>NC_081568.1:85697864-85769104 GCF_022355385.1 Mustela nigripes | reverse complement strand
GGGCTCGATCCCAGGACCCTGAGATCATGACCCGAGCTGAAGGCAGCAGCCCAAACCACTGAGCCACCCAGGCGCCCCTGCACTCTGAATTTTTTTAATGAGAGTAAATGACCCTCAGTTTCTCTTCTTTTGATTGTGTATGTGTGTCAAAGTGATTTGGTCTTATTTTTTTTAATATTTTATTTATTTATTTGACAGACAGAGATCACAAGTAGGCAGAGAGGCAGGCAGAGAGAGAGGAGAAAGTAGGCTCCCCGATGAGCAGAGAGCCCGATGCAGGGCTTGATCCTAGGACCTTGAGATCATGACCTAAGCTGAAGGCAGAGGCTTTAACCCACTGAGCCACCCAGGTGCCCCGTGATTTGGTCTCTTAAGAAAAACAAATATTGGGACACCTGGGTGGCTCAGTGGTCAGACTCAGTGGCCTCTGCCTGCCTACTTGTGATCGCTCTCTGTCAAATAAATAAATAAACTCCAAAAAAAAAAAAACCCAAAAACAAATATTGTGAACTTCTGGTAAATTTGTTAATGAAGTATGACTTACCTTGACTGTTTAATTGACAGACTACTCCTATGATATTCATAACAATCTGTAAGTATTGGGAAACACAAAGAGGACTGTTTCTTAATTTTTGAAGATACAAATGTCTCCTCTTCTTGAACAAAACAAAAGAATGTTGGGAGTATGAATTTCAAATGCTATTTTCTTTATGTGGGTACTTCCTTTGATAATGTCCAGATTTAATAAATTCCATCCTTTTTACCTGATGAACTTCTTTTTTTAAGGATTTGAGAGCTACAAAACACACAAGGCATAGCCTATTATCAATGAATAGCCTATTATCAATGAATCAATACAAGCTTAATGAATATCTTTTTTCTACTAGCCCTGGTATAAGTAATGTGGGCTAGCTGATCTCAAAGTGTAGTCTCAGGACCAACATCACCTGGGAACATGTTAGATAGGTAAATTTTGGATCTCATGGAAGACCTCACCAAAGACCTCTGAATCAGAAACTCTGGGGAGAGAGTTTAGCAATCTGTGTTTTTTAATAATTTTTTTTCTTTTTTTAAGATTTTATTTGTCAGAGAGAGAGAGAGAGTGCGAGAGCGCGCGCGCACAAGCAGGGAGAGCGGCAGGCAGAACAAGAAGCAGGTTTCTGCTGAGGAAGGAGTCCAGTGTGGGACTTGAACCCAGGACCTGGGGTTTATGACCTGAACCAAAGGCAGACATTTAACCAACTGAGCCACCCAGGCATCCCAGCAATCTGTTTCAACAAATCCTCTTGGTGTTTGCTGAAGTCCAAGAAGCATACTGCTCTAGAGGATATAAAGTTGGTTAGATTGTTTGTAATTTATAAACTGTCCCCATCTGTGTTTGCTGCCAGCATTTGGACTGATACAGTCTGTCAGTGTACACCTTCCAAATAAGTGCATCTGTTTACTATTATATACTTGCATTTTTGGGTTTAGTTTAAGAAACACTCTGTATTATTACTTCTTGTATCTCTACTCTCTATAAGGAGTAGGTATTGATATTGCCCTGGGAATATAAGATTCTCTTACCAAAATTCAATTTTTCTAGGACTGATGATCAGTCCTACATTGTAGGGTTTAGACAAGGGCCCACATCTGTGCAGAAGGATAGTTTAAGGCTGTGATAAAGGCAGCTCAGCGTTGGAAGTAAGACTGACTGGAGTGGTGGCAATAGGAGGGTGTAGCCCTTGCTTTGTTTTTGTGCTTCTGGCTCTGTTTTTTTTTCTTTTTACTATTTTTTTTTTTTTTTTGTACTACAAACAACCACAACCAGTTACATGCTGCTTTTCTTCACATTCATATGGATTTTAGGGAATTACTGCTTTTACCCTTGAAGAAATAACCTGCAGACAAAAAAGTAATACCTGTAAATTCCAGAAGTCAACAAACAGCTCGAAGACAACCCCTATGGTCAGGGAATAAAACACTTGTTCTAAGAGATGGGACAAACACATACAAGGACAACTAACCAGGGGGGATGACTGTTTCAGTGCCACCTGACTTAGACAGTAGGTACTTTTGTTTTCCCGCCCCCCCACCCCGGTGCTACCACCTCAAAGGCCTGATTAAGTATAAGATCTGAAGAACTTTTTTCAAATGACAGAAAAGATGGTTTGAGGAGAGGTATGATAAGAAAGTCTTGAGTATGACTAAGAATTGTGTAAAGTCCAAAGTCAGGGAAGAACATAGGACACAGGACACCCAGAAAGATCAATATCTCACTACTTCAAGCAATTGCCTCCACTGGGCTCAAGGAGTCTCAAAAACATCTGAGATTAGAAATCAGCACACAGACTGTGTCCCTACAAACACTGTTGGGTTATTTTCCTGACTGGATGATGATAAGTTTATGCCATGAAGCAATGGAGACAGAGTCTGAGATTGCCAAAGTTAAAGTAAGGTGGAAATTATATTTCCTTTAAAATTAATGTCTTCATAACTGCCTTTTCTTTTTAAAAGATATTATTTATTTATTTGACAGACAGAGATCACAAGTAGGCAGAGAGGTAGGCAGAGAGAGGAAGGAAAGCAGGCTCCCTGCTGAGCAGAGAGCCCAATCTGGGGCTTGATCCCAGGACCCTGGGATCATGACCTGAGCTGAAGGCAGAGGCTTTAACCCACTGAGCCACCCAGATGCCCGCTTTTTCCATTTTTCTACAGGTTATCTATTGCCTTAAGCTTGAAATGAAAAGGTGAACTAGTCAGCATACAGGGAACTGCAGTCTTGAAAAGGCACTGGGTCTGGAAGTACAGTAGTCAACACAAGCTGTGCTTTCATAATAGCTTCACCTTCCTTCAGTCCCCAAAACCCATCCCTAAGGTTGGTCTGAAGTTCGTTTGCAGGTCTGGTGACTACTCACTATCACTCATAGTGGGAGACAGTGAGGGTTTCAATATTACATGAACTGAGTTTAAAAATAAAATCACAGTTGTTGGGGTCGAGCTAATTCCCCTAGCCCAGTTTTTGCAGTATGTGACTGTAGTTGTGGGTTTTCTGCTGAGCTCTGAGACTGCTGAATGTGTAGGGACTGGAACCAGCACTGAGGTAGGGAATGTGCAGTAGGAACCCTGCATCTTAGAGCTCAGTGTTTGCAAATGGGCCATGAATGAAGAGCTGGCTGCCTTTCCTTGGCAGGAGGGAGCCGGGGAGTGGGTGTGGAAGGCAGGATCTCAGACTCATACCGCAAGAGCTGCTGGCCCATGAAGCCAAAGTTGGACAAGACCATGCTCCTCCTTTGCTTGATGTAATCGAAGGTATCCTTCAGGCAGAACTGCTTGGTCTTCATAAGGCAGGCCATGCAGATGGTGTGTGAATAGGAGAGCCCAGCCTCACAGTGAACCAAAACCTTGCTTCCCCTTTCCCTGACATCGTGAAGCTTACTGCTTCTTTAAAGTGGGAGCTAATGTCAGTCCTGTGATTGTTTTACACGGGTTCCATCTGTATTGCCCCGTGGGTCATGCAGGATTCCAAGGTCTGCTGTGAGGCATTCAGCAGGACTATGATGTGGCGGCTGGCCAAGAACTCGCTCTTGGATGCATGATAGGCTCTTCCAAGGTGGAAGACCCAGGCCCTGGGCTGCCCGGGTCATAAGCAGGCCTGTAGCTGATGTTGCGCATTGGTTTCCCACACTGGCTCATGAGGGCTTTCTTGGTTTCAACTTTCTCTTGTGAAATGGGTATTTCTATCCATGCAACACTCAGAATATTCTGAATAGAAAGCCTCTTACCTCCAGAGAAAGGATATCCACGGCCCGCTAGAAAGCAGGTGAGAAAAGAGGAGCGTGGGACGCCCACGTCGCTCTCTTCCCAAAGCCCCGGGTCCCACACACGGCTTTCAAGCGCAGCAGCTGCGCGTGCGCACACCGGCTCTTGGGTCTCTGACGCAGCACCACCCAAAAAGGGCTGGTGTGGAGCGATGGGCTCTGGGTTTTTGGTCCTGCGTTTTTGCTGGGTAGAGCCCTTGGATTATCTCAGCTGGATTCCGCCTTCCCATGTGAATGAGATCTTTTTTGCCAGATGACGTGGCTTTACCCACAGGTCCACTAGTCAATAGCTGCTGCTTCGGTCCCTGTCAGGCAAGGAATGTTCCAGATGTTTTCTGGTAGCATTCATGGAGCTGGTGGGGTTGTGGAATGTAAATGACCACCTTGTCCACCCTGATGCCCCTAAGTTTGGGTTGTACCTATGACGATGTCCACCCTCCTGTCCTTTGTTCCTATAAGGGCCGCTCCTGACTGCTCCTGGCTCCTCCAGGTAGGTGTGTCGTCTCTGAAGTCAGACTTTTCTCCTTGATGGTCTAGGATGGCAAAAGGAAGATGTGTGTGTACCACCTGAACACATGCCTGACAGGAAGGTGTGCCTGCTTTGGAGATACTGGGGGGGCTTCCACTGGCTCTAGCCACACAAGTCTCAGGACTCCAGCTAGAGACTGGGATTAGTCCTTGTAGTGGTGAGAGCTCTTGGGAGGGAAGGTGAAATCTGGTTTCCATTTCTCTAAAATGGATGGATTTATGGGAATATCACCTCCTTGGACACTTGTCTTTGATGCGGTGGAGACCCCTCTAGCTCTGATCCCATCATCCCCCTCACTGGGGGGAGCTGGGCCTGTTCTGTAGGAATGTTTGAATATTGCTCTGCTCTAGATTGTGTGTTGGCCAGGCTCACCGCCACCTTCAAGTCACTTAAGTGGGAAAAGAGGAGCTGGAATGAGTGGTTTTTTTTTGCTCTTGAGGTGAGGGTAAAACTTATATTGTTGTTAAGCAGGCCTCTAATTGGGATACAACCTATTCCCCTGTTCCTGTCCTTCTTTGTATCATAGGCCTAGGGCTGGCCGAAAGCTGACCTGCACCTTACGATGTCAGTTCCTCACCATCTGGCATTCCTCTTTGGAGTACTCTCTCATGGGCTGGCTTGGATGCAGGACACGAAGGCATTAGTTACTGGTCTGTGTCAATTGAGAACCTGGGACTCTCTGGGTATGGAGGATGTTGCTGGATGCTGACCCTTGGTTGAGCGTTGGGCCTTTGGTCTCATAGAAAGTTTAAGTTTCTCCTTGTCATTTAAGAAGCTTTCTGAGTAATGACTGCTTAACTTAATTATAGTGAGTTTTAAATTATCATTAATAATACTCTTTAACCATGGTGCCAGAGTTGTGTTCTCTTTTTTTTTTTTTAAAGATTTTATTTATTTATTTGACAGAGAGAAATCACAAGTAGATGGAGAGGCAGGCAGAGAGAGAGAGAGGGAAGCAGGCTCCCTGCTGAGCAGAGAGCCCGATGTGGGACTCGATCCCAGGACCCCGAGATCATGACCTGAGCCGAAGGCAGCGGCTTAACCCACTGAGCCACCCAGGCGCCCCAGAGTTGTGTTCTCTTATGTTGGATATGTATCTCTTAGGTGACACTACATAAATAATATATTATTCTGCTTATATGAGGTACCTAGAATAGTCAAATTCATAGACAGAAAATATAATGGTGGTTGACAAGAGCTGGGCATATTTGGGAGAGACTGTTTAATTGGTATAGAGTTTCAGTTTAGGATGACAAAGAGTTCTGCAGGTGGAAGCTGATCATGGTACACAACAATGTGAACATACTTAATGCCACAGAGCCGTACACTTAAAAATAGTTAAGATGGTAAATTTTATTTTGTCTATAACCACAATTAAAAATATTTATCTTAAAAAAAGCAAAACTGATACTGTTAGGATAATGGTTACTGTTAGCTGACAGGTGGGCAATAGGGGAGAATGAAGGGAGGTCACTAAGATGGGGAATGTTCTTGATCTGGGTGGTGGTCCCATGGGTATGTTCAGTTCCTGAAAATTCATCAAGCTGTTAACTGCCGTGCACTTGTGTCTGAACACTAAAGTGCAAAGATACCGTGGATGAAAAAGAAAGCAGTGTCAAGTTTGAAAGCACATTAGTTTGTGCTATATTACACTACTGAGTGCCATGTGCAAGGCATTCTCCCACTCACTTAGCACTGTTACTACACTCTGAGGGAGGTGCTGCTTTATGAAAGGAAATTAAGGAATGGTGATTCCCAAGGAAAGAGTAATCATTTACAAGTTTGTAGTATGAGATATCAGCTATTTCAAATCTTCTGGGTATACATCTTTATGGGTGTATTCTCTTGTCTACTCAGTTTAAAGTTTTTCAATCTTCAAAATAGAACTTGTAATTCTTAAATAAGACCTGGTGTTAAATTACATGTGTCTCAACCAGAAGGAAAGTTTCTAAGCAGAAACTTTCTCACCCCTGTCAATTTCGGGATAAGCAGGGATCATAGGATGGGTACTAGCTCTGGATAATTCAAAAGCAATCATGATAGCCCTATTTTTTTAAAATCTAAGTGATTTTTAAAAATTTATGATGTCTCTAAAATTTGTTAGAGGGTGGGGACCAAATTAGGAATTCATTTGGAAAAGTGTACATTTAAAAATGTTCAAACTGTATTATTTTATATTAAAATATCTTCATCCCTACTTATTTTACAGGAGGGAGAAACATTCTGATATGTCTTCCCCTCTAGATTCTACTTTCCTTTGTCTGTCTGCTATCCCCACCCTTCTGTTTCCATATTTGTCTAAGGCATGTTTGTCCTTCCCTGTTTAGATTTACCGAGCTTTGCAACAGTACCACAGCTACCTTCAGGCTCAGCCACATCTACTTATCTCTGGCTGGCTGATCAGAACTCACAGCAGCTGTGGGTGGGATCCTGCTGCCGTACAGAGGCATGTGTCCTGGTTGGCTGCTCTGGGCCTTGTCCTCTTTCATAGCCCATCAGATTTTTGATACTGCATCTTGCCCCAGGGATTGGATCTGGTTAAAATAAACTGTTCAGAACACTTTCACAATTGTTATCCGGAGATATTGGAAAGAAGGCAGAGAAGGACTGTCATTTTGGAAAAGATAAAGAAAAGCAGGACAGGAAATGGGGACGAGATAGGGGTAGAAGTTAGTTCTTATCACAGCCAAACTGGTGCATCTTGCTATAGATCTTCCGAAATATCTCCTTTGACCAGCACTTTATAAGATGTCTGCTGGTGACTCCTACTTATTTCACAATCCTGAATTCAAGGGTGCCCATCAGAGAAGAATACAGTCTCTATTGAAAAGACTCCCACATGAAGCCCATTGTGCTATTCCCTAATTTTAGCTTGAATTCAGGCATGCTAACATATTTTAAATGGGGGATCTGTGTTCACCCTCACTCACTGCATACAAGCCATTCTCCTGCTATGTGGAAACCTCCCATTTCTTTTCCCCACTGTAGCTTTGGTCAACAGTTATAAACTCTTTCTCAGACAGCTGGTTGTATATTAAAGTCTATTTATAACAGTCAACGGACAACTGCTTGTTTATGGGGAATCATGGCAATTTTTGCTTAGGAAGGACAATTGGGGCATTTCTTCTGTTGTGGAGCGGGTTCAGCCACTGGAGTCCGCAAACATTGCCTCACTTGTCTTCTTACATTCTGTGGACTGAGGTTACCCTGGGTGCTAATGATGAATTCAAACCCAGCACAGACTGCTGGTTCTTCAGTCAAGGTTTTTGGGGGCTGGACAATAGAAAACATGAAACAATTATACTTTGTGAGGAGCAAGGAAGTATAAAAGTACCCATAGTTGCAAGGAACAACATACTATACTCAAAATCTGAGTACAGTTCATGAAAATGTAGATCTTTCCCCAACCCATACCCCCCCCACTCCCATGGCGCTACTTAAACTAAGACCATATAATTGTTAGCGTTGGAAACAAAACAAAATGAAATAAAAACTGCCTGTTCTGGTACGTCTTGAGAGGTTTTTTTTTCCCCCAGAACTACTTTTTTTTTTTTTAAACTAGAATATAATACAGAACTAAAATCTGAACGTGAATGGACAGTGAAATAAATATATGAATGGGGAAAAATCTTGATTCCTAGAGGATGTCTTAAATCATGTTTTTTTAAACCAGCTTTAACTTTAATATGATGACTTTGCCCTCTTCCCCAATTGTTTTGATAACAGAATGGGTAATGGTATTTAATTTTAAAATAGCATATATTCAGTTTTTAACATAAGAAAACAGAAAAAAATTAAAATAGGCTATATCCTCATTATCCAGGTAATCCTTGTTTTATTAAAAAGAAACTGTCACTAGTATATAGTTGGAAAGCTCAACTGGACAGTTTTAAACTAAACTTGAAATGAAGACTAAACATAACTGTTCATCATTATCACCAGAAAAAAATTGTGTATGTGTACCTTCCATACATATAGATATATCTGTATCCATGGAGAAGTTTTTGGTTTGTTTGTTTGTTTATGATTTTATTTCTTTGGGAGAGAGAGAGTGTGTGCATGTGTGGGAACAGGTGAGGGGCGGGGGAGGAAGAGGGGCAGAGGGAAAAGGAGAAGCAGACTCCCCCTGAGCAGAGAGCCCTCCATCACAGAACACCGAGATCATGACCTTAGATGAAGGCAGATGCTTAACTGACTGAGCCACACAAGAGCCCCTCCATGGAGAAGTTTTAAACAAGTATATTTAAATGCTAAAATGGACCTTGTCCACCTCCTTGTTAACTAATTCTGATTTCAATTTATTTTACATCATTATAAAACTGAGTATTGTATTCATTTTATTGTCTTTTCTAAAACATGATAATAATTGCAATGAACATGATTTTGAGTGACTTTATGGTTAGTAAGTCATATAATTTATAAATTGGGTTTACACAATTCTTGGAATCACTTTGTTTTTCAAAGCAGTATGTTATCCTTAAGTAACTACTTATCCCAGTTTAGATAGTTTTATTTAATTTAATAACTTTTTAAAAGATTTTATTTATTTGTCAAAGAGAGAGAGAGAGAGAGTGTGAGAGAGAGACCACAAGCAGGGGGACAGGCAGAGGGAGAATCAGGTTCCCTGCTGAGCAAGGAGCCTGATGTAGAACTCGATCCTAGGATCCTGGGATAATGACCTGAGCAGAAGGCATATGGTAAACAGACTGAGCCACCAGGTGCTCAATTTAGTAACTTTTTGAACGACTGTTAAACCCTTGTTTTCCTGTGTCTGTGTGTGTGGGTGTGTTTGGAGACCAGTTTCAACAAGAATCAACCTTGTGTTGCCGAAACAATTTGTTCTTAATTCTGTATCTTTTGGAACTCCTTTCCAGAGACACTGTGGTAAACCACCCCCCCCCCACGTTTATTTATTTATTTATTTTCCAATATTGCCTCTTGGAAATTTAGTCTCTGTGCATTTTATCTCTGCAGCAAAGGGTAAATTAATAATGAAGTATACATGAATCAGTCAGAGTCCTTTCAAGAGGAGACTGTACAGCAATATCATGGTTTCTGTTCCTACATTCTTCTTAACATCTCAAGATTCTTCTGGGATGCAAAACTTCAAAAGCTTTCTGTAGAGGTTGGAATCAGTTTCAGGTTGTTCAGACAAGGCCATCATTTTATCTTGTCTTGTCTTGTCTTTCCCTCTCTCTCTCTCTCTTTTTTTTTTTTTTAAACCACAGAAAGAGTGGTTCTCCAGACTCACTGGAAGAAACGAATAGCACATGTTTTCACCAAAGCTTTCTAGGAAACTTTGGAAGGGCAAAGGGAGTGTGTGTGTATGTGTGGAACATTCAGGGAAGTGGCTTAAGGCGACAGAGCAGAGAATGACTGAAAGAGACAGAAGAGCAGACCTAGGGCAAGAACTGTAGGTGCTTCTGGATGGAGTAAGAATCCTGGGATGCTGAGGGGATGGGGAAAACACTTGAGAATCCGTTCAGGTGCCATGAGTGTTCTTAGTGCCATTTATTTAGTGCAGTTCTTCTCCATGCTGGCTTAGTTGGGTTGAGGTGAACTTGGGGTCACCCAGACACAGTACATTAGAATCTCTCTAGGGGTGTTTGCTTTATTTAAAGTCCTGTCTAGGGGCGCCTAGGTGGCTCAGTTGTGTAAACATTTGACTCTTGATTTCAGCTCAGGTCATGATTTCAGGGTCTTGAGATCAAGCCCCCTGTTGGGCCATGGGTTGAGTGTGGAACCTGCTTGGGATTCTCTCTCTCCTTCTCCCTCTACTCCTCCTCCCTGCTCTCTTTCTCTCCAAAAAAAAAAAAAAAAAAAAAAAAAAAAAAATCCTGTCCATGTAATTTTAGTGTGCAGCCATGAAATCAGCTTCTGATCAGGGAACTAACATCAGTTTAGAGGGGTTTTTTATTCCAGGTTTTTCTATTCTAGAAAAGATCATATAAATTTCAGCATGGAATGATTTTTAGGTGTTAACCTTGGGTAACACTCCAACTAATGCCTACTTTGTGCAGTTGTTGGGAAGAGTATCCTTGCAGTTGAGCTGAGAGGTTTGGAATCAAATACTCTGGGTTCAGGTGTGTGTTCTTAGGTGGTTTAATTTCCTTAAGACTCAGTTTCCCCATTTGTAAAATGGGGGCAAAAATACTTGTAATGAGCATTTAGTTCTTTACCTGCCCAGACTATGCTACTTGACGTATGGAAAGCATGCAAAAATTGTAGCTGCTCTCTTCCTTCCCTTCTCCTCTTGTTGCTATTATGATATCTAATGCCTAACAAAATGTATAAAAACCTAAATGATAACCTTTCTTTCCATTTATTTTTAAAAAACATATCTACTTATTTTAGAGAGAGAGCACAAGTGCACCTGTGCATGCACATGTGTTGCACATGTGCAGGGGGAGGGGCAGAGAGAGAAGTAGAGAAAGACTCTCAAGCAGACTCCATGCTGAACAAGAAGGCTGACATGGGGCTTGATCTCACAACCCTGAGATCATGACCTGAGCCAAAATCAAGAGTTGGATGCTTAAACAAGTGAGTCACCCAGGCGACCCTGTGGCACATTATTTTATTATATGTATACTTTATAATGTGTAATGTCTTCTGCCTTTTGATTTTTTTTTTTCTTTTTCTTAATGTTGGCGAAATAGTGGAAGGACTAAATGCTGTTTGCCTTGGTGGGGTTTAAGCCAGATCAAACGTATATCACCACCAAGTAGATAATAACTGACTATGCTGAGCACCTCACATGGACTGCTCAGTTCAATCTTTCCAGGAACCCTTTGAGGTCATTCATAGAATTGCCTGTGTTTTTCGATAGGGAAATGAAGGTTTGCCAAAGTCAAATCATTTGCCCAAGGTCCAAGAGCCAGCCTGAGGAGGAGGAAGAAGAATTCTAACTTGGGCAGGCTGGCTGAGCATAGCTCTGCTTGTAACCTCTTTGCTAAATAGGCCTTACTTGCCATGGGTCAGTGTTAGTTTCAAGGTCTTCCAAGGCAACTCTAAGGGAAAAGGGAGAACCAAGAAGCCATTTTCTCTGGGCTGCTAAATATCGGTTTTCCTCATATATAAATTACTCCTTAATGGCACACTTTTTACACTGCTATTTTTGGGCATGGTGTGTTATGTTCCTGTGGTTACATTATTTATGTGTATCTGCACATATTTGAAAACCTATATGTAAGAAGAGTGATGAAAAGGCATGAGAAGTCCTGAGAAAAATAATACTGATCTTATGTTTTAAGATTTATTTTCTTGTATAAAACAGGTACAAAAATCAGAATATAAGGCAGCATGTACAGTATTGTTGACTATTTAAAAATGCATTTACACATGGAAATGTACAGAGGAAAGTAAATCCTAAATGTTAATGCCAAAATGTTGACAGTGGTTATCTTCTACAAGGTGGGCTTGGGTTGATACTGCCTTATTTTTATGAATTTTTGAATTTTTTTTCCTTAAAATAGGCACATGGTACTTTTATGATCAGAAAAATAAAAAAAAAAGTCCATTCTAGAAAATTTGGAAAATCCAGAGAAGTATAAGGAAGAAAATAACAATTATTCCATATCCACTACTCAGTTAAAAATGCTAATGTTTTGGCCAGTTTACTTTCAGTCATCCTTCTCTCTATGTCTATTATGTGATCATAGGGTATGTATAGCTTGGGGAACTCAGTTTCTTTTCTCTCCTTAATCTTTTTTTGGATACATATGTTTTACGCATTTTATGATATGAAAAACTTCTTAGGCATTGAATGGCTACATAATAAGTCATATATACAGTTTACTTGACTATTGTATTTTCTTTTCTTTTTTTTATAGCGAGCATCAATGATATACTAAACATCTTTGTTCATGAATCTTGTCGATATTTCAGAATTTTTTCTGGATTCACAGAATTACTGATTGAATGATCATAATTTAGTTATCTGTTGCTATGGAATAGACTGATCCCAAACTGAGAGACTTAAAACATTATTGACATTCACGATTCCATGGGTTGAATGAGCTGAACTTGGCAGTTCTAGTTTCTGATCTCATGCAGTCAGGTGGAGGCAGGGGCTAGTGTTATCTGAGGGCTTTAGTGGGCTGGACATTTAACAGGGCTTCTTCATGCATGTCTGGTATTTCTATGCTGTTCCACATGGCCTTTCCCCAGTGAAGTGGCTTAGATTTCTTCCATGTCACTCAGGGCTCCACAAATAGGAAGGAAAGCTATCAGTCCCTTCAAGGCCAGGACCCAGAGCTGGTACAATGTCACTTCTACCATATTCTGTTATTGAAAGCAGTAACAGCTAGCCTAGATTACACCTCCTGATGGAATAAGAGTGGCAGGTACCTGCAGGGAGGGTAGGAATTGATGCCAGTCACTTTGCTGTTAAGCTACCACAGATGACTTTTGAAAATGTATTTAAATATAGTTTGGTACAGTTTAAGGCAAACTTGTGAAGTGGTTGAATACTTACAGAATTACACAGAAAAATAAATTTATGTCAGAAAGAAGTCTTAGTAATGCCCCTAAATGAGGATGAGGGAGAGAAGCAGACCTATCAAGATTGGCTCTCCTTAGCAGCGCTAAATATACAGTGAGGGCACAGCTGGGATGGAGTATTAACTAGTATGAGGTTCTGTTGAATGACTTGTCATGCCTCAGGCAAACACGGAACTTTCTCATTATCTGTAGTTCATCTCGGGCTGTCCCTGGCCAGTGTAGACCTCCAGGGCCAAACCACAGCCTGAACAGAGGTGCCAGGAAAAAGGGTCGGGGATGCTGGCAGCGTATTGTCCTGGGGCAGCCCTGGAGGGGCAAGGACAAGCTGTCACTGAGAAGAGATTTGAGATAGGGCTGTGAGGGGAAGAAAGACAGAGGCACAGGACAAGTTGACTGAGACAGAGATACTCAACTCTGGCCTAAATATACAGTATATCTGTAGTCTTATCTTACAGTGGTCCTAAGTCCACTATGACTCTTTCTGGAAATGGTTTTCATTTTGCTTGGTGTGAACCCTCCACCCAAGGATCAGAAATCTAGCTTTCTGCACTGGTAGAAATGCTCCCACAAGGTATTGGGAGGCTCTGAAATACTTGAGGAACAAGAAACTTGAGGACTTCTCCATCTGCTTCAAATGTTCCTCTGTCCTGCTAATACCACTCTAGAGCTCCGCTCTTCCTTTCACCCCATCCTCCACTGAAGCAATCCCACCATCCTTAGCTATCTCAAGTCTTCATGAAATCAGGGGACAGTAGTGATTAGGACCTTCTGGAGCTCACTGCTCAGATTCAAAGTCTGCCTCTACCATTTAATAGCTGTGAGTTTTGGTAACTTACATAGTTTTTCTGCGCCTTGGCTCTCTCATCTATAAAAAGGGGATTTAAAGGATAATCTTATCTATTTGGTTGTATTGAGGAGTTAATTCGTATAGCTTCTTGGAACTATATGTGGCACACCATAAACACAATTCATTAGTTATTTTAACTTTGTATCAATTTTTCAAACTTTAAATTTTTTAAGTTTTAAATAGATTTTATTGTTTTAGAGCAGTTTTAGGTTCCCAATTGACCAGAAGATACACAGATTTCCACATTATCCCCCCCTCAAATAGACATGGTTTCCCTCACTATCAACATCCCTCAGCAGAATAACACATTTGTTACAATCGTTGAATCTACAATTGACACATCTTTATCATCCAGAATTCATAGTTTACATTAGGGTTCATCCTTGGAATTGCACATTCTGAGAGTTTTCACAAATGTCTATTATAGAATCACTCAGCCTAGTTTTGCGGCCTTAAAACCCTTTGTGCTCCATTTGTATCACTTTTAATAACAGCTTGCCTAAAATTGTAGATAGTGGAAATTTCTTAGGTGTGCTTTAATTCCTTTTCTAAACCGGAGCTGAGTTAGTTTATGTGACTTGTACAATTAATTGATCCACAGAGCCAGACACAGCACAATGCAAAAAGTATGCTGAATAATTGGTAGGCCACATGCACAGATGAATGAGCAAGATCTATGGATGGATATAAAAGACTCAAACTGACATGACATTTTCATTTTTTTTTTAAAGATTTTATTTATTTATTTGACAGAGATCACAAGTAGTCAGAGAGGTAGGCAGAGAAGGGGGGAAGCAAGCTCCCCGCTGAGCACATTTTTCTCCTATGAACATATCCTTTTTATAAGCAGTAAATAAACAGCACTGAAGGTGACTTTTGTGGGTTTTTTAAAAAAGGCCTTAAACTTGTTCTTTGCTCCTCAGCCTGTTCCTCACTTACTAATTCTTAGCCCTGGCTCATCTTGTGGCAGTGAGCACCATGTTGTCTGTGGCAGGAGTTACTGGGTTTTTCCATTAGTGTTCACTTATGTAGTAGTTAAGGGCATAGACCAGAGCCAGATGCTTGGGTCTGAATCCCATTTCTTCCTATCCTAGCTGTGTGAACTTGTGTAAATAACTCATTTCTCTGTGCCTGCTTTGTCTCATCTGTAAAATGGGTAAAATGATGGCAACATACTTACTGGGATTTGTGAAGATTACCTGAGCTAGTGCATGTAAAGAACTTAGTGACCAGCACCTAATACCTGCTTGTAAGTGGTACCTCTGCAGCTCATTAGGGTATCCCAGGATCAGCCCAGAGAAATCTCTGTTCCAGTTAAGTGACTGTGAGTTTCTGTGCCCCATCCTATGCACTGCCACACCCAGACAATGGCCTGAAGAAATAAGATTCTGACGAAAGAAACTGCATTTTCCATTTTTATATACATTTAACTGTAAGCTTCTGTTACATTTTGAACTAAAAGTGTTTTGTAATATAATAAACACATCAAGAAAATAATTAGACTTAGAGATTAGATTGCAAGGCAGATTATAAAGGGGGAATCTGCTTGCTCCTTTGAGCTCCCTTTCACCCTTTAGTAGCAACAGCAAGATGTAACAAGACCACAATGTGAGTTGAGCCACTGTTGAAATTGTCTAGTCGGAGATGGTCCAGGCAGGTCTTATTACTCTGTATCCCAGCTCATCTTGGCATGGGGAATGAGAATTTATATGGTTGAAGGTTATCACCATCCCAGCCAAAGTGCCAATTGCTAGATTCTTCATTGTTAGAGAAATGTTCAATGTTGTGGCTTCTGCCAACTGCAGTCAAACCTGAAGTCCAAATCCAGACCTTTTTGGTTATTATTATGCTTCTGTTAGCCTGGGGTTTCCCCAAAGTTCCTACAGTGATTTGAGCCGTATAAAAAAAAAATCTCCAAATAAAATGGTCCTATTTGCAAGTAATGGCCAATATGTTCCTTTACAAAAATGACCTCATTCAACAAATAGTTTTAAGTAGCTAGTGGTTCCAGGTACTGAGGTGGGTGCAAGGTTACAGTGATGAATAGGCCAGTGTAGATTTCTTTTTTCATGGATCTTGCAATCTGGACAAGAGCCAAAGACTGACTTGTGAATCAATGATATTCAGTGCCTCAACAGAGAGATAAAATAAAAGCTCCCCACATTGTACAGTTTTTTTGTTAAAGCCTCAGGATTGTTTCCTGTGATTCCTGGTCAGATCTCAAATAGGAGGGTCTAATCAACTCTCTCTTTTCCCTCCCTTTCTCTTCACCAACCCCTCTTTCTGGATTCTTCTTCCTGTTCAAAGTCTAGGGATGGCACTTTTGATTGGTGGATGTATTAGTCTGGATTTTTCAGAGAAACAGAACTGGTAGGATATATATGATTTATTGTAGGGAATTAGATTATAAGGAATGAGGTTTATTATAAGGAATGTTTCATATAATTATAGAGGCTGAGGAGTCTCAAGATGTGCTGTTGGGGGCACCTGGGTGGCTCAGTGGGTTAAGCCTCTGCCTTCGGCTCAGGTCATGATCTCAGGGTCCTGAGATCCAGGCCCGCATTGGGCTCTCTGCTCGGCAGGGAGCCTGCTTCCCCCACTCCCTGTCTGCCTGTCTCTATGCTTACTTGTGATCTCTCTCTGTCAAATAAATGAATAAAAAACATCTTAAAAAAAAAAAACTTAAAAAAAAAAAAGATCTGCTGGTGGCAAGTCTAGAGACCCAAGAATGCTGGTGGTATAATCTCATTCCAACTCAGAGTCCTAAGAACCAGGAAAGTCAGTAGTATGAGTTCTGCTCTGAGCCTGAAGGTAGAGAGAAGACAGATGTCTCAGCTGGGAGAAGACAGATGTCTCAATTTGAGGAAGGTCAGGGAGAAAGAAGAAATTTTTTCTCCTCTGCCTTTTTGTTTTATTCAAGCCTTCCGTGGATTGGACAAGACCCACCCATATTGGAGAGGGCAATCTGCTTTATTTAGTTAATGGATTGAAATGCTAATCTCATGCAGAAACACCCCCACAGGCACACTACATACCCAGAATATATTTTTTTTAAAAAGATTTTCTTTATTTGACAGAGAGATAGAGGGCACAAGTAAGCAGAGTGGCAGGCAGAGGTTGAGAGAGAGAAGCAGACTCTCTGCTGAGCAGGGAGCCCGATGTGGGACTCGATCCCAGGACGTTGGAATCATGACCCGAGCTGAAGGCAGCCGCTTAACCAACTGAGCCACCCAGGTGCCCCATCCCAGAATATTATTTAACCAAATATCTGGCAGGCTGTGGCCCAGTAAGTTGACACATCAAATAAGTCATCACAGGGGAGCCAACATGTACCCAAATTCTAGCTGCAAGGGAGGCTGGGATAATGACTATCTGGTCTTTGAAACTTATATAGTGTGAGATAGGTTCTGTGTCTTTTTTTTTTTTTTAAGATTTTATTTATTTATTTGGCAGACAGAGATCACAAGTAGGCAGAGAGGCAGGCAGAGAGAGAGGAGGAAGCAGGTTCCCTGCTGAGCAGAGAGCCCGATACGGGCCTTGATCCCAGGACCCTGGGATCATGACCCCGAGCCAAAGGCAGAGGCTTACCCACTGTGCCACCCAGGCACCTGAGGTTCTGTGTCTTAAGACAAGAGAACCCTTAAACCTGTAAAGGAAGGTCACTACAAAGAATGGCAAATGTTTACTGAAGTTTAGAATCTAGCTTTCTTGATTCCAAGTCTCATGCCTTTTTTTTTTTTTTTTAAATTATGTCTTGGTTGTTGCTTTTTTCCCCTTTATTTTCAGAAAACAGGCTTGTGGGGTGAGAGAGCATGGAGAATTCCATTCTTGAGTGTGTACTTAATTCTTTCTACACTGGAGCAAATGCCATGGATTGATTTTTTTTTTTTTTTCATGGGAATTCAAGCTCCACTCTCTTTGGCAGAAAGTCCTAACTATTTTTGGAAGTTGGAAAAAAATTCAGAGAATCTGGTTCACTTTTGGTCATGTACAGTAATGTTATTTTTATGTATTTAGGACAGTTACATGGTCAGTGCTTATTTTTAATTGGCTTTCTGGGGACACAAGGGTGGGCTGTGAGGTCAGGAACAAGACAGGGAAATCACTCAAAATTGACTGGAATCCTGTCCCTTCAGTCTGTACTTTCTATCCCAAACCCTTTTCTCCCGGAGTACCTGAGATTGTTCCCTTCAGAGCCTACCAGGCCTCTCTCTTTGGTCTTCCTATTTCCTTTTGATTCCAGCTAGAATGTTCTCCAAGGGTTGGGATAGAGTGCTCTAGTCCAAGAATCAGGACAGCAACATTTGAGCTGTTGCTCTTTCAGTTAATCACCGCTAGTGTTGAGCAAGTTACTCACTCATTTGGAATCTCAGTTTATCTGTGAAACAAAATTACTGGATTAGATGATGCCTAAAGAGAGGACTTTTGTCTGAAAATCATAAGGTTTAAAAATCATAAGGTTTAAAAATAAGGGATGTATAATGTCAAAATTAAAATTCTGGAGTTAAGATTATTTCATGAATTGGTTCAGCAGCTCAGTGTTATAACTAAGGACATAGACTCTTTTGTCTTATCATGCTGTCATCTTTAGTTTAATGTCTCTCGTGATGGTTGCAGATGGTTGCCATGGTTTTAGGCATCGATAGTGTACTTCCTTGTAAGGTTTTGTGTGTGTGTGTGTGTGTGTGTGTGTGTGTGTGTGTGTTGTCGTTGTTTTTAAATCAGAAGAAACCTTTCATAGACGACCTCAGCGGACTTCTTAGGTTCCTTGCTGTAGTCACAAAGGAAGGTAGCAAAATGACTATTAGACATTTGGAGCTTCCATAGTATGATGTCAGGGTTTACCAATGAGAATAAAAACCACAAAATCCTTTCAGTTTCCAACATTCTTTGATGTCTATCAGGATCAGGCTTTGGCCCTGCTACTTGAGTGTTGGGTCTTTTGTGACTTTGGAAGAACAGTGGCCTTCTCCTTTGGAAGGTACATGGAGTGAATCTTGGCAATACTCTTCAAAAAGTTTTTCAGGGGGAAATAATGACTTGCTTGTTTGGGGTGTAACTTCCTTTTTTAAATACAGAAACAGAGATATACTCAATGTATGCTTATCATGAAGTTTGTTTTTTTTTTCATATTTCTTTCTGTAATGCATCCTCATGGCATGGCAAGGTTGTAAGCATTCCATTTACCCTGACCATAGATTGGGTTCTCTGGAAACAGACCCTGAGACAGGACTAAAACCTGTAATTCTCTGTAGTAGTAGTAGAGTAGTAGAGACTTTCCATCAACTCAGATGGCATCTTCTCCTATTACTGATAGTTCCAACACCACAGTGTCTACACCCTATATGGCCTTAGTGGCAGGGCTGCCTATACCACAGCCTGAATCTGCTATAGATCCCTTTACCATCTAGGCCACCCAGAAATCTGGCAGCCTTTTTTATCAGTATGTGGGATGGAAAAGTATCCTTGCATGTGGGTATGTTGTCTCCAGAACCTCAAGAGGTTTACGAGGTTTGTCTTCTTGTTGATGGTGTAGCATGGTCCTTTCTCCTATGAACTTGTCCACATCTTCAGTCTTTGGGTTTAGATCTGAAAACTGGCTTGGGTCCAGAAACTGGGCAAGAAGTGTGACATTTTATTGGAGTGAGTGCCCTCCAGCTCCCAGCTATCTGTCCTTAATTTTCTGCTGGTACAAGTAGAATAGTACTTTTGTCTGCCATTTATTATTTTGCTCCTTTGGATACTGTGCTCTGAGTTAGGCACCCTAGACTGCCATCTCAGTTTTGCTGATTCCTGCAATGACTGTAAACTGCTGGGTTCTGGCAGTTCGGGCTGTATGTTCTGGAGCCCTATTATTTTCTTTGCTGTCCGTCAGCCCAATTCTATAATGGTATCTCCTACCCTGGTCATCCCTGACCTATGAAGAGGAGCCAACACTTTTTTTGTTTTTTTATTTTTGTCCTTCTCCCTGGTGTATACCTTATGGCTTTACAAATGGTTTGTCTTTTGGGCTTTTCTGTGGAACATAATATTCTAATGGGTCATCTGGCCATAAGCAGTATATCCATTCCAGTAGGTCACCTTCCTGAGCCTTTTAATCCCTTTGTCCACCATCTGTCATGGTAGTTCTGGCATTTCATCTTTATTTGGCATGTCAATCCTTTTTCCATACTTCTGGGAGCTATCATAGTAGTGACTTTACCATTTCCTAAGGTCTTCTCCAAGGTGTGAAATCCTACATCTCAGAAGAAGAATCCCAAGACCACATACTCTTCACTACCTAATTTTATGTAGTAGCTCAGAATCCAGTCTTACATGCCCTCTCCTGGACCTGCTCAACACACACAGGTAGTTCTTGGCAGTCCTTTGTGGTATAGTCCCTTTCATTCTGGCACCAAGGGTGACACAACTCCTTGTCTCCCATAGTCCCTAGCCCATTGTTTGTTATCCTAAATATCAAACACAGTGATATTCTTGGGGGGCAAAAGCTCTTGATATATACTTAGAGTCCTGGAGCTTTCACTAAGGGTCCATATCAGTTAGGATAGATTAAGCAATGTTTTGGTAATATAATCCACCAAATCTCATTGGTTTAATGGAATACAGATTTATTTCTTGCTCCCATGAGACTAACTCAGGTCAGGTAGTTTTTCTTGGCAGCTTGCATTGGGGCTATAACTCAAGGATCTTATAGAACTTTCTTCATTTGACTGTGTTATCTAGACACATGGTTTCCCAGGTAACCATGAAGTGGAAAGAGAATGCTGGATTATCAAGGGAGATGTTTTTGATGACCAGTGTAACACGTGGCTTCAGTACTTTCATCTCTGTTCCACCAGTTCCCAGCCAATCTTCAGAGAAAGTTGGGAAATCCATTCTGTGTGCTCACAAAAAATGGTGTAGTGAGCATGTAGTATTGTCTTTGTAACAGAAGTCAAACACCCAGTTCTCTGTTACAAAAAAAGCACTTCTTCAATTGCATATTTGCATATACTTGTTTCTGATTCAAGCTCCAGACATGACCCTTTGAATGCCCTTAGTAATGACTGAGAGATTTAGGGGACCAGGTTCAATCTGTCAGTGTGTATGTGCAGGATCACATCTGAGGGAATCCCAAAACTAAGTATGGAGTAATGAAATTATTTGTGAGTCCTTTAAACATCATTGTAATAGCCAGTTGAGACTCTATTTCCTTAATTCTATCTAGGGTAAGATTCTGGTTTTAGAAGGTCTAGTACTAACTCTTCATGTTCTGTAAAGCCTCAGGTCGGTGCCTCCTGAGGATGTTAGCTGAAAAAGTGGTTTGTGAACACATGTAATACTGCAGCTCACCACCTGGCTCAGAGTCTATAGTCTCTCATGGTTCATCTCACCTTCCAATTTCCCTCAACTCCCTTCTCCTCTCCATCTCCCTATGTTCTCCATGTTATTTGTTATGCTCCACAAATAAGTGAAACCATGTGATAATTGACTCTCTCTGCTTGACTTATTTCACTCAGCATAATCTCTTCCAGTCCCGTCCATGTTGATACAAAGGTTGGGTATTCATCCTTTCTGATGGAGGCATAATACTCCATAGTGTATATGGACCACATCTTCCTTATCTATTCATCCATTGAAGGGCATCTTGGTTCTTTCCACAGTTTGGCGACCGTGGCCATTGCTGCTATAAACATTGGGGTACAGATGGCCCTTCTTTTCACTACATCTGTATCTTTGGGGTAAATACCCAGGAGTGCAGTGGCAGGGTCATAGGAAAGCTCTGTTTTTAGTTTCTTAAGGAATCTCCACACTGTTCTCCAAAGAGGCTGCACCAACTTGCATTCCCACCAACAGTGTAAGAGGGTTCCCCTTTCTCCACATCCTCTCCAACACACGTTTCCTGTCTTGCTAATTTTGGCCATTCTAACTGGTGGGTTTTATGGAGGGCACGTATGGCATGGAGCACTGGGTGTGGTGCATAAATGATGAATTCTGTTATGCTGAAGAGAAATTAATTTAAAAAAAAGACTGCAGGTTTTGATATCAAAGAGGCATGAGTTAATTATACCTCAGGCACTTAATATCTTTTGGTAACTCCCACTTCCTGAGCCTCAGTTTCTTTGTTAGTAATATGGGGATACAACATCTACCTCAGTGATTGGGGAGATTGGGGAGAAAATAAGGTAATATACAGTTCTTAGAACATTATCTTCAACATACAGTTTAATAATGACATACACATTATAATTATCTTCCCACCTCTCTTTTAGGGTATAATAAAGTATGGACCAGGCCTTATTCATTTTTTTATGTCACTTATCATGGCTAGCATAAGGTTCTATGAACCTTATACACACTGAGTATTTAAGATAATTTGAAGTAACTTCAGTAGTACTTTGGTTTCCATTAGTTGAAATGCCTTGTACAAATTCAAGACATAATAAGAATTACATACTAATTTTAGATCATGCTTTTGATTCCCTATTATAGAATAAACATTTTGGAAGTTATTTGACAGCATTGTTGGTTTTTTTATTGAGTCAGCTTTTCATTTGCTTGCTGAGTCCCCTTTGTGAACTTGGTGGAAAGCATGATGCAAGATAGTGAGTTGAGGTTGGGACAAATGGAGTGAAACCATTCACAGCCACAGACACACAGCTGCAATTTGGCCTCATTAGCACAGTGCCCTAATTAAGTGCCAAGTAGTTATTATCAATAATTCAAGTATCCATAATGAGCTGATCACCTGAGCAAGAGATGGAGGGTCCATTGACAAAGGTAGAAATAAACAATAGTAGAAACTGCCACCATTCTAATAAAATGGTTCACCTAAAATGAATGCTCTCTGTACTGCAGGAAGCTTCTTAATTTCATTTCTACCTATAATTGAATGAGCCTTAATAGCATTGGGGTTTGGGCTATGCTTCTATCAGAGTATATTTAGTTCTGTAAATCAGGATCCAACAGAAGCTCTTCTTATAGAACAAAGACAAGGAAAACAAGGCAACTGGGGTCACAGATCAATTCAAAGTAGCACATTTAAAAAAATACTATTAAATTATGAGCACTTTCTATAATACAAATATAGACCCAACAATCAAATTGGAAGAAGATAAGAGTTCTGCTTCCAATCATTAATTATAGGTGATATCAGCATATTGCTGGGTAGGGTAAAATGGGCAAGTGAATCAGTATCCAAAATTTATTTTAAAAAAATGACAAAGTACATGTTTAAAATATATTTTTGTAACTAAAAACCACCATGGAAAAACATTTATAGTAAACTTATTTTCTTTCTTTCTTGTTGCTGGTATTTACTCAGTATTCATTGTCATTATCACTGTTCTCATTAACTTCCTGATATTAACAACAATATGGATAAAAAATGGCCTGTATTTTTATTTATTTATTTATTTTTGGTTGGGGGGTATGGTGCAAGGTTGGTGGAGGATAGAGAGGTGGAATATGAACCTGAATGCTGAAATCTCCCAGAAACACTGGCCTAGAAGAAAACACATCAGGTTGAGGGTATTCAAATCTTGTATTTGTCCACTGATTTAACTAAGTTAGCTAAACCTTGGGTGCCTCATTTTTCCATCTGTAAAGTGGAATTACTTGCACATATTATTAATACCACAGGAATTGCTGATAAATAGATCAGTAGGGAATATGGAGAAACTTTGTTACAGTGCCTCTTAAATATTTTCTGTACACAACACAAAAGACCTTGTATATTCCTTACCCCAGGTGTTCCTTCTTACTATCCAAACTAGCACCAACAAAAATCTTACCAGAATCAACAGAATGAGCATTTCTACTTCTGAGTAGTAAGAATGAGGGTTTTTCTTTTTTTTAAGATTTTATTTATTTATTTAATGGACAGAGATCACAAGTAGGCAGAGATGCAGGTAGAGAGATTGAGGAGGAAGCAGGCTCCCCGCTGAGCAGAGAGCCCGATCTGGGGCTTGATCCCAGGACTCTGTGATCATGACCCGAGCCAAAGGCAGAGGCTTTAACCCACTGAGCCACCCAGGTGCCCCAAGAATGAGGGTTTTAAAAATACAACATAATAAAAAAAATTCACATAAAAATGAGAAGTTAAAGTATAAACATGAATTCTTGGATCCATGCAATGAGATGTTTATTCAAAATCTGGGGGCCCAGTTTTGGAATGTGAGCTACTAGCTCCTCTCTTGAAACTTCATTGTAAATATGGGATTGGAGCATGGCTGTATGTGCTGAAAGAGATCTAAAAATATTTAAAAAAAGAATTCTTGCCAACTAAGCCACAGGACAGGTGGGGGACCCCCAGTGGTATGTGGCACAACAATGTCCTCATTGGAAATACCTAACTCATAGATGCTAGCAATATCTGCCCTAGTTCCCTTTTGCCTGAGGCTATCTCGAATGCCAGATACCAGGACTCTCTTCCTGGGGCTATGTTCCTGGGGCTCCTGGCATTTCCACTGCCTACCAGCTGTGGTAATTGGGTGATTGGGTGATGGGGTACTGGTTCCAAATCAACAAGGTCAGGTATGTCATTGAGATTTCTGGGTTCTTCCCATCTCATCTTCCTAAACTTCTTCTGCAACTACCCCTCTCCACAGTCACGGTTGCTATCATCTACCATATGACATACAAAGAGAGTAGAACAATTTTTTAAATGAAAATGACATTTCAGCACATAACATTTGATCCTCGGTCAAGAGTCTCCATTCTGGTACGCCTTCTGCTCAGCAACCACACTCCAGAATTGTATAGGTATTTTCTTTTTTCTTTTTTTTTTTTTAAATTTTTTCAATTTATTTATTTTCAGAAAAACAGTATTCATTATTTTTTCACCACACTCAGTGCTCCATGCAATCCGTGCCCTCTATAATACCCACCACCTGTACCCCAACCTCCCAGACCCCCGCCACTTCAATCCCCTCAGATTGTTTTTCAGAGTCCACAGTCTCTCATGATTCACCTCCCCTTCCAATTTACCCCAACTCCCTTCTCCTCTCTAACACCCCTTGTCCTCCATGATATTTGTTATGCTCCACAAATAAGTGAAGCCATGTGATAATTGACTCTCTCTGCTTGACTTATTTCATTCAGCATAATCTCTTCCAGTCCCGTCCATGTTGTTACAAAAGTTGGGTATTCATCCTTTCTGATGGAGGCATAATATTCCATAGTGTATATGGACCACATCTTCCTTATCCATTCGTCCGTTGAAGGGCATCTTGGTTCTTTCCACAGTCTGGCGACCGTGGCCATTGCTGCTATAAACATTGGGGTACAGATGGCCCTTCTTTGCACAACATCTGTATCTTTGGGGTAAATACCCAGGAGTGCAATGGCAGGGTCATAGGGAAGTTCTATTTTTAATTTCTTGAGGAATCTCCACACTGTTCTCCAAAGAGGCTGAACCAACTTGCATTCCCACCAACAGTGTTAGAGGGTTCCCCTTTCTCCACATCCTCTCCAACACATGTTGTTTCTCCTAAAGAACGCAGTTCACACATGATGAGTTTTTATGTGAGCTATAGTGTACTCCACTAGTTTTCAAATTGTAACCCACTATTGGGGTCTCTGAGACTTCTTCAGGGGGTCAGCAAGTTCAAAACAATGTTTATAACAGCAAGAGCTTACTTTTTATCTGAGTTGACGATTGCACAGATGGCACAAAAACAATAGTTGGTAAAGCTGCTAGTCACTCAACAGAAATAGAGGCAGCAGCACCAAATTGGACTAGTTGTAATTATATTTATTTTTTTATCACCACACTGTTGACATAATTTTTAAAATATTTTTATGATGAAATGGAAGTTTTCTTCATGAAGTACTTCTGTTGTAAATTGAAGTATGTCATATTGAAAAAAAGAAATTATACAATTTTTTGAATTTGGAACACCATCTTTACTTGAAGGAATGGCAAACCATGGATATTTAAATTTGGGTATTTGGCACACATTTTCTTTAAAATGAACAAAGATCGACTGCCACTTTCAGAAGAACAACTGGCTGGCAGTATTTTTCCCGGTGTTAAAACCCGAGATTTCCAACAAGAAAGAAATCCTGAAAACTTGTGTCTGTCACTGTGAGCTTGATAGCTGCACAATGTTTAAAGATTTTTTAATGAGATCAGTGTTACATTAATGAATATTACATGCCAGTGTGATTATAATCAATAAATGACAACATCTGCTTTTGTGTGAAGAATTGTGTCAACATTTAGAAGATTTTTGTAACTCCAGTGAACTAACACTTTCCAAATGACAATGCATAGTTTTACATTATAACATGGGTAAAAGAGCCATTAAAATGCATAAGACTAATGGATTTTAGTATAACTGTATGAAAAAAATTTTTTTAAGATTTATTTATTTGAGAGAGAAAGAGAGGGAGGGAAAGAGTGTGTTCTTGTTGGGGGAAAGGGAGAAAGAATCCCGAGCAGACTCTGCGCTGACCATGGAGCCCATTGTGGGGCTTGATTTCATGACCCAGAGATCACTATCTGAGCCAAAACCAAGAGTAAGATGCTTAACCAATTATACTATCCAGACACTCCAACAGCATGAAACATTTGTTGATGGGGTTTTGTTTTAGATTCTACATGGCAACTGATTTTTAAAAATTATATATTTATTTTTTTAAGAAAGATTTTATTTTTTTCATTTCTTAGAGAGAGAGTGAGAGAGAGAGAGTGAGAGAGCATGTACACACACACACACACACACACACACACACACAAGATGTGGGGGAGAGGCAAGCAGAGGGAAAGCAGGCTCCCCTGTGAGCAAGAAGCCTGATGTGGGACTCAGTCCCAGAACCCTGGGATCATGACCTGAGCTGAAGGCAAATGCTTAATGACTGAGCCACCCAGGTGCCCCAGAGTGTGTATCTTTTTCATATATTTTAACAAAACAATGTATCAGAACAGATTGAATATAAAAGAACTCAGTTGTTTATTAAGCCAGACATTAAAATGATGGACAAACATTTAAACATTGCCACTCTTCTCACTAATTTTTGTTTGTTTTGAAAAATGTACTGTTAGTTAAAATATATTAACTTACAATTGATTTTTTTAAATGAATAAATATTTTAAAATTTTCTCTCTCTCTCTTTTTTTTTTTTTTAGTTTCCAATACAGTAAATATTGGCCTATATAACCTGTATAAAAACAAGTTATTTGAGGACCTCATTAGTTTTTTAGCAGTGTGAAAAGTTCCCAAGCCTGAAATATTTCACAAGCACTGGTCTGTTAGATAGAATAATTGGTTGAACTCTATAGGGCAGTCCTTAAGTTTGGAAATATGGCAAGTATATATAATAGATAATTTTTGTATTATGATATATCATGTTATTTCTCTTTTTGTATTGTTTCTCTTCAGTAGTACATAGTCCAGTGCTCTGGGCAAAACCGCAAGGAACATGTGCATTAACCAGGTATTTAGGTAAATCTCTGCACGTACATCTCAGATGAGTGGCCTCAAGTGATTTGTGACTCTGCTTTTAACTAAGTAAACCTATGCCTTTAGCATAATGGGAAAGAAGTAATCAAGGGAATTTAATCTGTGTGTGTGTGTGTGTGTGTGTTTATGCATAAAGTATGTTTCATACTTACCGGCCAGCCTGTAGTTCTGACCCCATTCATGATGCAATCTTTAGCTTTGCCATTTTCTCCCTATGTTTGTGAGGTGAAAGAAGAGTTAAGAGAAATGTACTTTAGGTCCTTTATAATTAATCACTTTGATTGATGACCTAAGTGCTTTTCTTTTTTATTCTTTCCTAGTGTTTAATTTGCAATTGCTAGTTTTAAAAGGACCATCACTCGTTCTGTATCTTGAGGAGGCCTTGTGGTCTTTTGATTTCCTCTCTCAATTAAATATATCTTTATTGCCTTCAGGTTCTGAGGAAAATGTGCTATGCTCGTCTGGAAGGATAAGATGGCCATTTGGCCTCTGGGAAGCAAATTGCCCTTGAATTACATTTTATTGAGAAATGTTTTTTTGAAATAGTGAATTGTCGGTAAAAGTTGTGATTTAAGTCTACAAATGAGATTGAAATAGATTGGGCTTTCTGTTTTCAGACTTGATAGTGTCAGTATCCTTTGGCCCTTTCTTCCTCTGACTCACCCAGAGTGTGAGCTTTCTGACGCAGACACAGTAAATAGATGATTCTTGAATCTATGTGACTTCCTTTGGGGCTATTAATATTTTGTATGTATACAGATCTTTTCTCAACTTGCTGATGAAATATCAAGCCCAGAACCTAAGATCCTAGTTTTATGAAGGGAAATAAGTCATTTGGGAAGAAATTCAAGTTACTTTGGAAATGAAAATGTGCTGATATTTTCCCAAACCCAGCTTTTTATTTTTGGGCTTGCATTACGACTAGCCATCCTTCAAAAAGAAACCTCAGCAGGCCCCTAGATTTTACTTCTGTTGCTCACTACTCTAAGTGTGCAAACTGAACTGAGTGATTCAATAGAGGCATTAGTGATCTTCCACTTAGATATTGCAGCCTTTCTGCCAAATATAATGATTTTTTTTTTCTTGGCAGTATTAGCCATAGACCCATAGGCTTCTATTGATTACTCCAAATGATATTGAATAAAGACTTAGAGGAGGATACTTGATATCAAGAAAAGGAGTTCCTTCCAATTTTTACTGTAGTTCTATTAAGCAGTTTGGAGCGGACTTACATGACAACATTCATTATGGGAAGTAGCACCAGCAATTAAAGTTTACAAGTGAGCATCATGGTTAGGAATAGTATTCCTGAGTTAGAAAGTGCCACTTACTTTGTGACTTTGGACCTGTTACTTAATTTTCTGAGTCTGTTTTCTTAACTGTGAGTTAGAGATTATAATATGTGTTTTACAGGGTTGTTAAAACGATTCAAGTAGATAATCCATGTAAACAAATCAAATAGAATAGGCCTTGGCACAAAATTAGGGCACTGTAAAAATGAGTGGGATCTCTCTCTCTCTCTCTTTCTATATATATATAATTATTATTGTAACTATTACTTTGTTAGCAGATTCCAAAGAAAAATTAACCTGGTAAATGTGTCAAAATTTTCAGTTTGGACTAAAGACAATTCTTGCCTCTGAAATGATAGGCTGATGAAAGACAGTGAATGCTGCAAATACTGTAGCCTTACATTATTTAAAAACAAACTCAGTAGCTGGGGTCATTAGGCCTGAAGTCTGCTTATTCTTAATCAACTATACTTATTTAGAGAACCATACTATTTGATTTTAAGGAGGAATTTGATCATCTGTTGGTTAACTGGGGAATATAGAGGCTTTCTTTGTTTTTGGCACTGGGGTGGATCTTACTTGTGGCGATTCTGGAAACACTATATTTTCTGAAGCTTTAATTCATTTAACTAGATTGACACCTTGGGGTCCACCAGACGACCAGATTCTAAACCATTCTGGCAAGAAATTTTGTCCTAGAGGCTTTTTAAATTTTAGGCAATTAATTAGTCGTTTTATAGTAGGTAAAATTATTAGCTCCCAACCTAGAATTATACTGGAATTTACAAAGTAAAAAGAGACTATTTAAGGACTGTATAATTAAGTGAAGTAACTTGCCATCAGTGGAAATTTGTACTGTAGAAATTCCTATTTCACAAGTTGGGGAAGAGAGATTAATATATCCTAAACTATGCATTTATTATATATTTCGATAGCTGAGTCAAAGTTTCTAATTTAGGATTTTTGAAAGAGATGTAGTCTTTCTGAAATATTTTCAGTGATGTTTAGGTTTTAATTGTTATTTTGATTTATGGTAGCCTTTATCAAATAAAGTATAAGATGATGAATTTTACATTGAAATGTACTTAAGACTGGCTTTAGCCCTTTGTCAACAAGAAGTACATAATTAAGAAAAGTTCAGATGAAAGGAGGTAATATGTGACAAGTACTATCATTCATTAGATCCTTGTTATCAAAGTGTGTCTATGGCCTGGCAGCCTGGGCATCACCTGGGAACCAGTAAGGAAGGAAACTCTCAGGCCTCTCTAGACCAGCTGAATCAGAATCTGCATTGTGGTAGGATCTCTAGGTAATTTGTATGCACTTTATATTTGAGAAATGCTGTTCTGTAGCCCAGAAACTGATCAAATAATTTGAGGGGTGGTCTTCAGCCTTCAGTACCTGTCCCAGAGTCTCATTGTTCTACTTTACAGTTGAGGGTCAGAATAATTTTATTAAAACTTCTCTTCAAAACCTACAATAAATTAACAAAAATTAAGCTGAGACATTTCGGGTGCACATAAAGTATAGAAACTAATGGACTATTTGTAAACCTACCACTGGGTTTAAAGAAATAGTAAATTTGGCATTTTGCCATATTTGATTCACCTTTTTCTCCCTCCTGAAGGAAAATTTTTATGAAGATGTAAGATATATAACATAAAAATTAGCATTTTAACCATTTTTTGAGTGTAGAGTTCAGCGACATTAAGTACCTTCACATTATTGTACACACTATTCATCTCCAGAGCTTTTTCATCATTCCAAACTGAGTTTGTCTATCCATTAAATAATAACTCCTAACTCCCCCTTCCCCTGGGCCTTGTTTACCAATATTCTACTCTCTTTATGATTTGGCTCTTCTAGGTAGTTTATATAAGTGGAATAATACAATATTTATTGTTTTGTTTCTGGCTTATTTCATTTAGCATAATGTTTTCAAGAGTCATCCATATTGTAACATGCATCAGAATTTCATTCCTTTTTAAGGCTGAATATATTCCATTGCATTACATTTTGTTTATCCATTTGTTTGTCAACAGACATTGGGTTGTTTTGGTCTTTTAGCTATTGTGAATAATGCTATGAATGTTGGTCTACAAATATCTATTTAAATCCCTCCTTTGACTATTTTTAAGTATATGCATACAAGTGGAATTGCTGGATCAGAATTTTTTTTGATGAATTTTTTCGGGAACCACCATATTGTCTTCTACAGCGGCTGTACCATTCAGTATTCCCAACAGCATTGCCCAGGGGTTCCAGTTTCTCCACATACTTACCAACACATATTTTTGTTTGTTTCTTTTATGTAATAATTATCCCAGTGGATGTTAGTGGTATCTTATTGTGGTTTTGATTTCCATTTCTTTAATGGTTAGCGATGTTAAACATTTTTTAATGTGATTGTTGCTCATTTGTATATCTTCTTTGGAAAATTATGTATTCAAGTCCTTTGCCCATTTTTAAGTTGGGTTGGTTTTTTGTTGAGTTGTAGGAATTCTTTATATATTTTGGATATTGATCCCTTACCAGATACATGATTTATAAATATTTTCTCCCATTCTGTGGGTTTCCTTTTCTTTCTGTCAGCAGTGTTGTTTGATACATAAATTTTTAAATTTTAAAGTCTAATTTATTTTTTATTCTGTTGCCTCTGTAATTAGAGTCATATTCAAGAAATCATTACCAAATCCAATGCTATAAAGCTTTTCCTTCTATTTTCTTCTGAGAGTTTTATGGTTTTAGTTTTTATGTTTATGTCTTTGATCTATTTTGAACTAATTTTAATATATGGTATAAGGTATGAGTCCAGTATCATTCTTTTGCCTGTGAATGTCCAGTTTTCCCTGCAGCATTTTCTGAAGACTGTCTTTCCCCCTTTTGAATGGTGCTGACACTCTTGTCAAAAATCATTTGACCATATATGCAAAGGTTTGTTTCTGGGCTCCCTGTACTACTCTACTAGTCTATTTGCTTATTGTTATGTGAGTACCATACTATTTTGATTATTGTAAGAAAAATGTAAATCTATCTAAAGGTTTAACGAATTACAGGTAGAGCAAAGCTCTCTTCTCCATCTCTTCTCTTTCCATCTGTAGACGCAACCATTTGTGAAGTTGATATGTGTAATTTCCATGAATGTTTTCATACATTTATTATATGTTTGTATGTACCCATTTATAGCTTCTTTTGTATGTTAAGTTTTTGCTTAAATACTGGTGCCATGGTTAGAATATATGTGTCCCTTCCCGCATTCATATGTTGAAATTCTAACCCCCTATTGATAATATTAGGAAGTGGGGCTTTTAGGGGGTAGTTAGGTCATGAGGGCGCTCATGAATGAGATTAAAAGACTCCAGAGACTCTTGTCCCTTCTACCTGTGAGAACATAGCAAGAAATTTGCAGTCTGTACCAGAAAGAGTTCCTTTACCAGAACCTGATCATGCTGACATCATGATGTTGGATTTTCCAGCTTTCATAACTGTGAGAAATTTCTGTTGTTTATAAGTTACCCAGTCTGTTATAGAAGTCCAAATGGACTTAGATAACTAGTATACTAAAGATAAACTTTTCCAGTTTGCTTTTCAACTTCACAATATATTTTGAGATTTATCCATCTTGATGTGTACATACAATTCATTCCTTTTATTTGTTGTATATAATTCTGCTTTATTTACATTAACTATAAATATCTAAATCATTTCTCCAATAAGGGTGGTTAAATTGTTTCTTACCTTTTGAAAAATGTCAAACAGCGTTGCCACAAACATTTTTGTACATCTCCCATGTGCAAGAATTTTTTACAGTAGAAAACGAGAAGTAGAATTTCTATTGTTAGAGAGTAGGTTGGGAAATGATAACTTTTAACAATGTAACCTAAACTTTTAGGACTAAAGTGGATATAAGTTGTAAGGGACTATTTTTTTTGAACTATCAGTAGTTAATTGGTTAGATTATATATGTCATTTCCAATAGATTTATTCTAAAGGATGCTGTATTTATTGTAAAAACATGAGGATGGATGAGTTTGACCATCTGGTGTCATCACTTGGTCACGTGGTTGAATCTTTTCGGAAGCAATTCTTCTAACAGATCACTGCCAGCCTTGTCCTTAAAACCTCCCAAATGATTTTGTCACTTGTTAGTCAGCTTGAGACTCTGATACTCAGAAGCTAAGCACATTGGTTTCAAGACACATGCAATTGTAAGTACAAATGTATCCTTAATTTTTAAATGTAGTTTTTTATTTTTAAAAAAAATAGTTTTGCATTTTTAATCAGGAATCTGCATTAGAACGGAGAGAGATAGGGTGTTAAAGAAGTAGATAACTCAGAGGCTGTTATTAACTGAAATCAGTTAACATTCTGACTTCTCCAAAAATGCATTTGGCAGAGGGAGTGCATGAAAAAGAAATCTTTAGCAAGTAAAATAGATATTTAAAAGTAAGTCATTGAGATTATTAGAATAAATTACTGCTGATCCCATCACTACTCAGGCTAACTAATGTCATCTTAGAAATAGGTAGGCTTGTCCGTGATGCAACAAGCTATCACGAGATGTTTCCATTTGAACCAAAGAACCAGTATACTGGTAGGATCATTGCTTTGAGCCAGAAGGCCTGGGATTGAGTCTTGGTTCTGTCACTTACTATTGTGTTGGTCTCAGCTTGTCTGAATTCCCAATTTTCTCATCTCCAAAAGTTGATGATGAAACCATACTTACTTCAATGGCCTTTTTTTTTTAAAGATTTTATTTAATCATTTTAGAGATCGAGAGTGAGCATGGGAGAGTACAAGTGGTAGGGGGGAAAGTGAGAGCAGAGGGAGAGGGACAAGTAGACTTCTTGCTTAACTACCTGAGACACCCAGGTGCCCCACTGCTAAGGACTTTTTTGAGGATTCTGTGAGATGGTGCATGTTATAGTTGTTGAGGCACTATAAAACCTGTAAATTGTTATAAATATTAATGGTTTCTCTTATAGTCATTGAATGCTCGGGTCCTGAGCAAGAGCAAGAGTGGCCCATCTGGTATATACTGATTGTGTTTTAATATTAGGTATGTAATGTTATATTTACTGTTTCTTCTTTGGTTCTCTGATTTTTGCCCATTTCAGTTTTGCTATGATGCAACTCATGGACCTAACTGAAGCAGATTAATAAAGGATTATATAGTACAGATTGAGGCCAGGCCCTTGAAAAAGCAGTCTGTCTGAGTGGTGGGGGTAATTATGTTTTTATTTTGGCTGAAGCCTAACCAGTTGTTTCAATAAGACATTCAAGACCTTTGAGATAAAGGCAGTTAAGCATCCCAAAATTTCAACCTGTGAACCGTGCTCATCTTTAACAAGTTATAGCAATTTGTGCTAGAATTTTTCTATTTGCCTAGATCTTGACAAATAAATATGAATTGTATTAATCATGGAAGATATTCATTAGATGTGATGAATGCAAACCTCTCTTAAAATGAATAATACATGCACTGTATGAAACATAACAAAAGATAAAACATTCTACTGAAATGTTTTGATACAGTTAGTTTGCAGAAATCAATTTTGCCAACCATCCTCCTCTACCCCTACTCACCAGCAAAATTGTTTGATTCAAAACAGGATTTCCGGGCACCTGGGTGGCTCAGTGGGTTAAGCCGCTGCCTTCGGCTCAGGTCATGATCTCAGGGTCCTGGGATCGAGCCCCGCATCAGGCTCTCTGCTCAGCAGGGAGCCTGCTTCCTCCTATCTCTCTCTCTCTGCCTGCCTCTCTGCCTACTTGTGATCTCTCTCTCTCTGTCAAATAAATAAATAAAAAATCTTAAAAAAACAAAAACAGAAACAGGATTTCCTGTATGCTACCAGAAGCATCCGTGATTTTTTTTTTTGATCAGTTTGTCTAAAGATCCCCATTTGTATCTTTCAGTCTCCTGCCCACAGTTTCCCCCAGATGTGGTATAGTGCAGTCTGTACCTTGCAGAAAGGCACCTGTCCAAAGGGAAGGAAGAGTGAGGGCTGAAATCCAGCCATGCACCTTCACATCAGTTTATGTGTGCTCAAAAGGGTTGCTTTTCCTAATCTGCATAAGATACAACAGGCTCTGTCATCTTCCTCAATGTCTTACTTCTCTCTGTTCTCCTTCCTACCCTATTTTCCATTCCTTGGTCTTTAAACTGCCCATCATCGTGTACTGGCCAGATCTCCTTCTAGTAACCTTCTCAGCCTCTGTGCCTCTCCAGCTGTCCCACAGGCCATTTTAAAGCGCTCTCACTGTCTTGTTCCCAAAAACCTCTTCTAACTCAAATATGTTTTATAAGATAGATTCAAGTGTATGGTTTTATAGTGTCATCCAAAGCACATGAGATAAATAAACTTCACTGGTTTGGTGCATTGATTTTTGTGACTATAAAAAGAATAAAAAGGATGAAAGCTAGGTTGAGTTGGAATGTAAAATTATAAAAAGCAAAACAGGAAACAAATGTTTGCTTGGCCAACCATTTCCTACTGAGGCTCTCTGTGTAATGCGGTCTATGAAGAGTTCACTGTTCAGCCTTAAACAGATTGAAATGATCCGTGGGGAGAAATCGCACCAAACCCAAGGGCTGTGTTGAAGTGATGTGTAGCGCCAGATCCCTGAGCTGCTGTAGAAAGGCGGGTTGTGAAGGCCTATGTGTCTGTGTTAAAGGGAAGTCTTTGAAAGCTATCTTTCTAACAGGATAAATGTGAAAGCCACTGGGGGGGGGGGGGGGGGAGCAGCACAAAACGGCCACTTGAGCATTGCTTCCTGCCCATGGAGCTCTAGCTCCTTACTGACAGTTATTCTTAGGGCTTCTTTGCTTCAAAGGTTTCCTCTTTTCTATTTTTGGTAGCAGAATATGGATTTAGATCTGCATAGTCCCTCTCAACTGCTAATCCATGCCTAGAAGAGGGTAGGACTGCTGTGTTCTGTTAGCTATCAGTTCTCTTTTCAGCACCTCCAAATGATTTTTAATATTAAGGACACAGATTTATGGGAAGGAGTCATTGAGTTTTCAAACTGATTTGTAGTCCTCTAATTTGCACATTCCTTTCTCCAGCAGGGGCATCTCAGAGATCATCTCAAGTAATGGGGCCTGACTTCTGTGATGAGTGAAAGAATCCAGGTTGGTAAAACAGATGGTCATCAAATGACCAAAAAGTAAGCAAAGATGATTTGCATTGGAGTAACATGTAACAGATTAAGCACAATTCCATTTTGGAAGGAAAGAATTTATGTGTGTATAATCTAAGATTAGCTTAATATATATAAACTGCAACAAAAAGATACAGCTATGCTGGACTAGAATACTGAAGACCTTGGTCTCTGTAAAGGAAAACCATTACCTAGAGCAAGCATTTTTAATTTTACAGGTATTTAATTTCATGCCCTCTAATTCTTTTTCTTGAGTTCTTTCTGTTTTACCTGATCTCATGACTGTCTAACTTTGTTGGCCTACTAATAATAATTACCTTGCAAAAGTTATCTTTTGTATCGAGATACCATAACATTGTTAAAAAAGAAATGTTAAGTGCTCATGTCCTCCCATGAAAATATGGGGCTATCCCCTTTGTCTGAATGCAGAACTGGGGAACAGAAATGCCACCCATCAGACCAGCTGCCTCTGCCACGTGCTCTTAATTAGAGTCTCCCTTTGTGGCTTAAAAAAAAGTAACAGTCTTATACTTGAGAAGGATTTTTGAGGGAAGGTATAAACTGAAGGATCAAGGGGTCACCTCACATTTCTGAGGGTTATACACACATTTCTGTCCACCATTGCATCTGGTTTGAACTTCATCTCTAGAAACCATGAACCCACACTACAAATATTATATGTATACTATTTTCTATTTTTTTGCGAAGACCAAAATGAACAGAAGCATCTTGGGATTGGGGGAGGGATGGAACTTTGAGAATTAATTCTAGGCACTTTGCAGATGGATAATTGGCAAGAAAAAAGCCCAAATCTAGGGCATATATATTGGGTTTTCAGCAATGGGAAGGTGTCTTTAAATATGTTTTACATAATGGTTTTGAACAGCAGACAGCATTGTCTGGTAAGTGGAGGTTTTGACAATGAGCTAAAAAGCTATATAATAGAGTTAAAAAGAAAGCCTCCCTTAACTTTTCCCCAGAGCATTTTTACCCTGCTGAATATTTTAGGGGTTATTTTAAATGTGTCCCAGTGTCAGACTTGTTCAGAAAGAGAGCATTATATTTCCCAAGAGAATGATGAGTTGCTTTTTTTTTTTTTTTAATGGAGCAAAATGCTAACTTTTAATAGACTAGATCTTCCCATATAGAATATATTCCCCCTCAGAATTCCTAGGCAAATATTCAAACTTGGGTTGGGAAAGGTTAAAAGGAACTGAAAAAATCTATAGTGGCTCTTTCTGAGATGCAGTCCCATACTTGGCAGGATGAGGTGTTCATAGCAGGTGCTGAATTTGCTATAAATGGACAATTTATAAACAGATCTGACAACTGGGAAAACAGAGCAGTGGGGAATGCTGGCATTCCAGGGGCCTGTGGTTGATTTCCTATCAGATGGTCCTCAGCATGGAATTATTGATAGCTGCTGCTCTGAAAGAAGGCCAGTTGGCTGACGCTTAAAAGGACTGTACCTCAATTCATGCCTGATCTGCTGCTAGATATTTTAAACAGATCAGTGCAAATTAGCTTCTTCAGGTTGGTACTTCCTTAATTAGCAGTTTAATTGCAAAGTCTTCTTCTCAACCTTGATTGAACCCAACTCTCTTACTTGTCTGAAATGCGGAGGACAGAGACCTGAGAGAAGTATAACCAAAACAAAAGAGGAGCCTGAGGGCAGTGGGGGCGGGGGGGGGCGGGATTCAGAGTATCCTATAGTGCCTGAGACCAACACAGAACCTAGCTAAACCAAAACTATGTGCAACTGAGACTAGCATTTTTGGCTGTGTATCCTGGGGGAGAAAGAAACAGGACCTTTGTGTGCTAAGGCCTGGGGGAGAATCCAAAATGTGCAGCAAATGAATCTCATTTTTCTTTTGCTTTTTTTTGTCAAGGGCTGCCAGTACACTGGGATATTCCTAAGACCCCTAGGTGAGGTCTACTTTCAGAATATTCTCCTGGAGCATTCTAATGATCACATCTACAATTTTTATTGTTTTTATTTATTTTTTTAGATAGGCTCCCCCCCCCCCCCCGCATAGAAAGTTTAGTGGTTCCAGTATGGTTGGTATTGGATAGCATTCCTCCATATTTGTCTGCAGCCTTGCATTGGCACAGTTCTATTTAAAGCTAGTGGAATGGCCATACCTGTTTATTCTAGCTATATGAATAGTTTTTCCAGGAGACATTTGTTTGGCTGGGTCTCTGCTTTTCTCCTGACCACACCCTATTGTTTTTCTCTTCAGAGGAACAGACTGAGGGCCTGATCCTGAAAGGAATTTTGACTTCACTTCCTTAAGAAGACTGAAAATTGGGCAGACCTGAAGATTAGGGTATGGAAGTGGATGCACACCCTAGCACAAGGGTTGGCTGGGAATGAGGACTCTTAAAGTATAAAGCATAGGGCTTTGAGCAAATCCAGAACAGGGATGGTTTGTTGCCACGTAATGGCTAACATAGCAGGAGTAGAAAGGGTTCTGAGGCATTGAGACAACTGACACTTTTGTTAGTTGTGGGAAGTCTTGTCTGTGAGTGGAAGCTCCTGAGAATCTTGCCCATGGGAATCTCTGTTTCAGCTGAGTGAGTTTTCTGGTAAACGTGTGATGAATCTTACTGCAGCATCTTTCATTTGCATAGAACCGTATTCAGCATAGGAGGTACAAGAAAATATAGGTACAATACTGCCAGCCAGGAGTTTATGATGTAGTTAGAACGATATACTATTCTTATGAAAAGATGACGGGGTGGGGGGGAGCAGCAGAACAAGTAAAATTTGGGAAAAGGGAAAGCTCTAGAAGTACCCAGGAAGGTGTGGTGGCTGGAGGATGAGGGAGTCGTTGATGAGGATTATTGGGTTGAAGCTGGGCCTTGAGAAGAGTGGGAGAAATTCAGTAATGGAAATGTGCAAGGGAGACTGTTCCAGGTGGGGAAATGTCATGCTGATAGCCCTGATGAAGAGGTGACCCCTGAGTTTGGGAGGACAGAAAACAAAATGTCCTGGCAGATAAGGCTGAGGAATTATACAGATCTAGAGGTCACACAGAGTTTGGAGTTCATCCTGGTAGACTTTTCTGATCAAGAAAGGGAGATGAGAAAAGCAGGATGTCAGGAAACTGAAGATAGAAGAGGAAAGTGGCAGTCAGTGCAGGAGGACCTCACCGGGTCCAATCTCCCATTGACCAAGTTTTAGGTCTGTGGAATTTAGCGAACTGTGTAGTGGGTTCTAGTAAGCCACTCTATGTAAACAGAGCCCTCTTCTTTGGTGTCTTTCCTCTTCCCTTATAGTCCCTGCCCACCATCTGACTAAACTAGGGCCACACAAGCTTCTTCTTATGGAGTTTCCCCACAAACACAGAGCCAAAGTGAAACAAAGGCAGATTCATTTTTTTTTTTTAAAGTTCACTGTTTTGACTCTTACGTGCTCACTCTTGGATTCCCATTAGTGTTTTCCAGATTAATTTGAGGCCTTACTAGATATTTGGACAACTCCTTATTTTCATAACTCAGAAGGTCATCTCTGAGCTCTGGGAACATCTGCTCAACTTCATAATTAGGGCAGAACCACAGGCTTGGGTGTGGGATTGTGTTCTGTCTTGGTCAGAAGACACTCCTGGGAGAACATGATTGTGGACCCTCTTTCCTGACATTTTCTCCCCCATTTTTTAATGTCGCATTGTGTGACCTGCAGACAGCTTGGGCATCATGAAGCTCCACCTCAGACCTACAGAATCAAGATCTGCTTATTTTATAAGATCCTGTGGGATCCATTAGAGTTTGAGAAGAACTGCTTTTAACCTAGCTATTCAGAAGGATCACCTATGAGTTTTTAAAACATTGTGGCATATTGTCTATCCCAGATAAATTAAGTCAGAATATCTAGGGGTGGAGCCCTGACACTGCCGTTTTTTAAAAAAACGTTTCCAGATGATTCTATGTGCTGCCTGAGTTGAAAACCACTGGCCTATGGTCTGTGTTAGCCACTCTGTTTCCAAGGGACCAAATTCTCCTCATGTTGTAAAACAGAACATGACTAACCTTTTAACCACAGATCTAGACAGAGTAAAAATAATGTTAATTAAGCATTTATCCAGAAGCTGGTTAGGAAACTCCTGGCCAGGAGCAGATGCAACCACTGGATTCACTTATAGTATCAAGATGATAGCTTGTTAAGATTCTTAGTCTTGGGGTGCCTGGGTGGCTCTGTGGGTTAAAGCCTCTGCCTTTGGCTCAGGTCATGATCCCAGGGTCCTGGGATTGAGCCCCGCGTCAGGCTCTCTGCTCGGCAAGGAGCCTGCTTCCCCTTCCTCTCTCTCTCTGCCTGCCTCTCTGCCTACTTGTGTTCTCTGTCGAATAAAAAAAAAAAAAAAAGATTCCTGGTCTTAATTATTCTCTTCTGGCTTTGGAGGGTGGCTCCACGGAGAACCTGGAAGACAGTTGCCCTTGCCTCTAATCATCTCGATATCTAAGGAGATGTACCCAGGCCTGTGCTCTGAGGAGTCATGTTCTTTGTCTATTGTAGCAGAAATGTACTGGGGAATTCAGAGTATTGGTTTCCACACAAATGCTCACTTTTAGGAAACATGAAAGGTTTAAAAGCAGTTATCCACCTATCCTTAGGCTAGGGTAGATGTCAGATTTTAAGAACGATATTATAGTTATTTCAATACATTTTTTCCCATTACTGCCTTTCATTTACAGATTTCCCTCAGTTCCCCTCAGCTCTGTTACAATATCAGGAAACTTCTACCAACACATTCCAGTTCTGAGGCAGTCTTGGTCAAGGCTTTGAAGGTATTAACCACTGTGATTCTTCTTGCCTTACTCTGACTTTCCGTGCCCTCACTATGGCCATGAGCGTAGGCATTGTTACATGAGCTTTGGCCTTCTCATTCCTTTCTTTTTGTCTTTTGAGAATTAGGGTTGACGTGTAGCCTGCTTACTTAGCTGCAGTCTACACATCCTCAACTCTTTTTTGTTTTTTTTAAAGATTTTATTTATTTATTTGACAGAGAGAAATCACAAGTAGACGGAGAGGCAGGCAGAGAGAGAGACAGAGAGGGAAGCAGGCTCCCCGCTGAGCAGAGAGCCTGATGCGGGACTTGATCCCAGGACCCTGAGATCATGACCTGAGCTGAAGGCAAAGGCTTAAACCACTGAGCCACCCAGGCACCCCCATCCTCAATTCTTTATAGAGACTTTTTTCTTGGGCAAGGTTCCACACTGAGCTAAGATATCCTAGAATCCTGTGTTGAGACTTGTCTGTCTGGGGTCTCCGAGTGTTGCATCCACTCAGCATCTCTGCTGCTCTGCACTGAGCTTAAATTACCTTGCCCCTTTGCACACTGTGGTTTGGACTGTTGGCCACTCCCCTTAAGGGCTCACATCTTACATGGTCTTGTTCTCTTAACTTTGGCTCCCTCATTTCTTGGTTTTCTTTCTTTTACCTTTAGCTTGGAATTAGGGTCTCATCACAGACCTCACTCAAGATACTGTAGTAGAAGTACCTGTTCAAATGTGACCATGGAGAGGAATAATGTCACCAGGACCATGACCATTCTCAGTAACAATGGTAACATTATTTTTTGCTCATGAAGATATGGATTTGGAGATGAACTAGACAGTGGTTTTGAGAAGACCCAACTGTCTCACTCCTAGCTTCAAACATCTAAGACTTATTCAGTTCTACATTGTAACATTGCAAGTCAAGATGACCTTGGGAAAAAACTGAATAAATAAACTGATATTAACACTGATGCTAACCTGAAGTGACATTTATGTTTGGCTTTGTGGTTGGTTCATGGATTTGTATGTGTACTATATATATAAATATAAATAAATAAATAAATAAATATATATATATATATGTGTGTGTGTGTGTGTGTGTATACACATAAATACACACGTACTGAAATTATATTTATTTACTGAAAACATAACAAGGGTGTTTGTGAAGTGGGCACCAAGTCCAAAATTTAAGTTCTGTTTTACTGAAGTTAAAAAAGATAATTTGCTAATTGCCTTGTGAAGTTCCTAGGCTGCCAGTCCTTGCGGCTCCTTTGGGGACAGCAGAATACTTACTCCTCTCTGGAAGAAAATTCAGGAGGGAGATCAGAGGCTTTTAGACATTGTTTCTGTCCATAAATGAATTTATAATTTGCTCCTTCCTGTGCCCAAGTTGCTCCTAGGCACTCTTGCTCTGGTGCTTGAAGTTGGTATGCCTTCTGTCCAGACAAGTAGCTTTTTGGGCTATTAATTATGTAATTAAAAGTCTAAACCTTTTCATTTTAAATGATAATAAAATGTTTGAAGGTATGTTTCTTGTAAACCTATTTTATTTTTGTCTTTTCATTTTATTGCTTTTTATTGAGGGCTGCTAACTGACCAAGCCAAGCTAATTAGTGCCCTGTTGTTTTTGGAAGACTAGGTGACACCAAAGCCATTAATGGCTCAATAAATTGGGGCTACAGAAAAGCCTGACTGCTTTCTTCTTGTTCTTCTCTTGTTAGTCACATTGTTCTGCTTTGGCCAAATCTGAGAGGATATGCACTGTGAAGCTGGCTCTTGAGGGGCTGAAAGCACTGGTTGATTAAAAAAAAATAAAATAAAATAAATCTGCGTGAACAGAGTCTCCAGAGACCAGGGGAATGAGAGGGTCAGAGGGACCACCAGAAGGGGAAAAAAGGGGGAAGGATTCCAAACTGAAATTTTTACTCAATTTATTGGGTAAAATGTCCAGCTTCTGATTCCATGGCTTACTCTAGAGTTGAATCAATATTAAGTAGACTCTTCAGGTGAATTAAAATCCATTGATCACATGAATTACAATGAATCCCTAGGCAGTTCTAAGGTGTTTATGGAAGAGGTAGATGTTAAAGGGTCAGAGTCAGAGGCCAAGTCCCTTTTTTTCCTATCTTATCATTAAATTTACCCATTCATAAAATGGAAACAAATCTAGCAAAATCTTTTATCCTGGAATCTTGGTTTTACTACAGTTTATAAATTAAAGACTGATATTCTTTTTTTTTTTTTGAGGAATACTACATTGACTATCACATAATGATATTTAATAAATTATAGAATGAATGAATTGTTGCATTCTTGATAAAACTCCATTTGTCTTAAAATTATGTTGGATATACCTTTATTTTATTTTTAAATTTATTTATTTATTATTATTTTTTAAGATTTTATTTATTTGACAGACAGATCACACTAGGCAGAGAGGCAGGCAGGGGAAGGGGAAGCAGGCTCCCTGCTGAGCAGAGAGCCCTATGTGGGGCTCGATCCCCTGGAATTCTTGCAAAGTATCTTAGTGAAGTAAGCTGATTCCTTAGAGAAAATGAAGTAACCTCAAGTAACAGCAAAATGGTTCAAAGTGTGTGCTTGAGAGTTATAGGTCTAGGTCCAAATTCTGGGTCTACTAGTTACTAGCTCTGTGGCCTGGGGCAGGTTTCTTTGATAACTTTTTACTCACCACATATTTATTGAGTACCAACTATGTGCCAGGTACTCTCTGTGCTGGGGATATAGCTGTGAACAAAGCAAAGCCTATTTTCCATGAAGCTCATATTGCTAGAAGGGAACATAGTGAAAATATAAATGTGTCAGATAGAAATAAGTGACAGGGGGAAAAATAAAGCAGAATAAGAGGGAGAAGGAGTGTCAGAGAGATTGTTGTCTTACGAGGGGAACACCTCACAGATAAGATGACATTTGAGTGGATATCCAAAGGAAGTCCTTGGTCTTCCCAGCCACAGTTTTCTTGTCTCTAAATGGGATAATGATAGTATCTGATTCTCAGATTGTAGCACTGGGAATTCAGTCAGAGAATGCATTAAAGCAAAATGCCCCTCTGATGATAGCTGAAGTTATAATTTCCTTCCTTCTGTGTCAAATGGAAAAACTAGGTAGAACTGTAAGGACCTTGGTAGTAGTAACACTCTTGTGATGAGTAGTCTGACTTGCATGATGATACATGCTTTTGATGGAATCTTGGACCTGATTCTTACTCCCTGTTGATACTTAGCCATATCTGCCCAAACTACTAACCCGTTTCACATCAGATGGAGATCTTATGCATAGCTGAGAACAACTAAGCCATACTGAAAGAATGAGAACTCAAGGTTGAATTCCCTACACAATATGACTTTTCATTGTAGCCTTTGAGCCAGGATGCTATCTAGTGGGTAAAAGTAAATGAGATACTTCTGTTCAAATTCATAAGAATGTTTCTGTGGATGTAAGACTTGCCCTTGCTTGAAGGGATAATATTAAAACTCATTAAAGTTTGAGTACAATGGTGCTTATTATGGAGAAACTGAAAAAAGCGCTAAGAGCTTTGCCTGGTTGGCATTTCTAAAGTTAATGTGACTTACTTGAAAAACAGAGCTTTTCAATTTCCATGGTCCCATGAGGTACTTCTGTCTTTGTGTTCATTGCCCAAGGTCTGAGAAATGACTTTAGCTACATTTGTAAATTGTATAAAGTGCTTAAATCTGTATGAAAATGGTGATGTAGCAGGAAATATTTTTTTTAAGTGATGGGAAGTTGTTTTCTAAAACAAGCATTTGGAGAATTTCTCCCATGATTTCTGAGCAAATTTCTTTCTTTTGATAAGAAATGTTTTCTCCTGTCATGTAGGGATTTAACTAAGAAACATGGGTCTAGACCTCACTGAACAGCACTGATGTCCATGAATGTTTTGACTTGCCCATTGACTTGATAGCTCTGTTTTGTTTTGTTTTGTTTTGTTTTTAAACCTGGTTTAATTCAAAGTTCAGAGCAGGTCTCTGTGAGGCTTTGTCAAGTAGTCTAGACTCTTGCATGCTCCTGAGGGGTCTTGATACTCTGGAGAGGAGTCTGCAAATCATTGCAAGAGTCCAATTTTACCTGACTGTTTTAGCTTGGCATTGTAGAACTTATTTCTGGCTACTTCCAGATCTATAAATGGATTTGTATTTATTGAATAATTTGACCTTCTCACTTTAAAGGCATTTCCCATTTTAAAGGTACATGTTGGCTAGTGTTCCTTTTTCATTCCTTACAAAGGTGCATTCATGGTGGTCTGAAAAAAATTATTAGAATGAGGGAGGCTGAACCATTTGTCAGCAGTGTGTATATATAGGTTTATGCACTTCTCTTTCACAGTTGATGTCTGATTGTTTCTGTGCATTTCTCCTATTGTATTTTCTTGGGCCTCTTCACCATGAGCCCTCCTGGAGTACCACAGGGTCTTTAGTAGCTATAAATGATTTGAATGTAAAGGTCCTTCAGTCTGTATTTGTAAGAATTTCTCCCAGAAGGAGGGCTAAGTTTCAATAGCCTTACTATTGGGCTACCTCCCCTCCTTTTTTTTTTTTTTTTTTTTAAACAAAAACTTCAAGAATTAAGGGAAAAACAAGATAAGTGCTGTTTTCAGTGGTAAGAGAAATACTCAGCATGCCTAACCTTCATCAGGGAGCAAGAATCTCCAAAGACAAGAAATAATATGTGAGAAAGACACAATAGAGATGTGTAAAGATGTGTAAATTTTTTTTTTTTGGTTGTTTGATCTTAACATTTTGCCCATTTTATTGGTCCATGTGCAAATAAAGACTGTTTTCACAGTGAGAGACTCTGATATATTGCCTTTCTTACATTAATTTTTGTGGCAATGCCAGATTCATATGACACTTGCTTACTTAATGCACACCTCTTTGTGATCTACTAGCCTTAGTCACGGACTTGATACATCCAGGACTTACTGATTCACAGTAAATGCCAAATTGCTTTTCCATCCTCAGCAGCATAGCCATAAATTACTTAAAAGAGGCATATGGCTAAGGATAGAAGTCCCCAGTTATGTGATTGTGAGGCCCATTATGCTTCAACAATTTTCATTAACATATGTCTTTTTAGTATCTGTGAATTGAGAAATTACAAAATGTAAACAAAAAAAGCTTTTGCGAGTTCAGGTACATGGTATCTGTTTGAATGTATTTATATATAACTGTTCATTAATTTTTAGTTATATAATTAATATGCTTCTACATTTTTGTTGAGTAAATTAGATACACCCATAAAACTTTACCTTCTTTCTCACTTCTTACCTGTGCCCCATTTCTTGTCTTCTCCCTGGAGGAAACTGCTTGTAGCACTATAGTTCATATCCATCCATCTTTTCTCTGCTACCTTATTAATATATAAAAATATGTATATATTTGGTGCTGTTTTATATGTATGGTACATTTGTTCTCTGAAACATCCTTTGTATGTATGGGTCTCCTTAGGATTGTGTAGTCAACTATTCTTTGGGATAGGTACCAAGAAGAAGACTTGCAGGGAGTTTTCCTTTTAAATGAACTCATATTTATTAATCACAAAAATCTAGATATATTTGAAGTGTAGTAGAAAATATACATTAAGGCATTATTTATTCAGTGTCTAGAGTCAAAAGACTCAAAGTATCCCCTGAGGAATCTCTAGCAGAGTGGAAAGAAGGAAGGTCTAGATGTTGTAGGCCTTGTTTCATCATGCACTGTCTCTGTGACTTAACAGGTCTGAGTGTCTTTCTGTTCCCTCACCTATAAAATTGTGAGGGTGAATTCTGTGTACCTCACTGGCATGATGAAGAAATGAGAAAATTACATTAAAGTTCTTTAGATTTTTGGTGCACTTGAATAGTACAGTCGGTTAAGCATCTGACTCTTGGTTTTGGCTCAGGTCATGATCTCAGGGTTGTGAGGTCAAACCCCATGTTGGGTTCAATGCTCAGTGTGGAGTCTGCGTAAGGTTCTCTCTCTCTTTCCCTTTCCCCCTCCCGTCTGCATGCATGCTTTCTCTCTCTCTCAAATAAATAAATATAGAGTTAAAAAAAAAAAAAAGTTCTTTGAATTTTTGGTTCCAGCATCATGACAGTCTATTGTAGAAGACCTGTGCACAATAAACACATAGAAATAATTAATTTTTAAAAAACTTATAAAATATTAAAAATAGAAAGTAGTGCTCAAAAGAAGAAAGTGAAATCTCTACCAGAAGCAAAGAGGAAACACAAACCAGAGTGGTAAGCTAATGAGCAGATGTCACCATGGCTCAGAAGAGAATTAAACATTAATATATGACCCAAATGTTTAGATAGATGGTGGGGTTTTAATGTCCAAAGATCTGTCCTTGGGTTACTGAAGGTTCCTGAGATCCTACTATGAGGCTAAGCTCATGCCTGCTCTTTCAATAAAAGGTACACTTTAAAAACTCTCCACTGGTCCAGCAAAGCTCTGAGACAGCTCCTGAGTATCCTGGGTTCTGGTAGAAAAAATAATATCCACATGAGTGTGCTGCACTTGGGTATAGAACCCAAATTTAACCTACCTGCATCTTGGGAAATCCCAAACTGAAAAATTAGTATAAAAACTGACTGTGGAGTAATGAAACCCCTGAGTCTTCCTTTGTAGGAAAACTCAAAATCATTCTCAAAGTATTTTCTGCACTTCACAGCATACAAAATTCACACACACACACACATACACACACACCATGTGCCATAGAATGAAATGATAGGGGAACTAAAATTTGGAAAGTTTATATCCCAGGAACTTAATAAAGCGATATGAAATTTAGGACATTATAAAATTAGTATGTTTAAAATAGAAAGAAATGGGAGGTGGGGTATAGGCAACATGGGTGAAGGGTGGTGGGAGATACAGACTTCTGGTTATGGAATGAATAAGTCATGGGGATAAAAGGTACAGCACAGGGAATATATTCAGTGGTATTGTAATACTACTCTATGGTAATAGAGGTGGCTGTACTTTGGTGAGTATAGCTTATTGCAGACTTGTCAAATCACTGTTTTGTACACCTGCAACTAATGTAACATGTGTTTCAACTATATTTCAATAAAAAAGTTATGAGAAAAAAAGGTGTGCATGGGAGATAAAATTATGAAAAATAAAATTAGGGGAAAATTAAATAATGAAATGAATACTAAAACAGAGCTTATTCATTTGAAAAATATCACATAAAGCTTTAGAAAGAAAAACTATAGCTACTGAAATTGTGCTTTGTAAATAACACACACAATGAAAGGTAGGGCTTATTAAGATATAATTATTAGTGATTAAAGAGTAAAACTAAAGCAGTGGTCCATATTAGGCTATTACTAAAGTGCTATAAATACTTGTAATGATTTCCTTTTCACCTAATTATTTATGTATTTTTTTATTGAAGTATAGTTGACATACAATGGTATATTAATTTCAGGTGTACAACATAGTGATTAAACAATTATATATATTACAAAATGCTCACCACAATAAGTGTAGTTACCATCTGGCACAATACGAAGTTATTACAATATTATTGACTATATTCCCTAGGCTGTACTTTTCATCTCCATTACTTACTTATTTTATAACTAGAAGTCTGTTCCTCTTAATCCCCTTCACCTATTTCGCCATTCCCTCACTCCTTGTGCTCTGCTAACCATTAGTTTGTTCTCTGTATTTATGTCTTTCTTTCAGTTTTTTTTTTTACATTCCACATATAAGTGAAATTATATGACATTTGTTTTTTTCTGTCTGATTTATTTCACTTAGCATAATGCTCTTGAGGTCCATACATATTGTTGTGAATAGCAACATTTCATTCTGCTCATGGCTGAAAAATATTCCTTTGTGTGTGTGTGTGTATGTGTGTGTACACATATGAATATGAATGACATCTTTATTCACTTATCCATTTATCTAAATTTTAGAACAAGTTCTGTTTATTCATAATAACCTAACCCACATAAATAATCACACCAAGGGACAGAAAACATAAATCAAATCCAAAGTGTTTGTAAGTCTCTGGACTGAAGTTTCTGAGCTTGCTTTTTTTTTTTTTTTTCTTAAAGATTTTATTTATTTATTTGACAGAGAGAGAGATCACAAATAGGCAGAGAGACAGACAGAGAGAGAGATGAGGAGAAGCAGGCTCCCTGCTGAGCAGAGAGCCCTATGCGGGACTCGATCCCAGGCCCCTGGGATCATGACCTGAGCCGAAGGCAGAGGCTTAACCCACTGAGCCACCCAGGCGCCCCAGTTTCTGAGCTTTTTAAACATCTTTTTTTTTTTTTTTTTTTTTTACTTCTTTTATAGGGAATAAATTTGCCTATGGAAATTAAGAGATTTTACCATATAAATATAAAGTAATTCTGAAGGCAAAAGTAAACTGCCTGTAAAAATTGAACTCTAAGCCTCAGAAAGACTTTGTGTCCCATGATAACAATGAAGAAAATCTTGTTTTGCCTCTGAGATTTGTCATGGCTATGACCCAGGTAACTAGAGCATACTTCCCTTCAACAATGAAGTTGTCTCCTGTGCTTAGATTGCAAAGAACTTCTAACTGCTGGTGGTGTTAATGAAGCAGTTGCTTATATTCCATACTAAAGGGACAGCTGGACCCAGAAAGAAGCCCAAAGAATTTTTGCTTTATAACGGACAGTCCAGGGACTCTTCTTATATATCCCTTTTTGTTGGCTTTACTGCCGGTAAGAACTATACCCTCTTCCTGTTTCACTGCTGGAGTGTCTAGACCTTTTCTGCATGATTGTCAAATGTTTTCTTGCTCTAGGAAAACAAGACTTTCCCAGGGATGCTCATATTTTTGTTTCCACAACATTTGTAATGCCACATTCTGAACCGAGCATTAACATGGAATTGGCCAAGTATGAGAGAATATTATCAGTTCTTGTCTGAGCTGTCCAGTTCATCTCCTTTGCTTAGGAATGGTTTTGTGGTTGCTGTCTTTGTTGCTAATATTATTCACCAATGAGAATAACAACAAATGCTAAGTGATTTATTAAAATGAGAAGATAAAGTTCTAAATTACTTAGGAAAGAGTTTTTCTAGAGACCGTAAGAAAAGGGTCTACAACTTTGATTTATTGGAGAGCTTTAGAATAAAGAGGTTAAAACATTGGAAAAAAAAACTGATATAACCAGCTAAAGGGAAAAGAAAGAAATGAAATTTAAAAATGAGTGATCCTTGAAAAGGAAAACAAATTCCTGTTAGTTCATGTAAGAACAATTGAAAGTAAGACAAGCACTATTCTATTTGAAAATAATAGAATTCATGTTTAAAATTGCAATTTATTTCCAGCATTGAAGACTATAGACTAGACTGGGATTTTGGAACCAAATTCAGAGCTTGACAGTACAGGTTGGAGAGAGTGGGGTGGCTGTCTGCTTGCCAACATTAAGCTGTAAATAATTTCTTCTGAGGTTTTTTTGTTTTGGTAGAAACTGTAACATGCCATGGTGGTGTGTACACGATGCCAGAATATCTGAAAGGAAATCAGAATGCAAATGCATGCCTTACATCTATTCCATACGTAAGAATAGTCTTCAGGATGGTGGCCCCATATCAGCCAGGGATCAGGAAGTGGCAGTCAGGGAACAGAGGGCTGTTTTCTCCTCCCAGATGACACTCTTTGGGACTTCCATCCCGCTTCCCTTTTTTCCTGCTTCCCTTTGTCCTTGTTTCTATTCTAACTTCTTTGAGTCTTATTTCTCATTTGTATAATCCCAGTGCCTGAACCCTGATAAGAATTTGAGAAATACTCACTACCGTTTTAACATACCCTATTTCCCATCCACACAAGTGGTAGAAATGCATATAACAAAAAGGTGGAAAAGAGGACCAGAGACTGATTCTTACGTAGGGTTTCTCCCTTTGCTATTCATGAGGTCTCACGTGGAAAAATCCTTATCTCTACCTTGTCCTCTCATTCTCCCTCCTTGCTCTGCAGGGGCCCCAATGATCAAGGGAGTCATTGGCTTAGAATGCTGCTCTGAATGTAGATGCCTGTTTTTCTTTAGGCCTCTGTGTACTCTGAAGCTTGCCTAATTCCTTATTGATACCCTTGTCTTTCTATAGGGTATTCAAATTAATATCTTATATTAATGAATTTAAGAGGGAGGTAAATTTAGGAGGAAGCTTTTAACTTTCTTAGTATTCCTAGCAACACATGCTCCTAGAAAACCTCAAAAGAGATTTTGAACTTGCTTATAGGAAAAGGAAGGCTTGAGAGAATTTGGGAAGTGGGCAAAGCCTGAGCCTGGGGCGGGGGTGGTGGGGGTCACAAGATGGTTATGGTAGAAAGTTGAAGCAGTGCTCAGTGCGGAGTGTCTGAAAGTTGACCCACACTGAGAAAGAGACAGGTTTCTTGGGAGACCCTGAACTTTCCTGTCACCGCGCTGCCTCTCTGAGTGTCCCAAAATTGCCTTCTAAATCTTTACTCCTGCTGCTGGGTAGCTGAGGTAAAAAGTGAGAAAGTCACTGATCCCACTGATCCCACCAGTATTCCGCCAGTATCACGGTGACACTGTTACATGGTACTTGTAGCATGGCATATTGTGGCCTCAGGTCCTGGTCAGCTCTTTACCACTTAGAGCTTGTTTCTTTGGGATCATGTTTTCTGAGAGCTCCAAACAACCAGTTTGAAGCCAGACATTGGGAATAATAGTTGTTAGAAAGTTTAATCCTACTAATAATGCAGTCACTTATCCAGATTTTTCTAAAAGTCTAGATGGCGTGAGGCTAATAAAGGCCATCTGATGGGATATAAGTTTTCGGATGTTTATAAGTGGATGGCCAATAGCAGGGAATACAGTGCTATCACAGGTCACAACATGACTAAGCCAGCCTATTTTAACTCTCAAAATCATAAGAAACAATCCCTTATTCCTAGGAGGTGAACTTTGATTGTAGATATATAGGGCTGTTTTGAGACATGTAGCTGGCTTAGGTATCGTTAGTATTATACCATCAGTGAATCTTTCCTGGTGTTCTTAAGTGTTTTCAACTTAATTGGCTGCTCTTAAAATGTCTGATTTTGAAAAACAATAGAGAAGTACATCAAAAGTGAGTACAATCAAATATAAATGGTTCATAGTTACATTAAAAAGGGAAAGAATCCATGTATTATTCCATTTAACATACTGTACTCAGAATGTCAAAGCCTGAAAAAGAATAGTAATCATGTAATTATGTAAAGAAATGTATTTTCAAAGAGTATTTAATAGCTTGAGAATATGCTGCCATCATAATTAGCAAACAGATCACAAAACTGTGTTTTGGAATGATCCCAGTTTTGTAAAATAACTGAATATATGTACAAACACACACACACACACACACACACATATACACACTAACACAAAGAAAAATGAAAAGACCTGGGATTAATAAAGAAAAAGATTGTGATCATCCAAGTGGTGGGATAAGAAATGATTTTATTTTGCTTCTTTGTATTTTTTCTTTATGTCTTATAGTAGAAAACTTTTTTTAGTAGACAACTTTTAATGTGTTTTCATAGAAATTTTTTTAAAAGAACATTATAGAAGAAAAGGAGATTGAAATGAATGAACTCTAAGTTGAAAAATATGTTGCAATGGAAAAAAATAATTAGAAGTAAGGAAAGAGGCTCCTGAATAGTGGGTAGGGGAAAAGAGAAAGGAAGATTGTAACTGGGTCAAGTACATGTACAACTTTCTTTCCAAAGCTCAGGCATTTTTTTTTTTTTTCCCTACAACTGCATCTAACCTCTCCAGAGCTGATTTCTTCTAATCTTAAGAAGGCAAGTTTCTGAAGTAATTGCAAGAAAGATCACATTTGCTCCCAGCACAGTGGCCCAACTGGCACTGTGTTTGTAAGCAGTATTTGTTTCAGAGTTGCTGACTGTACGAGTTGCTTTATGGGCCACTTTTTGGACAGCTGTCTGGAGCTAATATTGTGTGGTGCTGCCACAGACTTCCCAGGTTTTCCTGGTATACCAGGGGGCACAGTGGAAAATCCATGCCTGATTCTCTCGAGGGCCAAGTTGTCACACTATAATGCTCTGCCTCCCTGAAGCCTGAACTGGTCTCCAGAATTGACAGTTGTTTCCCATTAAGCTATGGTCAGGCTCCTTTTTTTTTCTCTCCCTTTTTTTTAGTTGTTGTTGTTGTTCTGAGATATTCTCTTATTCAGCACCTCAGCTTTCATCCTGAGATTTGGATGAGATCCACATGGTGACACTGCTCTGAGGTTGTCCCAGAAACTGATCCCCCAAAAGAAATGCACACGTCTCATGTGTGGGCATGCCAGCCACACCCATCAAGGTTGGCCTTTAATGTAAAGGCAGGGTTTGCAAATAAGAGCATGCGATTGAAACAGGGACAACTTCAAGGTTGGGTTTAGGGTACTGTGTCTGTTATTTTAGCTTGTTTCTGAACCAAGATTTAAAAAAAAAAAAAAATCAGGGTTTGCAAAACAGCTGATTAAGTGACTCTAATTATTTTGGGAAATAATTTCTCTGAACAATAATCCCTACCTATGAATTCTGTGCTCTAGGCATGAAAGTAAATTTTGTTGTAAATATGATTTTCAAAAGAGATAATGCATGGAAATGCTTAGCCCGTCTAGTGAACATTCAATAGATGTTCATTCCTTGTAGTTAGCTGAAGCAGTAGGGCAGTAAGTTGGCAACACTGGATAGTATTTCCTCAGTGTTAAAAAAAAGTTTTAACTACAGCAGTGGTGGTTTTATTTCTAGACTAGAAATCTGTCTCAATTCTTACATTTTTATGTTATTCACATTTTGAGCCCCTTATGAACAACATTATCTCTCAGAGGAATGGGTTACAGGGAAAGAACGGTGATGAATAACATGTCTCATCATCGCAGCCTACTTTTTCTGCTGCTCACAACCCCTACCCTACCTTTATGGGAAGGCTCAGCTATGCAGCTACCCAGAAAATTTCTTAATTAAGAGATGGGCTTAATTCACATTTCTTCTGGATGGCCAGAGGGATGTGGCAAATGACCTGGTGAGATGGGTACTTTATTTCATCAACAATCCTCTTTCCCACTCAGTTGGTTATTTACTCAACTTTTCTTTCTTCTTCTTCTTCTTCTTCTTCTTTTTTTTAATCTGGAGACTTGGAGGTGATCCACTTAAAGACAGGATCTGAGTGCTGGGAAAATTTGGAGGACTCCTATCTCTCTTGGAAAGAAGACACTCATTCCATTCTTTGTGGGGTGGGGGGGATTAACATGATGAAGTTTGGTAAATTCCTTCATTAATGTAGCTGTTATCTAATAGTTGAAAAGCAAAATTCAAAGAACCATACATACTTGGCAAAGCTGCTTCTCAGAGCCTCTCCTCTAGGGCATGAGGAATCTGCTCAGGGAGACTCTTCCAGCCCATGAGAAGTAGAGAAGTGAACAGTGTCTCCCTTTCTTAGGTCTCCCATTATATGATGCTCTTTCTTGAAATCCATACTCTTTCCTCCTTTTGTCTTGCAGTGGTTTTCTCCAGCTAATGGAATTAGGTACTTCCTTTCTCTTTTCTTCCCTCCTTCTGTTTCTTTCTTCTATGCATTGGTTTGTATTTTCTTTTAAAGGTACACACTTTTCATTGATTCATTGCCTTTTTTTTTTCGTCGATTATCCATTCTGTGGTTGCACCTTATTTCTTATCATATGGAACAAAAGTATTCTGTCTTCTTGTTTGGTTCAGTATCTCAGAATATGCCCACCTATTGGTGGAAAAGACATGTGCAAATCAGTGAATATTCCACAGTATACAATTTCTTTTGGGAAGACCATCAGATTCTCTGCAAACTCCTATATTCTTTCTCTTTGAAACAGAGTACTATCCAGGAGGAAAATCCATCTAAATGGCACCATTTTTTCCCTTTTTTTTTGGGTAAAGGAACCATATTTTGTCACTTTTCATTTTAGAGTAGTTTTATAGAAATACCATCTTTCTAGCTTTTCTTGTGTCTATAATAAATTTTTTTAATAGATTTTATTTATTTATTTGACAGAGATCACAAGTAGGCAGAGAGGCAGGCAGAGAGAGAGGAAGGGAGGCAGGCTCCCTGTTGAGCAGAGAGCCCTCTGTGGATCTTGATCCCAGGACCCTGGAATCATGACCTGAGCTGAAGGTAGAGGCTTTAACCCACTGAGCCACCCAGGCACCCCTATAATAAATTTTTTAAATTAACATATAATGTATTATTTGCCCCAGGGGTACTGGTCTGTGAGTCATCAGGCTTACAGATTTAACAGCACTCACCATAGCACATACCCTCCCCAATGTCCAAAATGCCCTACCCCCTCACCCCCCAGCAATCCTCAGTTTGTTTCATGAGATTAAGAGTCTCTTACGGTTTGTCTCCCTCCCGATCCCATCTGGTTTCATTTTTTTCCCTCCCTATGCCCCACAACCCCCCACCCTGCCTCTGAAATTCCTCATTTCAGAGAGATCATACAATAATTATCTTTCTTTGATTGATTTATTTTGCTTAGCATGATACCCTCTAGTTCCATCCACGTCATTGCAAAAGACAAAATTTCGTTTCTTTTGATGGCTGCATAGTATTCCGGTGTGTGTGTGTGTGTGCGTGTGTGTGTGTGTGTGTGTGTGTGTATGTATGTATGTTATACCACATCTTCTTTATCTAAATGGCACTATTTTTATAAGTGTCAATTTTTTTTTTGTTTTCATCAAAAAGCTTATGTTTGTCCATAACAGAATATTTATGTGGTCACTAAAATTTTTTTTAAAGATTTTATTCATTTATTTGACAGAGAGCACAAATAGGCAGAATGGGAGACAGAGGGAGAGGGAGAAGCAGGTTCTGTGCTGAGCAGAAAGCCAGACCTGGGGCTGGATCCCAGGACCCTGGGATCACGGCTTGAGCTGAAGGCAGACACCTAACTGACTAAGCCGCCCAGGCACCCCTCACTTAAAATTTTTTATGAACACCCATCTTTTTAGTAAAATATGTTCTTCTTGGCATGGAGTTTTGTTCTCCATTAAATAAGGTGATTTTGTTATCTCTGGTTTAGAGGAAAGCACTTTACCACTGAGCAGAACCCTGGGTGACATAACTATAAGGGAGGCAGCCTTTACAATGCTCCTTTCTTTATAGGAAAGGCAGAGATATGAGATTTGGTAAAAGTAGAAGGAAATGTGGAAGGGAGGTTGGGGGTGAAGGAATGTTGTTTTCTCAATGAAAAATGTATATTAAGGGACATAAAGGGACATACAAAGGACATAAAGATGATTCTTTTCATAAGGAAAGGCTGAGAGAAAACAAAAACATTATTTATGGATGGATAGGGACTTCTGATTATGGATGGATAATCAGTAATTATGGATGGATAGGGACTTCTGAGTCAAAAGCACAGGATAGCAGTTTCAGGAATCAAGATGTTTCTATTCTTATAACCTAGTGGAACCTCAGCCCTTAATTGCTTTAGCAGTTGCTCACAGTTCTATCCTGTTTGCCCTTCAATCTTCATTTGTGGGTGTTGAGCAGTGGTTCTCATACTTGAGTATACATGAGAATCACATGTGGGGTTTATGAAACATGGAGCTTCAGGAGCTCCACCTTTGGACCTTCTAATTCAGCAGGGCTGGAGGAAGGCTCAGGAAGTTTATTTATGACAACACTCCACATAGTTCAGATACAGGTGTCCATAGAATGAGCTGTGAAAAACGGGGCTTGGGATTTATGTAGTTTTGATGAGGGAAGAAATATATGAGGAACAACTGGGAAGGGGTTGGGAGGGGCTGCCATAATCCCATAGAAAAACCACTTGAAAAATTAGTCCATTGATTTATCATCTCACTAAAGCAAGATTATACACATTTTATCATTGTTCAGTAGATGTTAGACAAGTGCCAAGGGTCTTATCCCAATTATTATTGAAATAGTTTTTAGTAATAGTTGGCTGATTGCTTCCTGGGAATTTCTAGAATAGTGATGATTTTGAAAACTTTGTTACAGTGTGTTGTTACATTCAAAATTTGGATGGGGGCTTTGAAATGAGTAGATCCATCAGTGTTATCTCACTTTAATTAACATTTACTACATTTTCAAAATAAACCATGTCCTAGGCCAATATACAGGTTAGTACCTGGCCTAGGACATAATACCTTCATGTCTAGTGGTAGGAAACAGAAAGAAAGTGTCCCTGTTAATTAAAGAACAATTAGATGTAACTTGTGCCGTAATAGATGAACTTGTAAAGAGCATGGGAAGCAAGATGAAGAAGCTAGTTTTTTGACCTTAGAGATCATTCTTCATCAAAACGTTCTTTCACAGAGAGAAAATTGGGACTCAGAGTTAGGACTTCAGTATGTTCATTTAATAAAAGGCCTTCAAAGTTTATATTATACTTTCTATCCCAAGCACACAGACTCTGTAAACATACTCCAGGGTGTGTGTGTGTGTGTGTGTGGTATCCAAATGAAAGAAAACTGCAAATATTACTTTATTACATTGTCTTCCTTAATCATCCTTTGGACCTTCTGAAATATCATGGTCACTGGGATTGTCATATTCATCTTGTTTTAACTTGGATTGTTTATATAGTTGTGTTGATCAGCTCATACATGCTTCCCTCAAACATGATTTCCCAGGTCTTAGGGACTAGCTCTGTAGAGCTATAGAGATTAGTGTTAGAGCTCAGATGTCAGGTTTTACTTCCTGAAACGTCACTCCTTAATGAAAATAAATATATTTAGAGAAGGGATTTAGTAATATTTTGACGTGTGGCATGTTTTAAGCCTGAGTACCTAAAGCAAAATAATGAAAACAAACAAACAAACAAACAAACAAACAGAATGAACAAAAGAAAGAAATGGTCTACACTTCCCACTTCCTGTAAGTCTCTAACAGTGCTAGAAACAGGCAAGGAAAGATCTTCTGAACTGCATATTTCTATAGATGGAGCCCAGTTGATTTCTGAGTAGGAAGCTATCTGAATAAGGTTACACTAGCAAGATAAGCAGGAACAGAAGGTTTCCTTTTAGGGGTTGGAGCAGTTACCAATTGTTAAATCTTTTTTCTGGTAAACTCTAATCTGGGGCTGACAGGGAATAAAAGGTTTTAAAGTTTTATAGCAGAGCCATTGGCCATATTGTTTCTAAAACAGACCTGCTAACAAAATTTAGACTGGATAAAATGGGCAACTACATGATTTTGCTTAATCCAAATGTCAACATTTAATTTGTGACTTGATGACAGAGCCGAAGTGTGATAAATGTTGATAATCTACCTCCCCAGAAGCCCCTTTATTTAAACTCAACAGGGATCATCTGGCTTTGCCTCTCTGCTTTCAAAACAAAAAGGGGATTTGCTAATTAGCTAAATATTTTCCGAGAGATTCCCAACTTCATTTTGGACAGCTAGGCTAATCATGAACTATTTGGAGAACATCTCACAGGACAGTAGATAGAATAAAACATCAAAATATTCCATCTATGATTTAGCAGTTATGGAATGGGCCCAAAAAAGGAGGCCTGGGTTCAAATTCTTGCAGTGTGGGGGTGGGTAAGCTTTCAACATAAAGCTTTTAGAATTAGATCCAGCTTTAAATAATACCTGTTACTTCCTAGCTGGATGAACTTGAAGTTACTTAGCTTTTGAAGCAATCGATTTCTTATGTACAAAATGGCAGGTAGAGAGTGCTTGGACAGTTGTGAGTGAATGCTTACCTCATAGGTGGTAAAGAGAATTAAAGGAATGAATTCACATATAGCATTTAGGACAGTGCTTGGCTCGTATGTAGCATAGGCTCAATAAGGGATAGTTTTTTTTCTGTTTCAAGCCACTGGATTTGTACAAATCTCTTACTCTGTCTTTATGTCTTTTTCTTTTATCTGAATCCTATACTTCATGGACTTTTTGGTGAGAACGAGTGGAAAGAATTATATGAAAATGCCTATCTCATAGTAGCCCCTCAATAGAGAGAGGGAAAAAAAAAAGAGAAATGGAATCTTCCCTGGGTATCTGGAGTGCTTAGAGATTCTAATCATGGAATTTTGAATTACTAACTCTTTGTGCAGTCCTTCAGTTATCACTACTTGAAAGAGGGCAGGAAATGCAGAGTATGAAACACTTCAAGATGCAAAACAAGACTGTGACCAAGGACGATCAGACATATTTGGGGAGATTAGGTGAAGCCACTCAGAGTGAGTAGATGAGGAAGGAGGCTTTAAAGGCTCTGGTTTAGTTACTTGGCAGGGACTAGCAGGAGTAGTCTTCGTTCTAAAGATGCCAAGTAAACAGGACCTTAAGGACAAAGAAAATATCATTTGTTCTTTTGATGGTTTCTACGGTTTTAGTAGGAGCACCATCTGAGTACATAGTATGCAAAAAAATGAATGCTTGTTGATGACATACACTATTGGTTGCATACCCAGTGACTCTTCTCTTCTTTCCTTCAGTGATAGAAACGTATTTTTGAACATGCAGCTAAAGTCCCAGCCTCAGAAAGTGACTGATGGCTGGCCTAATCAATCACAGTGATTCTATTCTTTCTCAGTGATTGGTCTAGAAATGGTCATGTGATCCAGTTCTGGCCAATAAGACATGAGACATTTGTTGGCAATTTCTGGGAAATATTTTTCCTCTGAAAAGAGGAATATTTATCAGCAGAAAGTTCACTCCTCCTTCCCTTTTTTAGTTTTGGCCTCATCCCCTTACCTTACTGTTGTCAGAAGAAGTTGTAGTTGAGTGGCCATCTTGTAACTCTGACGGAAAATTTTGCCAGTACAATGGGAATGGCAAAGCAGAAGGGTGGGAGGTCCTTCATGACATCTTTGAGCTATGAACCAACCCTAGGGCCAACAAGTGTCATATTAAGTAAGTAACATATGTTCTTATGGTTAAAGCCACTGTTAATAAAGTTCTCTGTTAATTGCCAACTAACCCTGATAATAATAATAGGAATGATAATATTTAGAGTTCTAACTATCTCTTGGATCTTTTCCGGTGCTTCATATGTATTGGTTTATTTACTCCTCACAACAATTCTAAAAGGTAGTTACTAGCACTGTCCCTATTTTATATGCAAGAAAACTGAGGCACAAATGTTAACTTGCCCATTGTTACAAAGATAAAAATTAAGAATTAATATTTACATATTAACATCTGATTCTATCACTATATTAAACTATGTCAATATAACTGAATTATAACAATGTATAAAGATAGTTAAATTGAGTTGTTTTATTTTTGGCCAGAGAGCAACAAGAAAACACCTGAATGGTAATTTAATATAATAGTAATATCATTAACATATTGATTATATTACTATTATATTAATGGCCAAGAGCTTATGTAATGGCTATTTTGTAAATCTACCAAGGGAATTAAAAATAAATTTTCCCTACATTTCCAAAATTATGTGCACAGAAAACCAAGATACCAGGAAACATGTAATGAAAATATTATTTATGAGGCAGACTACTGAGCAATGATTTCAGCTGGTTCCAAAATTAAAATAATAAAAATATAAATTATGATAGAATGGAAGATTGGATTTAATTTGATAACCATGCAGTCAGAAGTCTTGGTATAAGAAATTGAGGATCTATCATTGCTTTGGGAAGTAATAGTCCTCTTAGTGAAATAATACGGGCTTGGGAAAAGCTATTATCTTTTTGATAGAGCTTGTACTGAAAACTTAATTTGTTTATAAGATTGGTTTTTCATGAATAAGACAAGCCAATAGTAAGGCATTTTACTAATAAACCTAATAGATGAGAATGAGAAAGAGTGTTTCTTATGAAACACTTAGAACAGGGCACGTTGTTAGCATTCAATAAATATTAGCTACCATGATCTCATTGGCTAGATTTATATTACATGTCCATACCTCTACCAGTCATTGACAAAAGGAATGGCATTGTCATGATTATCTTAAATTCATCTGACTTTTTTTTGAGCTAATGAACTGGGGATAGGGCCAAATAGTAATCAGGGTTTTATCAATAAGGAGTTAAGAGAATGGCTGCTAGCTGAAAATAAACAGTGCTAATTCAGTTGTGTTTATTGCTATTGGGAGAAGATCTTTTAAAATGATTTATTGATTTAGGTATAACGATTGTCTTGAATCTATGGGAAACCATTAAAACCAGTAGTAAATTGGAAGAGGCCCTATTGACGTAAGGTTCTGACCTATCCCCAAAACGTGGGAGTAGCAGAGAGCTCAGAAGGATGGTAGTTCGTGGTCAGAAGAGCAGCTTGTGGGAAAGGGAGTATATCCTTTCATGTTCCCAGATTAGGTTCTTTTATTTCTCTGCCCTACAACCATGAGGGCAAGTCTAAAAGAGGATAGGGGCAGGAAACTCCCCATTCAAAATCCATACATTTGTAATACCAAGGTACTTCTAAATTGACTTAAGAAGTTAGAGAGGGATCTCAGTCTCTTTTTTCAACACAATGACATTTTTAACCACAGCTGGCATTTGACTAACTCGGTTTTTTGCTTTATTCTAATTCTTCATGCTGATTTCATTGGTCGTTTTTATTATCCCATTATTCAACACCCATTTTCTTTTTATAGTTGCGTAGTTAATAGTAAGAGGAGGAAAGAGTCTTCTCCCTGGGCACTTTTTGTTACAGGGATTAAGAATCTGCTTAAACTAGTTCAAGTAGATTGTTTGAGGGTTATTGTTTTAAGAATGTAAACAAGCTTCATGAAGTCCAAATATCACCAGGCTCCAGAAGAACTGGTCTGGAAAGGTGAGACTCAGGCTATTTTCTGTCTTTTAGGGGTTCTAAAGTAATTTACCTTATGTTATTGCAAATATCCAATGTGGCATCCAGTGTTAACTTTGTAGTTCAAGTACTTTCCCTTGAATTAGTTTCCCATCATCCTAATTCTAAATCCCTGAGACATAAATTTGATTAGTTTCACTTATATTTCAAGCTAGGAGTTGGTTGTCATGGGAATGAACTAGTGACTCAATATATAAGGATACTTTATTGTGATTAGGGTAGAATGTGAATTATTCAGAAAATGTTACAGATTGTGGTAAATCACTGAATTAAGAGCTGAGAAACCTGGGTCTGTTGCTTATTATGTCTCTGCTTAGTGGTAAAGTCTTCAGCAAAAGATCAAATCAAAAGATGAATTGTTTTCTAAGATTCCTTTTACCTTAAAATTCTATAAATCTTCATTTAATAATCTATTTATAACATGTTACAGTTTCTGAAGTTATCTGTCATTTTATATTGAGTATGTTGTACCTAGATTAATTCCATACAGCATTCAAGAACCTCAAACTCATCAACAATGTGTTTTGTACATCTCACTGTGGAGTTGCTTACTTCTGGGACTGCTTTCTGTAGACAATAAATTTATGATCTTTGAATTTTTATTTTATAACTGACAGAAGATTCTAGAGAAAGGAGTATATAAGATACCTCTCTATGGGGGTGCAATAGATCAAGATAGGCAGGAGAAGTCTATTAGAGTATTTGTTGTTATTTTGTTAATGAATACATAGTAGGTGTTTAATATTTATATATTGCTAAGTTGATAAGCACTTATTAACATACTTATTACTTATAATATTTAATAAGATGCATTGTAACCAGTTCAATAAAATTTTGAATTTTGTGTGTATGGATGCGATTTTGAACAGAGGAATAGTTCTAGGGGATTTTTTAAAATTAAAATAGGGTAAAAAGAAAAAAGAAAAAAAATAGGGTTAAAAATGAATAGCTTAGTGTACCATATTTTGAGTTCTCTCCTTCTATAATGACATAAGATTAAGAAACGGATGGAATATGAGAGGTTTAAAACAGAACAGTTTCATATGTTTAGTTTTAAGTGGAAAATTTGGAGCTAGATAGGGTACCTTGAGAGGGGGATGGTGGGTATGGGAACAGTTATGGTGGAAGAATAGGAGGTGCTTTGGCTGTCTTCATGTATTTGTCTATAGAGGAAGGAGAAAATGCATTTCTTGCCCTAGTGGGGGAGCTGGGTGAGGATGCAATACAATGTAATGGAGAGGAGTATGGCCCCTGGGGTGGAGATACTACTCTGGGTGTGTTGGTGAATTTCATTCCTTTCATTTACTTATCTTTCCTGGATTTCTCTAGAAGGAAACCCCAGAGATCAGGTTTTAAGTGTAAATATTGGGAGGTGATTCTAGGAAACACTGTGGGGAGTGGGAAATTAAGCTGATGAAGGAAAGGCCAATAAAGGCTGAATTATCAGGCATGTTACAATTGTGGACAATGGCAGCTCCACTACTGGGGAGATCTGGGAGTCAGTGTAGACCATATATGACAAATCAGCTCACTTGAGGGCCAGTCCTCTCAGTCACTGGTTGAGGAATGCTTCTGGGAAATGTTAATTCTCTGACACTTCTGGATAAATATACTTCAGGAAGGTGTGCAGAGATGGTTTCTGGCCCAGAGAAGCAGGTGCAGGCAATGGGGAGTCCTGCCAGCATGCACTAAAATGCGGGATCTGAGCAGGAAATGATCAAGGCACTGGCAGCATTTGCTACAGCCTTTACCTAGAAACTGGAGATGATGATAATTGTATTTACCACATAAGGTACTTATGAAGATTAAATGGTACATGCCAAGCTCTTAGTATGGTTCTTGGCATGCAATAAGCAATTGAGAATCTTATTATTTAATTTTTAAATATTATTATTAAAATTGGATCAATTTATCTTTTTAAAAAAAGATTTTATTTATTTATTTGAGAGAGAATGAAAGAGAGAGAGAGATTGAGAGAGAAAAAGCATGAGAGGGGAGAGTGTCAGAAGGAGAAGCAGACGCCTCACCAAGCGGGGAGCCCAATGCGGGACTCAATCCCGAGACTCCGGAACCATGACCCAAGCCAAAGGCAGTTGCTTAATCAAATGAGCCACCCAGGCTCCCTGGATTAATATATCTTTGGCAGAAATGTCAAGCAATGAGCTATGCAGTGATATAATTTGCCCATGTCAAGTGGTGGGGTTGAGGGGGAGTCCATCTGTCAGTGAGCTGTAAAAGCATCCCTGCATTGAGTGGGAGGCTGGACCAGGGGGCCTCTGAGGTGCTTTAAAAGGATTTTAAAAAGGAATACAGGGGTGCCTGGGTGGCCCAGTGGGTTAGGCATCTGCCTTTGGCTCAGGTCATGATTCCCGGGTCCTGGGATTGAGTCCCACATTGGGCTCCCTGTGGGGGAGCTCTCTTGCTTTGCTCTCTCCCACTCCCCCTGCTTGTGCTCATTCTCTCTTGTTCTGTCAAATAAATAAATAAATAAATAATTTTTTTAAAAAGAAAAGAACAAATAATTGAAACATATTTGCAATATTTGAGGTGTGTTTGGGGTGCCCTGAATGGAGCTAGGGGAATAGGGGAATGTTAGAGGTGAGCTTAATCATGAAGAATAGAACTCAGAAAGGCAGAGAGGAAGGAAAGTTTTCCATTTGGAGAGGCCAGTAGGTGCACAGTTGTGGTGAAGAAGAGCAAGGTCCAGAGTGCAAGAGGCAGGGAACCACCAGAAATGGGGGAGAAACTGAGAGCCACCAGGACTTGTAGTCAGTAGAGGAATCAGATCTGTGCTTCACTAATTTGCTCTGATGGCAGTGGAAAGGATAGTTTGGAGGGAGGGGGGAGTTGCTCAAGGTAGGCAGATGAATTAGGAGGCCACTCCAGAAATGGAGGAGAGGAATAATGATAGCCTGAAGCAGGCATTTGAGCACGTGGGGACTTGCAGAGTGATTTGCATAATCAGTACTTTTAAGGGACAGGATTAAGGAGGCCAGAAGAGAAGGGATGGAAGTGGCAACTATCCTTCTGATAGACCGCAACAAAGTGTTTAAGGGAGAGCTACCCTGTCAGGTGCTTTCTTAAATGACTTGTAAATGAAACAAATCTTTTTTTTCCCCTGTCCCTTGAAATGGGCCCTAGAAAGTCTGTATTCCTTTTTATTCTATTTTGTTTTAAGATTTTATTTATTTATTTGACAGACAGCAAGTAGGCAGAGAGGCAGGCAGTGGGGCAGGGTCAGGGGAGTGAAGCAGGCTCCCCGCTGAGCAGAGAGCCCGATGCAGGCCTTGATCCCAGGACCTTGGGACCATGACCTAAGCCCAAGGCAGAGGCTCTAACCCACTGAGCCACCCAGGCGCCCCTGTATTCCTTTTTAAAGTCTCACTGCCAACTCACACCCAGATTTATTTCTAGAAAACTTTGGTTCAAGTGAACCAACACCAGTATCTCCTTCACAGGTCTTCGGACAGATTATTAGATTCTTTGGGTGTTTCTTTTTTCTTGTTGTGGATTTTTTTCCTACATGGTACATGAAAAGATATATTGGAACAATATGCATTGGAATGGCAGGGAAATAATGTGGACTCACGCCAGCCATTTTCAAAAGTGATGAATGAGGGACGCCTGGGTGGCTCAGTTGGTTGAGCAGCTGCCTTTGGCTCGGCTGGGGTCATGATCCCGGCGTCCTGGGATTGAGTCCTGCATCGGGCTCCTTGCTCAGCGGGGAGCCTGCTTCTCCCTCTGCCTCTGCCTGCCATTCTGTCTGCCTGTGCTCGCTCTCTCCCCCCCCCTCTCTCTGATAAATAAATAAAATCTTAAAAAAAAAAAAGTGATGAATGATTTGAGCAAAGATGCTCGCCAAATTCATCCTTATCCTTAGAGAGTGGGTAAAATATCAGGTGTAATATAAATATAGTTCCACAGGGAAAAGTCATGGAAGAGAGTCTCACCATTATAGATGAGTCAAAAGCTCCTTAGTAGCCAATGCTTGTAGTTACAGGAAGACTGAAAGACAAGGCAAGGGATAGTTATTTTCATCCTGTAGAGACTGCAGAAACACATCTGTCCCAGCTTATGATTAGCAGAATACAGAGACACCAACACTTGGAAACATCCATCTGATACATTCCCAGAACTATAATGTTATATTTTATCCTTAATAAAATAATGAATTATTATGCAGTAAAGGAAAACTTATCCCAGCAATGTACTGATTTGTACTTAATGACTATAACTTTATTTTTAGAACTTACCATCCCCAGTTTCCTTGGATTGTGCTATTTTATCTACAAATGAACACATCATTTGCAAATTACATTAAAATAAATAAAATGAATGTTTGACATTTGGATACTATTTTGCAATACGTGCTTGCATATGTTTGTAATATAGAAAGCATTTTAATCACTTTTATATATCTCACTAGCTATGCATTTGATGAAGAATAGTGTTGTCTGTCACACTGCTGCATCTTTAATTCCCTACCGACTTTGGTTCTGGTAGTCTGCTAGTGAAATTCTGCAGACTTTTGACATTTTTCTTAAAACTGGGGGGATTCACGGCATTTGGGGGGATGGCAAGAAAAGTTGGGCCATAAACATAACACATCTTCCTTTAGTGTGTTCTTGGATCAAAATTGAAAAATAAATAGATATATTGTGGAATAAATGTAAAATGCGTATGTATTTCAAAGATAATATAAAATCATGAATTTTTTTTATCTAGAGCTGATTGTTTGGAAATAATTCCTGGACTTCTGAACCTCTGCACTCCCTCACATCCTTCTCCCACTTTTGCTTTCACCCTGTCTTGTTGCTGGTGCTTCAGAGGAGTTATTAATGGACTAACCTTGGAAAGACCCTAAAACTGGAGTCCGTATAGCCTTGTCTTGTCTTTTCTAATTGGTAACCATATTACCATAAACAAGGACATTAACCCTTCTGAGCCTTAATTTTCCATCTGTAGAATGGAGATTTTCCTACCTATCAGTTGAGGTCACTAAGATTGAAATATAGTTAGATTGTTAATATTAAACTGGATTTTGGTCTTCTCTCCAGTGAAATGATGATAAAAATCTAAAATATCAATTTTTAAAAAATCATTTGAAAAGCAGGCTTCTTAAAAACTGGACCTGTTTTTCTGTGTGCTATTCCATAGTTTTTTTTTTTTCTTTTTCTCTTTTTTTTTTTTTAATTTTTTATTTTTTATAAACATATATTTTTATCCCCAGGGGTACAGGTCTGTGAATCACCAGGTTTACACACTTCACAGCACTCCCCAAATCACATACCCTCCCCAATGTCCATAATCCCACCCCCTTCTCTCAAACCCCCTCCCCCCGGCAACCCTCAGTTTGTTTTGTGAGATTAAGAGTCACTTATGGTTTGTCTCCCTCCCAATCCCATCTTGTTTCATTTATTCTTCTTCTACCCACTTAAACCTCCATGTTGTATCACCACTTCCTCATATCAGGGAGATCATATGATAGTTGTCTTTCTCTGCTTGACTTATTTCGCTAAGCATGATACGCTTTAGTTCCATCCATGTTGTTGCAAATGGCAAGATTTCATTTCTTTTGATGGCTGCATAGTATTCCATTGTGTATATATACCACATCTTCTTGATCCATTCATCTGTTGATGGACATCTAGGTTCTCTCCATAGTTTGGCTATTGTGGACATTGCTGCTATAAACATTCGGGTGCATGTGTCCCTTTGGATCACTACATTTGTATCTTTAGGGTAAATACCCAATAGTGCAATTGCTGGGTCATAGGGCAGTTCTATTTTCAACATTTTGAGGAACCTCCATGCTGTTTTCCAGAGTGGCTGCACCAGCTTGCATTCCCACCAACAGTGTAGGAGGGTTCCCCTTTCTCCGCATCCTCGCCAGCATCTGTCATTTCCTGACTTGTTGATTTTAGCCATTCTGACTGGTGTGAGGTGATATCTCATTGTGGTTTTGATTTGTATTTCCCTGATGCCGAGTGATATGGAGCACTTTTTCATGTGTCTGTTGGCCATCTGGATGTCTTCTCTGCAGAAATGTCTGTTCATGTCCTCTGCCCATTTCCTTGGTTTATTTCATGTTGGTGTCTTAGGTTCTTCTGACACAAATGCCCTTTGCGTATCAAATACTTGGAATGTTTTTTTCTTTCCACAAAGAGATATACTTTCTCAGTGCTCATTCCTTCAGACCATTCAGGTTTCTGTTCAAATGCTGCTTCATCCCAGTAACCTTCCCTGACCAATATATCTAACTCTACCCCCATCTCTACACTCCTGCCTTAAGCCTACCCCTCCTTTTTTTAAAATTCTCTTATTAACATATAGGTCCCTGAAGGCATATTGTACATTTGTGTAAGAACTATTCTCACAAAGAAGGAAATAGCTTTACAAGGGTAGAAACATTTTCCACCTTCCCCCACTCCTGCTGTATCTGTTGTGTTTAAAACAATATGTGATACGAGGAATTTGAGCAACAAGACAGAGGATCATAGGGGAAGGGGGGGGAAATGTAAGAAGATAACCAGAGAAGGAGACAAACCATAAGAGATTCTTAATTTCAGGAGATAAACTGAGGGTTGTTGGGGGCAGGGGGTGGGGAGGGATGGGGTGGCTGGGTTATAGATGTTGGGGAGGGTATGTACTATGATGAGTGCGTGAATTGTCTTAAGACTGATGATTCACAGACCTGTACCCCTGAAACAAATAATACATTATATGTTAATTTTAAAAAGTATATATATTTATATAATTATAAAACGTCCTCCCCCTAAAAAAAAGTCCTCCTCAAAGGATAATAAAGATATGACAAATCGAAAAAGAAAAAAAAAAAACAAACAAACCAATATGTGACTTCTAGTAGGCTGTCAATTAATACTTGACGAATGAACGAAAGAATGATTTTTTTTCTTGAAAGGTATATAGTTTCTTAGGTCTTTTATGTTCCCATATTTGATAATTACTTTGGAAGAAGTTATTTCTTGACTATAAAATACCAATATTGTCGTTGTCATAAAAAGTGGCAACTGGGGGGCACCTGGGTGGCTCTGTAGGTTAAGCCTTTTACTTTGGCTCAGGTCATGATCCTAGGGTCCTGGGATTGGGCCCTGCGTCCAGCTCCACTCTCCTGGGGAGTCTGCTTCTCCCTCTCTTCTCCCTCTGCTTCTCCCCCTTGTGCTCTCTCTGCCCCCCATCTCATATAAATCAATAAAATAGTTAAAATAAGTGGCAACTGATGGGTGTGTTTAGATTAGGGGAGGCTGCAGGAAGTGGTGGAGAGTGTGTGGGGCTGCAACGCCCATCTACCCAGAAGGGTGGGGTGGGGGCAGAAAGCTCTCCAGCTCTGGCCTCTTACCGTATTTCAGTAATGTAAACCCAGTGTTACTATATCTGCTTGCTTGCTTGCTTTATTTATTTATTTATTTATTTATATTTTTTTGAAAAAGAGAGCAAGGGAAAGAGAATCTTCAGCAGACTCCATGCTGAGAGGGGAGCCTGTCTTGGAGCTGGATCTCATGTCCCTGAGATCATGACCCTGAGATCATGAGCTAAACTGAACCAAGTGTCAGACAACCAACTGAGCCACCTAGGTGCCCCTTCTTCTTTCTTTTAAAGAAGCTGCAAATTTCCATTTTAACATGTGAAGTGTTTTGATTTTTAAATGTTGGCAAAAAATTATTTTTTCAAGTAATTTGCAGACCAAACAAAATAATTCTGTGGGTTGCTTTGTGACCTCTGAGGTACATAATTTTTAAGAAAGCCTGAAATACAGAGTGGGGCACATACACGTGCCTAAAATGTCCTGATAGCCTTTAGACCCTACTTGGGCTCCAGACTTGATAGGTTCTGGCCCCCAGTAGCTGGCTAACTGGATCCAACAGGAATTTATTGTAGATTATGACAGGAACCTGGGACTAAGAGCCTTGAACTCCTGATTCAAAATAAGCTTAATCTAAACTTTCTTCCCGGGATGGCCTCACTTTACCATACTTCCTTCTGTTACTCCTTAGCTCTTCTCAATTTGGGCCAGTTTGGTTTTGCTCTTGCACGTTTATTAGTCTAGGACCACTTCACATGTGTGCATACTTCCTTTGAGCCCTAATGGTATCCTGGTAAAGTTCTTAATATGGTGTTGGTATCTTCCTCACTAGATGTAAGAGAAGTAAGAATTTCTTAGTGGCTGTGAAGTACTGATCTCTGTGTCCCTGCAATATCTCTTGAGGAGCTTTGCTTGTATGGATTATACAAACATTAGTTGAACATGAGCTCTATCAGGGCAAGGTGGTTCTCTGTTTAGTTCTTAGCACAGTGTCTAACACTAGAATAGTGTCTTACAGTGGCATATCGTTGGCACTCAATGAAGATTTTTTGATTGAATAACTACTTTCCTCACTCACATTTTCTAGATCTTCTGTCAAATGAACAGCCTTTATTGGCCCTGAATATCTATTACCCATTGCTACTTTTGTACAGTTTTGACTTCTCCATGATAATATGGAGAACACCAGTTAACAGTGATAGATAAGAACATAAGCTTTGAAATTCTTTTGCTAGCAGAAGTCTAGGTTGAAGAACCAGTTTTTTTTAGGTTGTGCTTTTTACTGTTGATATTTATTAGATATGATATAATTGTATGCAATGCTGATGTCTCATGAACCAAGTTAGAAGAAAGTCTTCAGAGCTAAAGACAGGTCTTAATTTAATATCGTCCCTTCTCATGATAGGAAAGCATCAGCATTTTCCAAATTTTGTTGGTCTGGTGGCTTGGTCAAGGTAGCCAGATTCCCGAGTACCATCTACTGTAGCACGTCATACACAGCACCTGGAGGAACCACAGAAGAGTTGTGCCCCTGAGGTGGTTCACCCAGTAGTTTACTTAGCCTGTGGACATTTGCTTTGTCTCTGACAAGATTTTCTCGTTCTCTGCTGGTCTCTACCCCGCTCCCCACACAAATCCACTTAGCAGTGACTTTCAATATCAATTGAATTGGGGGAAGGGCAGTTTTCCCTTAATGAAAAAAATCAGCTTTGCATGGGTACAATGATCTGCCTCGATTGAAGAAAGGCTGCCTGGTTGCCTACAACAGAACCCAGTTTTGCACAATAACCCTGGGCTACAGTGTGAGGCTCCAGGTAATGTGATCTGTTTTCACATAGCCTAGTATTAGGGTGCTGCTGCTACTCACTGTAAAGGTTACTATCTCTCTTTTATTGTATTCACAAAAGCTAACTGCAAAACCCGAAACCTTGCTGGGAAATTGCCTACCTACACAAAGAACACAGAGACCCTATCGTTTCAGAGTTCACTTCTTTCCGAGCTTCTTTATAAAGGAGTTTTTGTCTGTCTTGCAAGGCTCCAAGCACATAGGAACTGCAAATCCAGGTTAGCCAATGGCTTGTTTTAACGGAGGGAGCCTCTCTTTGGAGATTGCGCATAGGCGCTTTACAGGTAGCTCACAATAGTTGAGTAACACTGCAGCCTTGATACATCTTATGTAGAGGGAGTGGGGAGGGAGTCAAAGACCGAAAGAGAGAGAGATAGACACATGGTGGTGGGGCGTGTGCTATAATAGAGGGAGAGTTTTCTATTAAATGATGTCTCCAGTTTTTTCAGACCCTATCAGCTTTCCTTAAGGGAGATGTTACAAAGAGTTCATTTTCCTGTTTGCTGTCACAACTCTTGCGCTCAAGGTTTGAATACTATAATCACAATGTGGAGGGTGTTGGGAGGTACTTATTTTTATCCTGACTGCCAGCATCACCACAGTCTATGTGATCCAAATTTACACTGTGTGTATAAGTACCATGTGGCCCTGCTGTCTGGCCAGCTGCTTTCTCCAAGGCGGAGATATGGTTAAGTTTCATGTTTTGCCTCATCAAAAATGTGATAGCAAAAATATGTGAGTGAGGTCTACTCTCACAGTAGCTTACTTAACACATATTGAAATGTGTTCCAAACATGTTCTGAGTTGTTCAGTGGAAGCCAAGAATGGCGTAGGGCGGGGGAAGACAGAGAGAGAGAGAGAGAGAGAGAGAGAGAGAAACTGTGTGTGTGTGTGTGTGTGTGTGTGTGTGTGTGTGTGTGT
>NC_081568.1:85587597-85697764 GCF_022355385.1 Mustela nigripes | reverse complement strand
TGTGTGTGTGTGTGTGTGTGTGTGTGTGTGTGTGTGTGTGTAGTCCTGTGTTGCAGACATAGCTAATGCTTTAAACTGACACAAACTCTTCTTCTCTCCTTGCCAACAAAAGCTTGCTTTCCCAGGGCAGCAACTGGCTCAGCAAAGATTGGGTTTCCCTTGAGATAGGTGTGGCTGTGTGTCCTGGCTTTGGCTGACTAGACTTGGGCAGAGTACTCTGTGGAACTTCCAGAAGGGCTTTTTCTTTCTTTCTTTTAAAGATTTTATTTTTAAGGAATCTTTACAGCCAACATGGGGCTCAAACCCACAACTGATCTATAACTCAGGATCAAGAGTTGCATGCTCCACTGATTGAGCAGGCCAGGGGTCCCCCGAAAAGCTTCTTAAAAAAGAGGGAGGATACTTTTTCCCTTAGTACTTCCTGTCTCCCTGCTAGCTGGAATGCTTTATGAGGCTAGTGCCCCAATTAGCCTTCCTGGATGTGGAGGTGATCTTGAAGACAGAGCATTTTGTGGAGACGTAGAGCAGGTAGAAGGATTCTTCTTCTTTGGAGACTTTGCTGAGTCATCATACCAGCCCTGACCTCCCTCCTCCAGAATTCTTTTTTTTTTTATGAGAGAAAATACGTTTGTATCTTTGGGTCGCTGTTTTTAGATTCTCTGTCATGAGTAGCCAAGTACAACTTCTAACTGATAGATCAACCTGAGGTTTTTCATTAATTGAAGACTGATTTAATGAGTATACACTGAAGACAGAGAACAGTGCCTGGCATGGAATAAGTGTGGATAGACTTATCCACATTTAGATAGATAGCTATTACTGCCCCTTGGGGAGTTATTAGATACACCAAGCATCTCTGAGTTTATACTTAAATGTGAAAATACCCATTTTAATTAGGTTTTGTGTTGTAATTACAGGGTCTTTGTAAAAGTGTCCTCTGAGCATGGCTATCCTCAAATCCATGAGATTTGAATGTGCATTAGTTTGGTTCTTCATTTATTCTTTCAGAAAATCTTTATTTAGTACCTGTTATGTGTGAGGCACAGTTTAAAGGGTCCTGAAGGTGGTTACATAAAGTAAAATGAGTGGAAGACTCTGGTTTCAAATTTATAGACTAGGAAAAGAGATATTTTTTTTTGTCTTAAAGATTTTTGTTTATTTTTATTTATTTTTTAAGATTTTATTTATTTGACAGACAGAGATCTCAAGTAGGCAGACAGGCAGGCAGAGGGAGAGAGGAGGAAGCAGGCTCCCTGCCGAGCAGAGAGCCCGATGCGGGGCTCGATGCGGGGCTCAATCCCAGGACCCTGGGATCATGACCTGAGCCGCAGGCAGAGGCTTTAACCCAATGAGCCACCCAGGCGCCCCAAAGATTTTTGTTTATTAAATAGAGAGAGCAGGAGCAGGATGAGGAGAGAGGGAGGGGCAGAGAGAGAGGGAGAAGCAGACACCCCACTGAGCAGAGAGCTCTACAGGAGGCTCCATTCCTGGACACTGGGATCCTGACAGGAGCCAAAGGCAGATGCTTATCTGACTGAGGCCCCTCCTGCCCTCAGCCCCCTCCAGGAAAGAGAATTAATACATGATAATAACAGCCAGAGTTTATGGAGTAATTTCAAGCGCAGTAATTTACATGTGTTATCTTATTTAACATTGATAGTAGCTTTTGAAATACAGTATTGACCTTAAAAAGCAAAAGCCAGCTATTTTATAGGCAAAATGAGTTTCTTTAGGAGTAGTGTAGAATTTCAATTTGAGACAAGCAAACCGTGGTGAACCATAGGCAAGTCTAGAGAACAGAGGAGAGGGGCTTGCTTTTATTGGGGAAAAGAGGAAGCTGGAAGGGGCTGTTATGGGTTCTCATTGGTTGATCGTGGCAGTTCCCAGTGGCTGGGCTGTTCCTCAGCACAGAGAAATTCTTCCTTCCTCCTGCTGGGATATGTAAACTAAACTTCCTTTTGGGGAGTGTGAGGTATGCTTTTTACTGCTGGTGGTAGTATATGAGAACTCTCCATTCAGGACTTTCTGACTCCATTTTTTTTTAAAGATTTTATTTATTTACTAGTCAGAGAGAGAGAGCGCAATTAGGGGGAGCGGCAGACAAAGGGAGAAGCAGGCAGAGGGAGAAGCAGCCACCCAGGTATCCCCTAATGTTGTTTTCTTAACTAGCAGAGTTAGGAGCCTGATGTGGGACTCTATCTCAGGACCCTGGAATCATGACCTGAGCTGAAGGCAGCCCCTTAACCGACTGAGCCACCCAGACATCCCTCTGACTCCGTTTTTTTTTTTTTTTAAAGATTTTATTTATTTATTTGACAGGCAGAGATCACAAGTAGGCAGAGAGGCAGGCAGAGAGAGAGGAGGAAGCAGGCTCCCCGCTGAGCAGAGAGCCCGATGTGGGGCTCGATCCCAGGACCTGAGATCATGACCTAGGCGAAGGCAGAGGCTTAACCCACTGAGCCACCCAGGTGCCCCCCCCCATGAGATTTCCTTTATTTATTTTCACAATGGGTTCTATTATTTTTCTCATTACACAGGCAAGGATTTAGATGTATAGGGAGATTTAGTAACTTGTGCGAAGTCCTAGTGAGTGGTGAAATTGGAATTCACAAAAGTTATTTGTATGCTCCTAATCTCTATGCAATGACTACAATAATTTGACAATTTCTTGAACCCATTTTATGTGGAAGGTCCTACATTGTGTTGAAAGGCATTGATTGTCAAAGTGTGATCCTAGTTTTAGCCACTGCAGCATTGGCTGGAAAATATGAGAAATGCAAATTATTGGCCTCACCCCAGATCTACTAAATCAGAAACTGAGGGTGGGGCCCACTGATCTGGGTTTTAACAAGGCTTGCAGGTGATTCTTATACCTAATGATGTTTGAGAACCTCTGTGGTAGGGGTTGGATAGATAAGTGAGACTCATTTAAGTTTGTAAAAGGGAAAATCAGTTTAAAAAATAACTGTAACTCAAAGGAGATAAGATAATATGCAGAAAGGAGGATTAGAATCTTACTGAGTGTGAATTTGCTGCCAGATTTTCTGATTTTTCAAAAGAAGTTGGGGATCCAGATTTTAATGGGAACTCTCATAATTTTAAATGTGAAGTTAATATAAAATTAAAAAAAAAAACAAAAACCCAACGGGCAAAATGTAACCTGTCTGCAAGGCAGGTGCCAGCCTGCAAGCCCTATTGAGAACAACAGAGAGGCACAAAGGCTCTTAGTGGTCTGCCCGGAGTGGCATGGGAGTAAATTTACCTAGGACACTGAACTAGGGCAGTGAAAGACTAGTTCACTGTATTAGTTTGCTGGGGCTGAAAAGTACCACAAACTGAGTGACTTAATTAACAGAAATTGATTATCTTATATTTCTAGAGGCTGAAAGTCTAAAATAGATCTTTCTTTTTTTAATTTTCAAGAGGTAAGCTAATTAAAATAAAGATACTGAGTGGCTTATAGCACAGGTCATATGTAGAAATGGCAAAAATTATGATGGTAGTGCTAGTGATCACTAACCAAGGGGTCCTTAATAAATGTTTTTAGAGTTGAAATGTGGGAAAAAGCAAAAGTTGATGGGTCTTTTTTGTTGAGGGCTTGGAAAAAGGAAGATGTGGATCAGCACAGTAAGGTGAGGTGGATCAAAGGAGAGGGGAAATAGTAGTAAGGTTATATAGGAGGTTGGAGTGAGGCATGAAAGCTGGAAGTGTGGTGTATCAGAGCTGTGTGAAAAGAGAAGGAAACGAACTCATGTTTTTAAGCGCAGAGTCAGTGCACTAGATGTTTTATACACGTTATTTAATATGATTGAGGGTGATGTAAAGAAAGAGAGCTTCGGGCTCTGAAAGGATTTTTGGAGGAAATGGGCTCTAAAACTGAAGATGGAATGAAAAAAACAGAAGAGACGGCTTGGATTTGTCTAAAGGGGGATCTTATTTGGGGCAAGGGCAGATGAATAGCGGGTATGGAACAGCTTTATTACACAACGACAGTGATTTATGAACTTTGTTTATTTATCCACAAGACACTTGTCATAGAGGAGTTTCCTTCTAGAGGATTTGTAAACTGAGGTAAGACTGTTATTCATTGAGATGTCAACTTCCACATCTGTATTGTGTATAGCATTGTAGGGGGCAAGAGGAAAGATTGTTCAATTCTTTCTCTAGAGTTTACATTTCTCCTCTGACAATTTTTTACCTGCTTTATATCAAATAAGGGCAGCCTGGGAACTGGTGGGTGAATGGGTGCTGCGGGTGTTGGTGTCGCTCATATAGAGGTCAAACTGAAGATAGCAGAATGATTTTCTTATTCGTATTGTGAAAAGTCAAATTAAGTTCATATGTGTGAGATAGAACCATAATAAAAACAAAAAAAGAAAAGCATTAATGACCCTTAAAAAATTTTTTTTAAAATTTCTTTTCAGTGTACCAGAGTTCATTGCTTACGCACCACACCCAGTGCTCCATGCAATACGTGCCCTCCGTAATACCCACCACCAGGCTCACCCACCTTCCCACCCCCTGCCCCTTCAAAACCCTCAGATTGTTTTTCAGAGTCCCTTTAAGCCCTTTTATGGTACTGAAGATGTAGCTGGCCCTTTAAGAGTTGTTTTGTCTTGATTCCAGATGACAATGAACTCTTTTCTTTACTATCACTGCAGGGAAGGCACTTGTCTTCAATAAGTTACTTAAGAAGAAAGGTGAGACTCAATCTACAGAATCAGAATTTCTTGTTCTTTAGCATCTAAAACACAAAACATCTTTTTAAGTTGTGTTTTAGAAGATACTTTAAACACAACAGCAAACATTTTTAACTCTTTCTCTGGGGAGCTTTAGTGATGGGGAAATCAGCAGCAGCTATTTCAACAGTTTGACATTCCCCCTCTCCCATCCCAGGAATCAGACTGCTGGGCTTAGCCAAGAGTAAATGGAACTTGAATTTCAAAACCTTCCTACCCAAAAAAGTTTAAAATTTGTAACCTTTAAGACTGAGAAGATATGAAATATAGCACACTACCTTGAATTTTAACCAATAGTTGTTTGGAAAATTCTCTTGTCTCTTTGAGCATATTCACAGCTATAGTTGCAAGAACCCTCCTTTTTATTCTTCCGCAGTAACTGAGACTGCTCAATATCTGACGCTCTCTTATCTGCCTAGACATTCTTTGATCCACCCACCTTAAACAGAACAGGAAAAAGGTTTTGTTTGGTTTTGTTTTTAAGCATTGTCACACCCTAAATGGAAATTTTTTGGGTTGTGTATTAGACTAGACAAATTAAAAACATCTAAAAATAATACCTCAGAATGTGTTGTTTATAAATTGATGTGGAAATGAATAAAAAGTGAATTCAATCTGGGGTTAAAAAAAGGTTTCATTAAGACTTGTCTTGCTGAGGAAACTCCTTTCTGGCAATTTGATATTCTTCTTGTCATGTTAGGACTTTAAAAAACAATACCAGTTCAGTTATTTTGATATTATAGAGTTTTTTTGGAAAGGGAGGTTTGGAAATGATTTGTCAAAAAAAGGAAGAAACTCTGTAAGAGATCACTTAAATTAATTTCCATCTGTATTGTAGTCATAAAAGAAAGCAAAATGTATCTCCTAAAGAAGTTACTGTCATATGTCCAACCAGTTTGCTTGGAATAGAATAAAGTAGTAAGGGAATCTTTGTTTTCTCCTGATCTCTCATATCCTTCCATGGTATCTTTTTTTTCAGTCCCATTCTTCCTGCCTCAGTCCTGCATTCAGTCTATATACTATTTAAACCTCCCATCTTGATTTTTTTCCATCCCACTGGACTGACTTTCTTTCTTTCTTTCTTTCTTTCTTTCTTTCCTTCCCTGCCACTAAGTACTTTGTCATTCTCTGAGAACAATTCAGGTATGTATGTTGTAAGAATATTGTGGCATGACACTTTTCAAGGGAAAAATCTCCTCATATGCTCCCTTTCAGTTCCTGTCATATATTTACACTGAAAAATGCATTTTGTAAATAGCCAAGATGAAGATGTCCATGGAATAGTGTGGTGCAATAAATACAGTAGATAAAGAGGGAAGTCAGTTCCTCCTCTGCTCTGATGACCATTGGTGGGTCCATTTATTTCTCAAGATCTCAAGTTTTTCATCTCTAGAATGAAGCAGGTAAAGAGCTATTTCCTGAGGTCCCTTCCAGCTCTGAAAATAGTCAAAGAGTTAGTATCTTTATAAAATGGGAATGTTCTTCTGGTATTAGCTAGCGTGACAGTGTAGCTGACCACAATATCATCATTTAGGTTTTTTGTTTCCTCCTTAGTTCCTCTGCACAAATGCAGAAAATAAGCAGAAGGCAGTACCCTGTAGGTACAGATTGGACTACTTTCTGCCAGATGGGTAACTGCAGCTTGGCCTTCTTTCACCAGGCCCTGCCGTGTGGGTATGTTGATCTTTAGCCACACTGATGCCCATGGATAGCTCCATGCCCTTGATCCCCCTTGTGACAGACCTATAACTAATCTATAACCCGGTTTGTAAAATGGCTAGACAGGGTTAAAGTTTTAAGCTTTGACCCTGGAAGACAGCAAGTAAAAATATTCTCTTTTGGGAACAGACTTCAAGTATCTCTTTGCTGCAGCAAGAAGCAATAGCAGAATTTCATGAGTGCTGGTCCAGTCTGATGGCTGTATCAGCTTTAGAGGGGTGGGGGTGGGGAGGGAAGGTCAGAAATAAACACGTTTGGAAAAATGTTCCTCTTTATCCACTTCTCAGTTTAGTTTCTTTTTAGAGTATGGTCAGATGTTTCCCTTCCCCCTAATGAGAGTAAGCTGAAGTGCTAGCAGGACAGAGGTTTCTGTGTTAAGATGTTAATGTGAAGTCCTACTGTATTTTCAGTGTTTAAGGAAAAGCTAATGGGAACTTTCCAGGGAAGATGGTGGGTGTTATTAATATGAAAATATGTATGAGAATTCTTAAATGAAGGCTTTATGGGATAGAGTTGGAGGCTAATAAGACCCTTGCTGGCTGGTGGTGGGCAGGGTGTGGGACCAATTGGGGGTGGGGGAGAAAGGGTAGGGAAGAAAGACTTCTTTTGGACTCTGGGGATTCTGGGCCTGTTGAAGGGCCTAGAATGAAGACTGGAGGGGAGACAGAACAAAACAGGGGAAGTATGAGAGAAACTTAAATGACTGGAAGATATAGGACAGGCAGGAAGCCACCAGCCAGGGCAGGAATGGGGACCTGGAATTGGAGGTAAAAAAAAAAAAATACTAGGAATTTTACAAAACAACAAGAGCAACAAGAAGTAACTCTTAAAGGTAATGGCCACCCCAGGAGGAACATTCTGAGTGAAAGGGAAGTGGTCCCTTGGAGTCCCAGGGATGAACTTGACTTTGAACCTGTGCCAAGCCAATCAGTGTAGTAGTTGGCTTGGTGCCCTTGGCCTTGAGGCCTCTAACTTTGCAACTGAGGCCACAGGTGGCCACTTTGCTGAAGACTCTGGAGCTAAGCCTGTTTTTAAAAAGATAATAGAATTAAGAGTTTTAGTTCATTGCTGTCACGGTGAACTTGTTTCTCAGCTCCACTCTAGGGCCTGCTCTGATTTGTAACTGGACTTTTGCCCCATTTCCTTTTGACTAAACCTCTTTCTTAGGTCCTAGGAGCTACCTCTTTATCTCATAATAATATGACTAATATTTGATTGAGTACCAGCTATTTGTACTGAGACTGATGTGGTTTTGTTTGTTTGTTTTTTGATGTTTTTCCCCCTTGCCCCAAATAATGAATCATAGCCAACGTTCAATCCAGACAGCTTACTACCAAAGCCCAGTTGCATTAGGTCACACGGCTTCCCTGCCCTGCTTCTACATTCAATCTCTGCCTTGTTTTCTTTGTCTGCCCCTCTGCCTGTATTGGACAAGCCTCCTGCATGTTCTTCTTTTTTCCGTGCTGCTGTTGAATACCCTCCGCATGTCTGCTTCCATCTTTTGTTGATGACACCCTCGCTTTGTGGTCTGCCTGCTTTCTTGGTCTGGACAATTTCATATTTACTGCTCCTGCTGCTTATAGAGAACCCTGCCAGTGGCTCCTGGGGTGTCCTATAGAGCCATGCTGACTCTGCAGTAAAGTTGAGCTGTGCTAGCACAGTCTCTGCAGACAGGCTGGGGACAGAGTTCAGCCAGATAAGATGAGCCCTCACAGTATGATATTGGCTAGAGTGTGAGATCAGGCCCTCAATAGTCCCAGGTAGAAATGGTTTTGCCGGTTTGACTTCTAGATGGGCTGGAGAAGGACTTTTCCCCTTTCAGTGGTGAACTGGGGTTACTAATTGAAATCTTTGGTATGGCTGAAGGATTTTGCCAACCTTCATCTTGAGCATGACCTGCTTGGAGCTCAGTGCCTGACAATGTACTCTGACTTCCTGTTTTGGTTTTTGGTTATAGCAGATGTTCTCGACTTCACTGTGTATCACATTCACCTGCAGGGCTCCTGAGAACTGCTGGATTCTCTACTCCATCCTTAGAACTTCAGTTTCAGATGTTCTTGGGTAACATCTATGCATCCACAGTTTTATAAAAAGTGATCCAGGTGGGGCGCCTGGGTGGCTCAGTGGGTTAAGGCTCTGCATTCAGCTCAGGTCATGGTCTCAGGGTCCTGGGATCGAGCCCTGCATCGGGCTCTCTGCTCAGCAGAGAGCCTGCTTCCCCCTTTCTCTCTCTGCCTGCCTCTCTGTCTACTTGTGATCTCTCTCTCTGTCAAATAAATAAATAAAATCTTAAAAAAAAAATGATCCAGGTGATTCTAATGTACAGCCAGTGTTGCTATTCACTCTTGTGCTGGGTGGTTCTTGGGCTAAGTGTATCAGCAGTGAGCAGGAGCAAAGAAGAGTGGCATGAAAAAGAAAAAATCATTAATATTGCTTTGCATTGTGAACCCTGGATATCGTGGAATATCTTTGATCAAAGGAGGAGGGCCACATATGTTCCTTAACTTGTCTAAGACTCCTAGAGGAAACATACTTTGTACTGACAGGTGCTATGGCCCAGAGACTTAAAGAGGATACTGGAGCTAGGTGGCTTTTTATTTATTTAATTTATATTAAAAAAATTTTTTTTAAGATTTCATTTATTTTTGTTTAGTTAGAGAGAGAGAGAGCATGCATGAGCAGGGAGAGGGGCAGAGGGTGAGAGAGAATCCCAAGCAGACTCTCCCCATACTGCACTGAATATGGAGTTGGACATGGGTCTCGACGCCAAGACCATGACCTGAGCTGAAATCATGAGTCAGACACCCAACTAACTGAGCCACTCATGTGCCCCAGGAACTAGGAGGCTTTTTAAAATGTAGTGGTCTTTGCATGATGGCTGTGATGGCCCATATTTGATACCAAAGCAATAGAAAAATCAACTATCTTTTGAACACGATTTAAGACACACGGGGTCAGGAATTTTCTTAGCAGAAAGGCCTGTATGATGTTTATTTGATTTTTGCTCAGATTTTATTTTTTAACTTTTTCAGTTCCCATTTCTAGCTCTTACTTTTAAGTATGTGGGCTTAAAAGGGTCAACATTAGGTTAAGTGATTTTTTTTAGCCATAGTTTTGAAATAAACCAGACTTTTATGATTAAAAAGATAGGTATAAATCCCTTATCACTATGGTTTTCATGTCAGACAAGGGATCTCTGCCTATCCAGAGCTCTTTGGTTACGTTGGCGGGAGTTTGTGCTTATTCATCTTGTTGGTCCTGATCTGTAGTTGAGGTAGTTGCAACTATGACCTACAACCACAGAATAAGGAATGACAACTCCTGCGTACTTTGTGTATATGCTAAATTCTTTAGATGAATTATTTCTTTTATTCCTTACTCTGACCCTAGGATGTAGAACTATAGAACTTTTTTAGAGATCAGGAATTGAGGCTTAGAGGGGTTAAGTAACTTGGTCAAGATCACACAGCTAAATGCTAGAGCTGGAATTCTGATCCCAGACTGATGTTTATAATTGCTATGGTTTTATGATTTCCCTAAAGAACTTTGTTATACTTCATGAAATGAGTTTTGCAGGGCCAGTGGTTGGTGAACCTCGCCTCCTAGGCAGATTGCCTTTTCCTCTGTACTGTTAGATAAATGACTACACCTAGTCAGAACTCTTTGGCCAAGATGCTAAGTTTATTCCAGGTGTGGATCACTGAATAAAAAGGACTGAGGTTAGCTTTTTTTGAGAACAGTAATCTAAGACTATATGCTGGAAGGAATGCTACAGAATATAGTCAGTTAATTTAATTTAATTCAATTAATTAATTTTATTATTTTTTTAAAGATTTTATTTATTTATTTGACAGACAGAGATCACAAGTAGGCAGAGAGGCAGGCAGAGAGAGAGAAGGAAGCAGGCTCCCTGCTGAGTAGAAAGCCTGATGTGGGGCTTGATCATGACCTGAGCCAAAGGCAGAGGCTTTAACCCACTGGGCCACCCAGGCGCCCCTATTTTATTTTATTTTATTTTTTAAGATTTATTTATGTATTTAAGAGAGAAAAAGAGACAGAGTGAGGGGTGAGGGTGAGGAAGACAGGGGAAGGGACAGAGGGAAAGGGAGACAAGCAGACTGCCTCTTGAGCAGGAAGCCTGACACAGGGCTCAATCCCAGGACCCTGAGATCATGACCTGAGCTGAAATCAAGAGTCTGATGCTTCGGGGCGCCTGGGTGGCTCAGTGGATTAAGCCTCTGCCTTTGGCCCAGGTCATGATCTCAGGGTCCTGAGATTGAGCCCCGCATTGGGTTCTCTGCTCAGCGGGGAGCCTGCTTCCTCCTCTCTCTCTCTGCCTACTTGTGATCTCGTCTGTCAAATAAATATAAAAAAAAAAAAATCCAAGAGTCTGATGCTTAACCAACTGAGCCACTCAGGTGACCCTCACTTTATTTTAATAGTAGTTTGTTAGTACACTTGTGTTCATAGCTGCATTATTCACAGTAGCCAAGAGGTAGAAGGAACCCAAGTGTCCATCGATGGGTATTGAATGGATAAACAAAATATGGTATATACACAAAATGGGATATTATTCAACTTTAAACAGGAAGGAAATTCTGACGTATGCTACAACATGAATAAACCTTAAGGATATTATGCTACATGAAATAAGCCAGTCACAAAAAGGCAGATATTGTATGACTTCATTTATATGAGGTTTCTAAAGTACTTAGAGCATAGCAACAGAAAGTAGAATAATTGTTGCCAAGGGCTGGGGGAGGGGGAAGAGGGGAGTTGTTTAATGGGTACCGAGTTTCAGTTTTGTAAGATGAAGTCTGGAATTGGTTTGCACAGCAATGAAAATATAACTAACACTACTGAACTGTACTCTTAAAAATGGTTAAGATGGTAAATTTTATATTATGTATATTTTACCACAACAAACAAACAAAGGAACGAACAAGTAACATTCCCCATTTATGATCAATGTACTGAAAATAGGTCTTAAGCCAAAATAACATTGTCACAGAACTCTGAAGAAATGTTTATATTGTCTTTTTATGGGGGACTTGCAAAGAAAAAAAATATTGTTTTTCTTGAATATTAAGTTATGAGCTTATGGTGCATCTTTAGAGGCTAAAGGGGATGACAATTGTACTTACAGCATAAGGAATATATAATACATTTAAAGCAGTACAGTAATCACACAGTAAATCTTTATTACTGCTATTGCTGTCTTGAAAAATAAAGTATTGGGGAATTTTTTTAAAAAGGCACTTTGCTAGTTCTTAGATAGAAATATACAGTTCATGGGATGCCTGGATGGCTGAGTTGGTTAAGCCGCTGCATTTGGCTCAGGTCATGATCTCAGCGTCTTGGGATCGAGTCCCACATTGGGCTTCTTGTCCAGCAGGGAGCCTGCTTCTCTCTCTGTGTCTGCCTGCCACTCTGCTTGCTTGTGTTCTCTCTCTGAAAAATAAATAAATAAAATCTTTTAAAAAAAACTTAGAAAAGAAATATATAGTTTCTCCAAATTAATGACACCTCACAGTGATCAACCAGACTTCTTTTAATTCTAAAACTCTGCGAACCTGTGACTATTATATAACTATTGTTTCTACCACTGACAGCGTGGAATACTGTAGCCATTGAGGAACTCTGGCTTTTTTATTACTACTCACACAGACAGGGTGGGAGTCTATATGATATATGTAAATGGTAGTATACCATGTTGGTTCTAGAACAACTGGAGACAGGGACTACAAAGGATGTTTTAGGTTGGGTTTTATCAGCAGTTGGCTTTCCATGGAGGAGGCAGCACAGTGTGGGGAGGCCCGGGCTATCTTTCTCGTTCTTCTTCTTCTTTTTTTTTTCTTTCTAAAGATTTATTTATTTGGCAGAGAGAGAGAGATCACAAGCAGGCAGAGCAGCAGCCAGAGAGAGAGGAGGAAGCAGGCTCCCTGCCGAGCAGAGATCCTGACGTGGGGCTTGATCCCAGGACCCTGGGATCATGACCTGAGCTGAAGGCAGAGGCTTAACCCACTGAGCCACCCAGGTGCCCCTATCCTTCTAGTTCTTACTGGCTTGTGGGTACACAAGTCAAAAATTTTCTCAGCAACTATCTTTTCTCATCTGTGAAAGTTAGGGCTGTACTAGTTGAACCTGTGTCTCTTATCATCTTGTCCTTACTCCTTCTTTAGACTTCCAGGGATTTCTGGGGACTGTCTTAGGATCATAGGTATGTCCCTAGGGTCACACAATTATAAAGGGCTAGGCCTTAGAAAATATTACTTGGATGAAGAGAAGCTGTTAATTGTACTTTAAGGTCTGTCTGGTTGGACACATGCAAATGAAAATATGAGGACCAGAATGGTTTCTTCTGGATAATTTAATACAGAATTATGTTATGCCTTCTATACAGATTAGTGAGTAAAACAAGCCTTTCCAGACTCTAGGTGGAAATGTAGATCTAGTTCTTCAAATCCTGGTAAATTGTAATGTGGGGGAGCTGTTCCATGATTATGTTTCCACATTTCTACAATAGCTGTAGCTTTTCCTGGAGTGTTTGCCTTGATGAGCTTCATTTGGGGCTGAGTGTAAGATTTTTGAAAATTTCCATGTGATTTAAAGTCACTGAGTAATAGATTAGGAAGGACAGCCATAAGAAACTGTCTAGTTAATCATGCCAAAAAGGTCAGATGTTTTAGTTTGGTTCCCTCAAAATCGGGCCTGAGAGAAAATCTTAGGTGCAAGTAGTTTATTTGGGAAATGAACCTCAGAAGTGCGAGTGAGGTAATGTGGAGAGAGTGTCAGGAAGGAGAAAAAGCCAGTTTAAGGGTGTACTGCTCTGGGCAACAGCTCAGTTACACTCGTATTCAGAGAAGCAATTGGGATGTCTTTGGCATTGTTACTTGGAAGACTAGAAAGCTGAGGCATTTTTCCTGGTTCCCATGCCCCACTGCTTGAAGATTTTCAAGCCAATTTGAATATGGGCTGAATGGGCTCCTGCTCTTTCAGAAGAGATCCTGAGGCAGGAAAGCAAAAAGTCAACCTGAGATTTATGGAGCTTTCTGCCAAAACTGTGGCTGAAATCAGATATGGGCTAAGGGGATATAATTTGGGGACCAACAAATCACTAGTGTTTCTTTCTACTCTTTGTCCTTGTGACTTACACAGGAGAGGCAGTGTGGTGTAGTGGTTAAGTGTTTGAATCCTGATTTCACTAAGTTTACCAGACACACGTTCTTGGCAAGATATTTAAAACTCCCTAAGCCTTAGTTTCCTCATTTTTGAGAGGGGGCTTTTGAGGTCTTTCTTGAAATGTTCTAAGGATGGACTGTATCAGTAAATAGAGCACTTAGAATCCAAGTTGGACTTTCCTAAAGGCTCAGAAATATTTAGAATGAGTTCATCATAAATGCTGTATAAGCTTTGTAGTTAAAATCCTTAATAAGCTCATACTAATATGTTGGTTCTGGAAGGGATTAATGATCTCAATTGCTGACATAGAAGTAAGACTTTTCACCCACTCATCTAGGGTGGATTTGGTAGATTCTGTAGACAATGAACAAGATGATATGTTTTTTACTGAATTTTCTTTCTCACCTTCCTCAGGAATCCGCCAGTTTTCGCTGTCAACAACATCCCTTTAAGAAACCATATCTCAGTGAACCATATGACATGAAGAGGTGTCTTGAAGGTATGGCTGCAGGCCCCTTCAGTGTAATCTCCAAAATCATTAGCCCTATGGAGAGGAGCCTATTATATCTTAAGAAGATGAACCCACCCTTCTCTACTAGGTTTTTGGTTTTGATTGTTGAGCAATAAACATTATCCTATGCTGGTGGAAAAAAGTGAATCTCAGGGACTGATTGAGAGTGGGCAGAGTTAATATCTCTGTGGTCATAGACCCCTTTCAGAAATATCACAGATACAGCCCCACAAAGTCAGTGATTGATATGAAAAGCCCAAATTTAATTTTGAGCCTGAAGTTCAACCATTTTTTCCTACATTGGAAGTTTTCATAATGGTGATGAGACATGAGGTGTTCTACTAATTAAGGAGCATCTTTGCATTATGCAACTACTTTTAATTATAGTGACTACTTCCTTCCTAAGGAGGAAGAGAAAGTCACAGCCTTGCAAAGCCTGGGAAGATGCTGCTGTGTGTATTCTTGGTGAATTGTTCTGAGGATTGACTTTTATTTCTTTATTCTCTATTTCAAGATTAGAGGCTCAGCAAACATAATCATACAATAAAAGTCAAAGGACTTAGAAAAGACTACAAAATTCCTGAGTGTGTGGAATGAAACATTTGGATTTGTTTTGTCCACTTTGATCTGTGGATCTATACTTTTTAGATTATGATAATAATATATACTTATAACTATGAAATGCCTCTTTTGTTGGCTGTAATGTCTGAAATGCTCTAATCCTAACCTTAATACCTTCCCCTTTCACTAAAACAACTGTTGTAATATCACAGTTTTTGACAAATTAGGTAATTTTTATGAATCTACATATTACATTATAGTGGAACAAATAATACAATACTCTTAAAATATTTGAGAGTCTGATTCCAGATTACTATGAAAGCTTTAATCTATTCCCTGCATTTGTTTGTTATTCACAGTGATCCTGTCCATGTTTAGCACCCATTTATGAACTTGGTTATGATCATGGTATGTTAAATTTCAGTGGTGATCTGACCTGTTCTAGTTTGGAGAGAACCAGTTTTCCATAAAATACACACTCACTGACCTGGATTTGTTTTTAATTTCTGTCCATCATCTGCTTAAAGCCAAATAAAGAAAGAAAAGGCATTGAAATAACTGAGGTAGGGGAAGCTTTGGCTGCTACAATGGGTGGTGTTGTAGGGGAATTTATTTCTGGTGACAACCTTGACCTCTGAAGAGGAAGGTAGCATGGGCTGAATGAACCCCTGGGGAAGGTTTGAGAACCTACTATGAGTACAGCACTGTGATAGAGGATGGATAAGAAAGCTCAAGAGGTGTATCTTCCATGACCTTTGAATCTGGGTGGGAAAGAGGTCATACACACTGGAGGAGGGGTTAAACTCCTTTGCAGTGCTCTATGAAATTAAGTCTGAATGAATAATGCATGGTTAGTGTCCTAGGAATTCAAAGACCAGAGACTCTTGCTGTGGGCTGCTGTGCTTGAGGAGCACCATGAAGGGTGGGTAGAGTACAGCTAAGTACAGATAGGAGGACTAGAAAGCAAATTTCCTGGGAATGACTTTTAAAGAAGTGATACGATCTGGAATTTTAACTAAATGAGTTCATACCACTGAAGATGCACACCAGAAGGCGCACTGAATCATTGCATGTGGGGTTGTTTCAAAGAAAGGAATAATCACCCTTCTTGCTTTTTAAAATCTGGTACTGGCATAACACCAATATGACACATAGAGTATTTTTACTTCTTCAGGTGTTTTGGGTTACATTGGCCTCCTACTGATAAGTTGGGAAATTGGAAATACTGCTGTTTTTCTGACAAAAGCCTTTTTTTCCATGGCAACTTTTTCTTGAAATGGTACTTATTTCTTGTTTACTCATGGCTGGAATATACCTAAGTGGATATGGGCTTCTTTAAGAATGACAGCAACCTTATTTGGAGAGAAGTTGTTTGTGGCCTAAGAACTCTATACCTTTATTTGGATTTTTTGTAATATTATTCTTTTATTTCCTACATTTTTACTTGTTCTTCCCTTCTCTATTCTTGCTCTGCTTGGTGGTATACACTATCTTAGATTTTTGGCTCCTTCTGTAGTTCCATTTTTAGGAGGATTATCTTAGAATTCCTCACAAATGGGACATAGATAGGTTTTTCTACCTTGCTACTGACTTTTCTACCAAAGGTCATGGAAGACAGACCTGCCTTGTCAAGTCTGAAATTTCTAGTCCAAAGCAAAATGGTATAACCACTTTGGAAGACAGTTTGGTTGTTTCTTTAAAAACTAAATACACTCTTCTTTAAAAAAAAGATTATTTATTTATTTATTTATTTGACCAAGAGAGCACAAGTTGGCAGAGTGGCTGGGAGAGGGAGAGGGAGAAGCAGGCTCCCTGCTGAGCAGGAAACCTGATGTGCGGCTGGATCCCAGGACCCTAGGATCATGACTTGAGTCGAAGGCAGCACTTAACTGACTGACCCATCCAGGTGCCCCCCCAAACTAAATATACTCTTAACATACAGTTTAGCACTTGTGCTCCCTGGTATTTACCAAAAAGAGTTGAAATTTATGTCCACACAAAAATCTGCACATGGATATTTATAGCAGCTTTATTCATAATTTTCCAATCTTGGAAACAACTTAGATGTCCTTTAATAGGTGAATGGATAAATGAACCATGGCACATCTAGGCAATAGAATATGATTCAGCACTAAAAGGGAATGAGCTTTGAAACCATGAAAAGACATGGAGGAAATGGAAATTAATATAAGTAAATGAAAGCAGCCAATCTGAAAAGGCTACATACTGTATGATTCCAACTGTATGACATTCTGGAAAAGCAAAACTGTGGAGACAGTAAAAATATCAGTAGTTGCCAGAAATTAAGAAGGGGAGGAAGGATGAATATGTGGAACACAGAGGATTTTTAGAGCAGTGAAAACACTTGGAATGATACTCTAACAATAGATACATGTCATTACACATTTGTGCGGATCCATAGAGTATACAACACTAACAGTAAAACCTAATGTAAACTATTGATTTTTGATGATAATGATGTAACAACAGAGTTACATCAGTTGTAACAAATGTACCATTGCAGTGTGGGACGTTGACAATAGGTGAAGCTGTGCCTGTGTGGGCACAGGGGGGAGGTGGGAAATCCCTGTGACTTGGTCTCAGTTTTGCTGAGAGCCTAAAACTGCTCCAAAAAATAAAGTCTTTAAGTAGGAAAAAAAAAAAAAATCCAAGACTGCCTCTGAATTGGAGAAATCTAGTAAATAGACTCCTGTATAAGCTTTGAAATCATATTATTCATATCTCCATGTGATGTCTCTCCCAAATGTCTCATGGAATTTCTTAAGTCCTAGTTTTACTTTCTAAACAAAATTCTGGCTAGATGTTTTCTCAGGAGCTGATTTTGTTTTTAAAGGAAGGGGATAAAAAAGATACTAAAAGAAAGCTCCATTATAAAAGCAATATATTCTGTGCATGCAGCTCAAGGAGTAGTTCAGGAAGAGACAATCCGCCTCCCCACTAGTGGCAAGTCTATAATTCACACTGCCACTTCCACTTTTTATTGGAAAGGTTGTTGAAAAATATTTGTAGAGCAAATTTAATATTTGCTCTTAATCAACTTGATTTTGGTTTTTAACATCTGTAAAATGCAAAGTATAGTAGGTTTTGGGTATAGATTAAATATTACATTTTATCTACATAGGATTGGCAAGCCAGGTTGACATGTAATGAGGAGAGGGCACAGGATACAAGTAGGCATGTGTATCTATCTGTGGATGCATATATAGTATGTGCATTCGTCCAATGGGCCTCAGAGGAGGACTTTGGCTGTGGACCCACAGGGAGACATATTAGGGGCTGGCCATGATGGGTAGGGGTGGTAGGATAGAAGGGTGAGGAATGGGTCAGTCTGCAAGCTGCACTGAAGAGCCCTGTGGGACAATGAGAAGCTCTCTGAACCTCCAGACTCAGACCCCTTAATGCACTAGAGAAGAAGTCTGTGACAGCCCCAGACCTAGGAGATGCACATTAGGGTGCCAGGAAAAATGGGCAATTGATATAATCTCCCCGGTGTCCAGTTTCTTACCCTTCTCATGAAGAAGTTGGGTTGAAGCAATGAGTTTCAAACTTTTCTTTTTTTAGCAGTAGTGCCATTGTTTTTTCTTTGCAGTTTTGAAATGAAAGGTCGAATATTAAGCTTAAAGGATGAGAAACAGAATTAGCAAATTCCCAGATATTTCCTCTCATTTACATTCTGAGGCCTGATTACAACCTTCTCTTACCCCACAAGGAAATTTTTAATACTTTAGTGAAAATCTTATACTTGCTTTTCTTTCTAGCTTTATTGTCTATGTGTGCATCTTTAAACAATATAGTTTAGGAGCTACCCTATGACCTAGCAATCTCAATACTAGGTAATTATCCAATGGTCACAAAATAGTGATTGAAAGGGTTGCATGCATCCCAATGTTTATAGCAGCACAATTCACAATTCCCAAAATATGGAAAGAACCTAAATGTTCATCAGTTGATGAATAGATAAGAGATATGGCGCGCGCGCGTGTGTGTGTATGTGTGCGTGCGTGTATATATAATGGAATATTACAGCCATCAAAAAGAATGAAATCTTGTCATTTACAATGACATGGATGGAACTAGAGTGTATTATGCTAAGTGAAATCTGTATATATATATATATATATATATATATATATATATATATACGCTCATATTTATGTGTGTGTGTGTGTATATATATATATATATAATGGAATATTGCAGCCATCAAAAAGAATGAAATCTTGTCATTTACAATGACATGGATGGAACTAGAGTGTATTATGCTAAGTGAAATCTGTCAGAGAAAGAAAAATACCATATGATTGCACTCATATGTGGAATTTAAGAAACAGTATAAATGAACATAGGGGAAGGGAAGGAAAAAAAATCTATAAATGGAAAGGGAGGCAAACCATAAGAGACTGTTAACTCTAGGAAACAAACTGAGGGTTGCTGGAGGGGAAGTGAGTGGGGGGGATGGGGTAACTGGATGATGGACATTAAGGAGGACACGTGATGTAATGAGCACTGGGTGTTATATGCAAGTGATGAATCACTGAATTCTATCCCTGGAACTAATACTACACTGTATGTTAACTAACTTGAATTTAAATAAAATCTTGATAGAAAAAAAAATATAGTTGAATATTGCCTATTTCTAAATTTTATATAAGTAGAATAATTCTGTTTTCTTTTTTGTCTTGCTTTTTACATACAGCATTGTTTTTTTAGGATTCATCTATGTTATGACACAAACCTCTGGTTTATTAACTTCTACTGTATCAGTTTCCCATTGTGTGAATTCACTACAATATATAGATCCATTGTGATAAGGATGGACATTGGGTTGCTTCTAATTTGGAACCATTATGGACAACAGTGCTGTGACTGATATACAGTCAGTCTTGGACATATATATACATATTACTTCAGGATAGATATCTAGGGGCAGAATTGCTGGTCACAGGGCATGCATACCTCAATCTGTTGTCCAATGTGGTTATAGTAGCTCTTTTCCTCCCTAAATAAAACCTGATGCACAAGACCAGGAAATAAAGTAGATGACAGCAGAGCTGCTATGTTTGAAACAGGGATGACAGTCCTAGGGTTGATCAGCTCTGTATGGTGTTCTCTTGGTGCTTTTTTGTGGGGTCTAACACACCTTGTTCTCCAATATTCTGTTTGCTTCTATATTCTGTATGTTGCTTTGGAAGATAATGGTTTCCAGTGATTTACCATTTCAAGGGCAAGAAAAGATCCTGACCTTCTGACCTGCAAATAGCATCTCTACTTAGGATGACTTTAATTTGGAAACCCAAGATTCTACTTTTAAAATAGGTATTTCCTTAGACCCTCCCTAAGGAAATTCCTATTCCATGAAGAAATAGAAAAAATTTTTAAAAATGCACAAATATTCCCTCCTGGGCCTATCTGTCCTTATTATGATCCTGAATTAGCTTGGCTTGGATCTTGGCTAGAAGTAGAAAAATTATATCCAATAATTATGTAAAAAATAGCTGAAAGCAATTGGATTAAAATATTCAAGCAGCTTAAAGTGAGAGGATGAATCAAAATATTGAGTATTGCTGGAGGTATAAGGGGACTATTTGTATAGCGTCTGATACACTTGAATGTCATTTGTTTTGTGGTTATGAAGCCATGGTGGTGGTTTAAGGTTTAGAGGGAATTTGTGCTGTTAGGAGTTATTATTCCAATCAAAATGACAAAATATTGAAATGGGGACTTTCCCCCATGTTGTCTTTTGCCAAAAAGCATAACCCATAAAGCAGGATTGATGCTGGAACAGTCTGTGCAGTAGACGGGCCAATGCATGTAATGCATATCATTAAAAATAGTTAGTACAAAGAAATGGTTGTTATTGTGCTTCGTCCATCCAAGTCAGGCTTAGGAGCTAATTAAGTATAATCTTTTTTTTTTTTTTCCATGACCATATGCAGTTGTTGAATTCTTACAACACAAATTGTTTTAAAGAAGAAGTTAAATACAGAATGCATTGAGTTTGGTAGAAAAAGTTTAAAGGTCTGCATTTTCCCACCAAAGCTATTTAATATCAGCTGCAGAGTGGGTGTGTGTGTGTGTGGAAAGGTTGTGACCTCCCTTATTTTTACAACCATTGCCATGATTTCATAATACTGGCAGCAGTCACCCAGAGTGAAGAAGCAGACTTTATTACAGTAATTATATGCCAGAATGTGGGTATTAAAACAGAAAACTTTTCTACTGATAATAAATGTCAAGGGAAAAATGACTTTACCCAACAAATAGCCCTTCATTGGTGTTATATTAATGGCCCCAGTGAAGACCAAGCTGTGTCCATAGGGTAGAAGCTCAGACTCCGTGTAGCCTTTTTGCCTGTTTGCAGAATGGTAAGTAGAGCAGTTGAGGGATAGAAACATGTCTTCGCAAGTTGGGTTTATTTTTCTCCATGCCATAAAGTCAGATATATTTTCACTTGAGCAGATACAGCTATTGTTTTTGCAGATGGGTTAATTATGACCATAACTGAATTAGTTTGTTGTTTCTGGACCACTTTGGTGCTTTCCTCTGATGTATTTTGGTGGGTTTTTAAGAGCTGGGAGAAGTAAAGCAGCATGAGAACTTATGGTAGTTTTCTGACTATTGAAAAACCTCAAACAAGACAATAAAAAATCTGAATAAGTACCAGATGGTACAACTTTTTGAAAATGGACATATTCTGGACTATGGGCTTCTGGCTACTAAATTATGTTCATTGAGTATTAATTATAGGGTTTATTAGTACATCTCTGAAATAATAAATGTCTAAATATAGAACATTTACATCAGGAAATCATTGATTTCACTCTGCAATTTGAATTTAGTGAAAAGTTTACTGATTCCAAGAAACACTAAAGTTATAGAACTTTTTAATCTTTGATATACAGCTTGACCTTTTTCCAAAGTACCCTATTAGCTGGGATAGATAAAACAGAACACACGTAGAAAGTCAGTAGCAACAATCAGAGCAAGATGTTGGTTCCCTGTCTTCATCATATAACAGTCTAGAAATCACACTTTTCTTGGATTTTTAGCCAGTTACTTGAGCCATATGCATGATTTGAAGGTGACATTAGACGTCTCTCTGAAATCCTATGTTTGCTCCTGCATATAGTTAGTGCTTAACAGATGTTTGGGGGTAATGAAGAGGATTTTCACTTTGGGGCCTGCTCTCTTGCTCTGCTTGGTCATATGGAATGACTTGGGTTCAGAATCTCCTGAAGTGAGTTGACTGATGGTGACCTAGGTAGCATCTCAGAGGAGCTCCAGGAGGCATCAATCACTGACTCAGAGCAGCCTTAGGTGCTTGCCACGCCCACTCAGTTTCATTGCTCAAACTCCAGACCTGTCCTCAGGACATGACACTGATTTCTCTTCTGTGTTTTCTCTGTTCTCTGCAGTGGGTTTGTCTTTAACAATGAGCCATTCATGGGCACCCAGGGAGCTACCCAGGACCAGGGAGACGGCTGCAGGCCCTGCAGGCAGCTGGCTATGCTCCAGTCTAGATATTCTTGGGAATGTGGAATTATTTGAATCAAAGGGAAATAAATCTTTTGCAAATGTTAATACAAATGACTGTGGGAAGGGCTTGGTGCTAATAGAGAGGCTGAGAATTCTTGGTGCCTACAGAGTTATTTTTTGGCAGAGATTAATACTAAGTTGCCATGGGAATGATGAAGACAAAATAATAGTCATGTTTTTAATGGTTATTCATACCGTGTCATCTTCAACTGCCCTAGGTTGAAAAAACTCCTGTTTGAATCATTTGACTACTCGTCCCATGTTTTCTTTTTCTCTTGTATTTAAGTTTGCAGACATACCTTCCTAAATCAGTGTGTGAATCAGTTGTACCATATTTTCTTTGAGCATTAAGAAACCATTACTTTTGAAGTTTATACTTTTGATTATATGCTTTCCATGTCATAGGTTTAAGTTGGAAAAGGTGCACCCTGCAGATCTGAAATTCTGGGTACTTTTCTGATGAGATGGGGAGAGAAACTGTACAAATGTGGGGTAAAGTTCAACTGGCCTGTGCTGAGTCTCCCCTTTGCCACATCTAATTGTGCCACTTCGGGGTGGGTAGTAAACTTCCCTGAACTAGGTTTCTCCATTTGTAAAATGGGGCTAATTACATTAACACGGAGGTGCTATGAACCCTATTGATAATATATGCAAAGTCCTATCACAGGAATCATGAATACTCAGCCAATTCCTCATTCTGTGTTGATGACAGACATCACATACAACCTAATCCTTTTCATTAAGCTAAAAGGTAGCCTCAGACTCCTCAACACAATGCTCTAGCTAGCCACTTTCAATGCATCAGAGTTGGCATGTGAGATTTGCCAAAGCACCATCCTGCCAACTTGAAAGACACTCAGTGGGTGGTTGTTCTCCATGATTACTATTCTTGCTAGTATTATTACCAGGAGGCTGTAGGTATGATAACAGGAGAGACAGGAAGCTGTTTTTTATTTTTATTTATTTATTTTTTTGCTTTTCCCATTATAATTCAGATTTTATCCAGAATTCCAAATCTTAGGGGTAACTCTGGATATAGCTGCACACTTGCCTGACTTAGGAATACTGGTCTCTCATTTTCATATACCTCTGTGAGTCCTGTGTCCACTTTCTTTGTTGGTTTCCTCTCCTCTCCATGACCTGCAAACATAGGATTCTTCTTTTCTTTTGTTTATCTACCTCTACTAGGTGACCTTATTTGGTCTCATGGCTTTCAGTATCATCCTTATGCTAACAACACCAACATTTATATCTCCAGACCGGATCTCTGCTCTGAATGCTGCTGCATATTCAGCTGCATTCTTGAGACACATCTCTAGCAGGATGTGTCTGTAACAGAATGCCTCAATTAACTGGATATCTAAAACAGGCATCTTCAGCCCAACTCAAGTAGGGTTGGACTCCTGATTAATAACCTCTTCCCCTGCAACCCCAAACTATTCCTCCCATATTCTTCTTCATTCTTGCAGATGGCAATTCCACCCAATAGCTGTTCCAGTGGAAAACCTTGAAGTCATCAGTTCTCTTGTTTTCACACCTCACATCCAGTTCACCAAGAAATCCTGTGGGTTTTACCTCGAAGAATCTTACTACTTCTTATACCTGTACCACTGCTGTCATAGTCCAAGCCACCATCATCTTTCACCTGTTTTATTGAAATAGCCAGTAATAGGCTACAATTGTTTTTCAACACACAGGCAATGTGATTTGTTATGTGGGAATCAGAACATGTTGCTTCTCTGTTCCATTCCTTTGATTGCCTTTCCATCTCACTTGAGTATAAGTCAAAGCCCCTCCGATGCCTTATAAGACTCCATACAATTGATTTCAACCACCTTTCAGACATCATTTCCTTTCACTGTTTCCCTAACTTACTCTGCTCTAGGCATACCGGCCTTCTTGCTGTTCAAAGAATATGCTACTCCTGATTCAGGCCATAGCCCTGCTGACTCTCTTTAGAAAGCACTTCCTTCAAATGTACACAAAGCTTGCTTTCACATTTCTTTTATCTCTTTATCAGCAAGGCCATCTTAAATATAATACATAGCAGCCACCCCTCCCATACCTCAACCTGGCACCCACTGTCCTACCTCCCTTGCTTTCTATTTCTTCTGTGGCACCCATCAACATCTAACATAGTATGGCTTGACTTGTTTGTTTATTAGAGGGCAGGAACTTTGTTCCCCTACTGTATCTACAGCACCTCAAAAGTTCTAGGTACATGATAATCAGTTTTTTATCAAACTATTAAATGAATGAAACAAATGGTTCTAAAGCATGAGTTTTTCTGAATTACTAAGAAAACAGTTCTCTACAGGACCACATAGAATTTATACAACTTTCTTTCTTTTTTTTTTTTTAAAGATTTTATTTATTTATTTGACAGAGATCACAAGTAGGCAGAGAGGCAGGCAGAGAGAGAGGAGGAAGCAGGCTGCCTGCTGAGCAGAGAGCCTGATGCGGGGCTCAATCCCAGGACCCTGAGATCATGACCTGAGCTGAAGGCAGAGGCTTTAACCCACTGAGCCACCCAGGCACCCCTTTATACAACTTTCTACTTTGATTAAGTTTCAGTAATCTTATCTCAGTCTATTTACCACTGAAAGCAGAAGGTTAACATACCCACTGTAACTGAGGATAAAAATATCTTTGTTTATTGTAATCTTTCAATACCCTAATTGTTTATTTTGGTGAATAGATACAGACTACCACATGGGAAAATGTTGATCTCCTAACTGACCTCCTTGAGGCTGACCAACCTTGGGTGGTTATAAAACAGACAGGTATTTAAAATTGCCTGGATGCTACCTGAACTTGTCTGCACGGGGCCGGACTTAACCGGTGATTCCTGAATTCCTACAAAGGAATGCTAACCTGGTTGGAGAGGATATGTAGGTCTTTAAACCTTATTGATGTGTGAAAAACATCAGTTGCCCATCTCATAGAATGAAAGAATGGTGAAGGCTGCTGCATGGGGTTTGGGATAGGGGAGGGAAGGTTTCAAAGCTCTCTGTCTCTAAGAAGCATAAATAAGAGATTTAGTCCTACTAGGTAACCAGATAACCTCAAAGTAGATATTTTATTTCTTTGGGCCTCAGTTTCCTCACTAGTGAAGTGAGTAACTTAGGATACTTTATTTATTTAAAAGATTTTAAAGATTTGTTTATTTGAGAGAGAGAGAGAGAGTGAGAGAGTGAGAGAGAAAGAGCGAGTGCATGAGCAGGAGGGGCAGAGGGAGTGGAAGAGAGAGAATTTCAAGCAGACTCCTAGCTGAGCACAGAGCTTGATGAGGGGCTCAGTTTCAGGACTCTGAAATCATGACCTGAGCTAAAACCAAGAGTCGGATGGTGAACTGACCTAGGTGCCCCAGGATACATTATTTATAAAGTCAATTCCAGGGGTGCCTGGGTGGCTCAGTCATTAAGCGGCTGCCTTGGGCTCAGGTCATGATCCCAGGGTTCTGGGATCAAGTTCTGCATCGGGCTCCTTGCTCAGGAGGAAGCCTGCTTCTCCCTCTCCCACTCCCCCTGCTTGTGTTCCCTCTCTTGCTTTGTCTCTCTGTCAAATAAATAAATAAAATCTTCAAAAAAAAAAAACCCAGAAAACAAAAAAAGTTAATTCCAATCCTGTCTTAAACCTCCCTGGTGGCTAGTGGTTAGGATTCAGCACTCTCCAGTCCTGTCTTTGAGTGGTACCATGAAAGGTCTCAGATTCAGACTCTCAGATGTAATTTCCATTTAAATTAGAAATCTCTCTGAGGTCCAATTTATATTCTGTAAAATAGAGAGGTTTGGCTAAAATAGACTGTAAGAGTTTCCCCAAGTCTAACATTCTTTTCTTCCAATTGTACTTTTGGATTTTTTTCCCTTACCTCAGTGAAATTAAACATCTTAATTTTTTTTTAAAAATGTTGGAGGGGTGCATTTTTTTTTTTAAATTTCTTTGAGGTTGTGGTCACACACACACACACACACACACACACACAGCATGAGTCTGTGTCACATACATTTGTAGATGTAGTGTATGTATTTTGTCATGGCCATAGTAACTGCCTTGAGTCAGAGAGAGTATGGAGTAGAGACATATCCTTGTGGTTTGCTTTATGCTCTAAACCAGCAGTGAGAGGAAAGGAAATTACCCTTTTTTTGTGTGTGTGAAACAAACAAACAAAACAAAAAACCAACCAAACAAAAAAACAACTGAAATCTGTCTTTAAACCTGAATTTTGGTCAATTCACATTAGAACTACAGTATTTTTAAACTTTATTTCCTCTTCTCTTACTTCCCATTCCTTTGGTTTGTTTTTGGGTATCTAGGTGATTGCTTCTGGCCCGGAAGCAATTCAGTCAGCTGAACATCGCAAAAGCCCTGGTCACACCTGTGGCTTAACTTTTTGCCTCGGTTTCTACAAGTACAGAGAAATGGAGGAAATAGAAAGTACTACCTCCTTTCAGCACCATAGTTGAGATATCCTGATAGAAGCTTCACAAAAGGGACCAAATGTTAAGTCTTAACAAATGTGTGTGTGTTGGGGTTAGGGACAGGGCTTTTGATAGATTCTTATCAAATCTGCAGGGCTTTCTAACAAACTTCTATAGGTGGAAACTCTGAAATTATTGCAGTGGACAAAAATGATGGAATAGCTGACTAATTATGGATTCAAATTTGATTTTTGACCAATTTAACAAGATTGTCTCTTCACAAAAAAGGTTCTTCTAAATTCAATTTGACAGATATGTATATTGAGCATCTATGGAAGGTCAGCATCCTCTCCCTGAGCTCTTTATACCTACTGTTCTATTTCAGTCTCATATCAACACTTTGAAGTAGCTATTCTTTTCCCAACCTATGTATAAAGAAATGGAGGCTTGGAAATGTTGTGAGACTGTCCCAAAGTCACACAGTACAAAGTTGTTTATTTTTCAAAGTTTGAATTTAAACCCCCGTATTCTCTTTCTATTTCCTTTGCTCATTCCCCAGTAGGATAGTTGTATGGTACACTGGGGAAATGGGGGGAAATATATTAATATTTGTTAAGATTTTATTTATTTATTTGACACAGAGATAGAGATCACTAGTAGGCAGAGAGGCAGGCAGAGCGAAAGGGGGAAGCAGGCTCCCTGCTGAGCAGAGAGGTTCAGCGGAGCTCGATCCCAGGACCCTGAGACCATGACCTGAGCTGAAGAAGAGGCTTTAACCCACTGAGCCACCCAGGCACCCCAACATAGTCTTCTTTTTAATGCTGGATAAGGGCTTCTTTAGAAAAACTAACATTCTCCCATGTGTGTCCTTTGGTGGGGGTATTCTTGTAATTGAGATAACCTTTTTGAGTAGTGAGATCCTGCTAATGTCTCAGTGGTCCAGTTTGATGAAGTAATCTATCCTCGCTTATGAGATGTTAAGGCAGACTGAGGTTGATTTTCAAGGAATTCAACTTTCAGAATTTCCCCTATAATAGTGAGTAGAGTATTTGGGCACAAGTTCCTTCAAAGAACTCAGAATCAAAAGGCCTTTTACACATGGAATGGTGCTTTAGTGTTGAAGAATTGTGAACAAGAGTGCTGCTTTAATCACTTGGTTTTACTTGTCCAAAGTGGTCTCTTCCCTTCTTGCATTCCTCAAATTTTACTTATTCTTCCAGACATATATGAAATCCCACTTTGTGAGACCTCTGCCCCCACTGCTGTTAGAGATTGTATGTTCTTTCTTAAATTCTTTGCTTTTCCCCCATTCATTTGTCAGTTCACTGTTCATGGAGCTTGGATACCTCTCACACTGACATATGAAACAATTATCTGGATATTTTATCATTTAACTTTGTGTGAGCCTTTATTTTTTCTCCTTCCCTAGACTAGTTTGGGGTAAAGAAACTAATTTAATTTCTTGGATCACTTAAGGGCTTGAAGATATCTAGTACTCAGTTAATGTGTGTTTTTATTAGATTTGATTAAATTACCAATGAGAAAAATGGACAAGACTCATGAATTCTACCCCTAGGAAGTAGATTTACTCTGCTTTTTTAGTAATTGTTTCTTTCCTCAGAAAAAGTTAACTGTGAATTAGGTTCCTGTGTAGACCATAGTAACACGTGCTCTTTTGTGGGTGTGTGTGGCTTGAAGATTTTCAGGGAGAAGAAATCAAGTCGGATAGGAGCAAAGAAGAGTATGTTTTGACAGTCTTAAAGGAAAGTGCTTAAGAAAGTCAACATTTTAGGGACATATTTATATTTATATTTATGATGGGTAACAGGGTAGTGAATCTGATGAAAGAGTCACTTGTAATCTGTCCCTTTCTCCCAGAGTGGCTCTAGAAATCTATTTCCCCATTTCATTTGGGATTGGATTAAATATCTTAATTCTGAACCTGCTCATTTATGTTATTAAGAATACTGGTAATCAGAGAGCAGAGGTATACATAGTATGATTAGAGACCAACTGCTCAAGTAGGCAGGTAGCCAGCCTCCCAGGAAACCGGTTTCTGACAACTGTGTGGAGGAAGATGAGGCCAAAAGTGGGGTGGGGTTCTGAATGTGCAGAACTTGTGTCCTCTTCCCTTGAAGGCCTCAGGCAGTGATAAAGTAACTAGTCACCACAAAGCACCATCAACTTGTTTGCTCAAATCAATGAATTTTCCCATTTCCACTGACTCACTTAATGGGAAAAAAGATCACATGTCTAGAAAGAGGGAATTTTGCAATTTATTAGAGTGTTTTTTTTTATCCACTATTTTATTATGAAGATGTTCACACATACAGAAAAGTTGTAAGAAATACACAGTGAACACACATATACCCACTTAGGTTCTACAATAAATATTTTGCTATAATTATTTTATTAGCTATTTCTCTAGGCATCTGTCAATCCATCTTAAGAGTAGCATTCTGTGAGTTTTGACAGAGGCTTTTGCATGTGTGATCCAAACCCCTATCCAGATATATATAAACTATAATATCTGTATCACAAAGTTCCCTCATGCTCCTTTTCAGATAACCCCTGCTGCCGCCTTACCCCCAGAGACAACCACTTTCCTATTTCTTTTATTGTAGAATAGTTTTGTCTGTTTTAGAACTTTGTATGAGATTTCTTTTGCTCAAATCATATTTTTGAGATTCATTCATGTTTGTTGTATATATCCATTTTTTGGAGGGCTCGATTTCATGACTCTGAGATCATGACCTGAGCTGAAATTGAGAATCAGATGCTTAAATATCTGAACCACCCAGGCACCTCTTGTTTTGTTTTTAAGACTAACACTGGGCTTAGAGTCATGGCCCTTGGATCAAGACCTGAGTGGAGATTGAGAGTAAGACCCTTAATTGACTGAGCCACCCAGGTGCCCCTCATCTATTTTTTAAACCAAAGTAGTCTCTGATAGTATTTAGAAGTTCTTGGGTTAGCATCTTCTTTGGAAAGCAGTAGGAAAAATAAAGGATTTTTTTCTTTGTCTCTTTGGTTTTAAAAAAATGCAAGTTGAAATGGACCCTAGTGACAGCTATGTTGGCCCCTAATATTCTCAAAGAAGTGGTTGAGGACCAGTGATTGCTCAGGGTCATGTAGACTAAGCTGAAACTGGAACCCAAGTCTTCTGACTAACTGCTCAAAACAGTTAGAAAGGCAGCTGAGTGGAGGAGTTGTTTTGAGCTGAAGCCATGTGAGACTAGAGAGTTTCGACAGAGCTTTGCTTTAGAGGATGTGAAACTACACCAACCTCATGTGACAAGGAATCCTCTGAGGCCTTGGTGAGAAGCCAGGGGAAAAAGTTTGATGCAGCTTCTGGTTACAGCTCCAAATGAGAACTCACTGGCCCTAGGTGACTTATGAAGAGCTTTCTGATTTGCAATAAAAATAAGACATGGGGCAGGGAAGGCTTTTCTACACGAGCATATATAGATAGGGTAATGCTGAAGGAACAAAAAAAAGCCAAGAAAGGCACTTTCAGCTACATGGCCTTCCCATAGGGACAGACTAGGAGCTGAAAATAAAATACGGAGGGAGGGATCCCATGGTACAGACAGAGCCTTTGTCTCCTATTCAGCCCAGGATGACAATGACCTGGCGGTGCCTGCCTGCCAGCTGTTGGCTGGCCTTTGTGAAAGTCCCCAATCTCTGGGCCAATGCTTAGTGGGCAGGTATCCATTTCATGAAGCCAACTGGCACTGCTGGCACCTTTGTTGGTGAAATGAGCCCAGTGACAGGGAACTAAGGCTGCTGGGCCACTTTTGCTACCAGCTGGCAGGTGCAAACCCCATGGGCAGGTACCCTGCAGAGAGAGGGTTGGTGTTGTCTTGGTAACTAGTCAAAAAGGATATTTCTTCTTCAAGGTCAGTTTGACCTCTTCTCTGCCGGGGGAATATTGTGAGGAAGAAGTAACTCTGTGGCAGCTCTGACTTGTGTTGAATGTGTGCCTCGTCTGTTTTGAATGCATTACTTCTAATTGGATGTTATTAATGTCACCTGCCGGTCATATCTGGGGGTTGGTAGACTTCTTGGGGGAAGTCGTCTTGGACAAAGATCAGGTCATCAGAGGAGTCACTGGAGAGACCATCCAGTGTAAACCAAGTAGGACTAAACAAAGAATTTGAAAGGCGTTTCTAAAAGGCAGCCAGTCAGGTTAGACTGGTTTGTTGGTCTATTCCGGGATAAGAGATTAGTGCTGACTGTTTGAGGCATGTCACCCTAGATGTCCTTTGGCCAAACTGTCCTGGGCACAGGGGTGAAGGGACTTTTGTCAGCTCACTGGGTGCCTCACAAGTTTGACACAATGAGTTCATTGTAAAGAAGCAAGCTTTCCTTATCATTGTTGTCCATCTCTCTGTAAATTTTTCACTCATGCCTTTACCTTTAGCAAATACATTTTTCGGACTTTGATTTAAAAGTCCAGTTTCTCCTTAGTATTAGAGTTTCTGTATCTGGCTCTGATAAAAGCTGTGTTCTGACTTAGGTCATAGGTTGGGTGTCAGTGTTTTCCCTATTTTGCATCTCTTGTATGTGTTCATATGGAACACACACACACACACACACACTGGAAGGGAAGCACCCTTCCAATGGCCTGAGATATCTGCTGGTAGAAATAATAGCATTATAACAGTATGGGGAATTTTACTCTGTTCTGTCCAGTGGGATGCTACCAAAATTATTCAGGTGTGCCTGGGTGGCACAGTCAGTTAAGCCTCTGATTCTTGGTTTCTGCTTAGGTCTGCACTCAGTGGGGAGTCTGCTGAAGTTCACTCTCCCTCTGCCCCTCCCCCTGCTCACTGTCTCTCTCTTTCTCTCTCTATCAAATAAACAAACAAATCGTTAAATAAATTATTCAGCTGGGATGGCACCCTGACAGTAATGTTAATTATTCTGGATAAATTCTGAACAACTTGCTTGCAATTATAACCATGGACATAGTCCTTAGCCTCCTAATGTATAAAATGAAAAGATTATAGATTACATTATCTGATTGGGCTCTTGCCAGCTAGTTTTCTAGGACTCTGGATTTTGACACAAAAAAGAAAAGCTCTAAATAGATTCAACATTTAAAAAACTGACCTTGCTTTTGAGTTTTTACACTAGACCCTTGTATTCAGTAAATGTTTTAATTCATCCTCTAAATCTAGGCACTGGGGGTATAGGAATAGATTGAGCATCATTTTCTATCCTGAAGGATCTCATGGTCCAATGGAGGAGGGATAGCAAGAAAAAATTGTTCTCAGAGTTGGCAAGAATTTGAAGGGAAAAATTGTGCTTAGGAAAAGAAATTATCTTTTGGGTTGAAAGTACCTTTAAAAGCATATTTAATGTAGAGAGACGAGGCCCTGCCTCCTCCCCTCTGATTCCAACATTGCCCTCCCTGCCCCCCCCCCACCCCCAGGAATAAACTAGGACTAGGGTGATGTGAAGCACTTGCCTTGGGTACAGAAAATGAGGGAATGCCAGAAACCTTAGTTGTTAAGGTAAATACTACTATAATATTTAAAATCAAAATTGGTGAAAAAAAACCCATGGTGAACAAAGTATGAAAATTTAAAAAAAAAGAAAGAGAAGATCTGAACCTGCATGTATATAATCTTGCCTCATTTTCCTCACCCTAATTCTGGTACTGAGTACAATAAAACTATAAAATTAGGCAATTTTGATTTTTTAAATACTAATGCCCTAAAATATCTAAAAGTTTAGACAAAGAATTTTATAACGGAGCTTAGGGTTTAGCGGGTTGTCATTGGAGAAAGCCCTTGGGGGAGATGGAGCTCCTGGAAGATAATAGTGAGCATAGTCAAGAAATTCTTCATGGTAGAGAATGGTTAATGAATATTTATGAAAGAGATGACTAATAAAGGTTTTGAAGTTGTTCCTAATGCTGTGCTGTAGTTACGCCTTTGCTCTCTGCCCTTCAGTTAAAAGTGAGATGCATACAATAATCCTTGAATTCATGCTGATTTGAGAAAAGGAAGGAAGCAGGGTGGTATCCAGCACGGGAGGAAGTGGTCTAGTGAGAGGAACCAGGCAGGGTGTAGCAAGGCCCTAGCTCAAGAGAAGCCTCACCCTCTGAGTTCCTGTGGAAAGTAGATAGAAGGGTGTTGGGTCTCGATTTTGCAGGGCATGGGATGTAACCTTGACTTCAGGCAATAGATGCTGGGGCCACATCTGTTGATCAATGATTATGTTACTGTACTGGATTTTAGGTCCATTCCTCATTCTTCGCTCTGCTTTCCTCTTGGGAAACTGCTCTCTATGTATCACATCAAAGGACTTTCTTGTCCTTTGGCTTCCAGCTGGAATGGCCAATATTGACCATCAGTAAATAATTGGATGGAGGGAGGAGAGAGCATTGGCTCTTTTCCTGAGGGTTTACTAGGCTAGTTGCATTCCCCTAGTGATCACTGCAACTTTCTTTCATCCCTTATCCAGGTTCTGGGAACCACTTTCTCCTATTACTTTTTCAGGCTGAGGGTGGTAACAGAGCCCCTCTTATTTTCTCTTTGGTATGCACTGTCTTTTGTCATTTCCTTATACTTTGCTTCTTGGTAAAGAGTCTCTGTAACAAACTCTCTTCAATATAAGAGTGCTCATTGTCTCTTGCTGAGACCCTACTGATAGAGAAATGAGAAGTCCTAAGAAAGGTTGTTCAAAGCGTTAGAGGTTGACAGTAGGGAAAGCAACCAACTGCTCAGTGAGAAGGGAAGATGGGTGGGTTAAATGGTTCCATGGGTGATATTTGGGCTGATTGTTATGGAATATTTCTCTGGGAGGAGGGTAAGCCCCAACATGAGAACAGCCAGATAGGAGTCGATGTAAATAAACTCAGTGTTCTGCACTGTCATAAAAGACAGTGATTATCCAGTGGGCTTTAAGAAGCATAGGGAAACTTACACAATAACATAGCAATCACCCAGGTTCCTATAATCCCTGTTGATAATCTGGCTTGCTTTCCACCTGACATTTTTCAGTTGATATCATACTCTATTTAGTTTGGGATCCTGATTTTCTTTAACATTACATAATAAACAGCTTTCCCACAACTGAAAGAAGCAACAAATACTTATTCCTTCTAGATGTAGCAGAAAAACTTTAAAGAACCAAGTGCTATTACATCATATGGATGTAGTGTGATTTTTAGAAAAATGCTCCAGAGCGCCTAGATGGCTCAGTGGGTTAAGCCTCTGCCTTCGGTTCAGGTCATGATCTCAGGGTCCTGAGATTGAGCCCCGCATTGGGCTCTCTGCTTGGTGGGGAGCCTTCTTCCCCCTCTCTCTCTGCCTGCCTCTCTGCCTGCTTGTGACCTCTCTTTCTGTGTCAAATAAATAAATAAGATCTTTAAAAAAATGAAAAAATGTTCCAGTAATTTTGCATCTTCGTCATTAAAAAATTTTTTTTTGTTTGCTGAATTTAAAAAATGGCTACTAAAAAAGCTGGCAAAAGATGTATCTGTGCTTCAGAACTGCTGAATTATTGTAGATTTTTGGTTGGTTTATTTTTTAATTTGTTTGTATTTTTTAATGTCAAAGAAGATGGAGTTTTCCCTTCATGGGTGAGGAGGATAAAAAATGATGCTTGGGACTCCATTTTGGGGACAGGCCCAGTAACTTGACCAGGAAGGATCTCTTTACGGATAGACATTAGCAACAGTGATGTCTGAATTAAATTTTATGCTGTGGTGTAATCCCTCTCCAAAATTTCCCGAAGTATTATACAATATGGTCTTATGTTGGTAATATCTTGTGTAAGGAAGGGGCAAGACCAGGGTATGTGTGAAGGACAAAAGGCTGTGAGGCATGGACAAAAGGAGAAGATGGATTTGGAGGAGCCAGGAACAGGGATCTGGGGAAATAGATTACTGAGAGTCGCCAGGAGAAGCATCCTGAAGTAATGAGATGGGTACTAGACTTCTTGTGGTTCTAAGCTTCCTATTTGGATATTAATGAAAAAGGTGATCCTCGAGCTTGAAAGTATTATTCCTTCCAATGGGAAGTAATAAACGAAGGAGGGAATGAACGATGAAATATTCTAAAGGGAGGATTTGGTGACACGTGGGAAGGTGCTGAGCATTAGAACTGGATGACGGAAGCAATATTTCATCAAAATAGAACTGCAAAATGATTGAGTAGAAAACAAGATAATTTGAACAGGGTTTTTGGAAAGAAAGAGGTAAACTTCTTCTGGAGAGAGGTAAACTTCCTTTTGTTAGACTGAAATGTGGCAAGGTAGGCTATGGTCCGAGTTATGATTTGTAATAGGACCTTGTAGGGAAGAGCTTACTATGAGCCCAAAAAGCAATAGAATTGCTTGAGTTTCCCTTTTGGTTGTTCCTCCCATGATTGGACTAGCTCAAAACCTGAACTTAGCTGTGAATTTTTTTTTTTCAGTGAATTTTTTTTTTCCATTAAAATCCCAAAATAAGTGACTTATTTATTCTCATGTTATGATCCAATTCATTTTTCAGCTCGCACTCAACCTCTTTGAGACACGAAGCTAGGGAATGGCTTAGGAAAAACATCTGATTTGAGATGTGCTTGCATTTTTCACATGACTTTGTGAAGGGGTTTTTTTGAAGGGGTTTCTGCATTCAAATGGAAGCTTTCAATCTAGAGCTGCCTTAGCCGAAAATTCAAATCTACTTTGTAAGAATTTGGATATGGGATTCATGCTATTATCTGCAAATAATTTATAGAATGGCTCTATTTTTCCCTGGATAATGAACACATAGTGCCTCTTTGGGGAGGCTTTGGAGAACCCCAGCACAATAATAGGTAAGGTTTTGGTGTGGCTTTTACTGTCATATTTATTGGGTTGGCTTTGATTTAGAAGTCTTAGAAAGGAGGGCAAGGATTTTGGCATGAAGACTGTTTTAATAAAAGTAATCTTTTTTTTTTTTTTTTTTAAGAGATCAGAGATCAGAGACCCATTACCTAATGCATGAGGTAGATTAAAAGGCCACTGCTTCTGCTGTCTCCCTAGAATTTTGTGTTTGTATAGTATGAAAAACAATACTGACCATCTCTATCCAAAGTCACCTTAAGGAAAACACAAAAACATTTCCTTATGTTCAACAGTAAGCTACTCTTTTATCTGAGGTCTCTCTGGGTTGGAAAGGACAGAGCTCTCAGGGTGCTGGCACATGTTTTTTGTGTACTGATATAGTTTTGAACATGGCATTGAAGGGTCTCTAACATTAGGTTTCAGGGCTCTTTATTTGAGCTTCTCAGTTTTGCCTTCACTTTTATTAATAATTTGAATGAAATTGTAGAAGATATATTTGGGTATTTATATAAATTTAAGATCTAATAACTAATAACTGAGTCAATATTCTTAAAAGATCTCCCTATGTTAATTTGTTCGCTTGAAATGAAGGGGATAAAGTTTAATAAGAAATTAATACTTGATCTTAGAGTTAAAAAAATTAATTGACTGGAGATGATTAGCTTAATAGAAGTTCATGTGAAAAGTCTCATGAGTTTTATTACCAGGAAGTTTAATGGGAGTCCTGTGTCCCATGAAAAGCATCAACCCAAGAGTACATTCATGGAGGTAGAATCCTCCCATTAAGGATTGCTAATGGTCCTGTATTTTAGTCTTGGCCAAACCTCAGCCAAGTTTCTTATCATTACAGGGTCCAAAACAAATTAGAGTTTATTTAGACACAGTCAACCAGGTGGTAAAAATCAGTGAAGAGGTGACATAGAAAACTGTTGTAGGAATTGCAGGAGCCATGATTTAGCCAACATAGGAAAAGCTCAGGAGGAGGCATGAGTGACTGCTGTGTAGAAATATTTATCTGAAGGGTTGTGGATTTCCTGGATTAGAGTATGTACCACTGGGGCAAGACCCAGGTCAATGTCTGGACATTGTAAGGAAATTGTTTATGAAATTGGAAATTCTCCGATGAATAAGATTTTTTCAAAGTGGAATGGACTGGCATGGGAAGAGGGGAGTCCCCTGATGCTGAAAAATGTGGCCAGATATCAGCCTGTCAGGGAGGTTATGGAGGGATTGAAATATGAAGCTGTATTGGATTACTCTTCAGATTCTGTTCATTGCTAAGTAGTTAAAATTTGTCTCTGGAGCTGTCCCTTCGCCCCTTTATCCCAGCTATTACTCTGGGAAAGGTAGGCTCACCTGCAAGTATTTATCACTTACAGGGCTTGATGTTTGGAGCCCAGAGAAATTTATGCTTTGGTCAATTTCCACCAAATAAGCATGCTTCTATTCATGCAGACCACTGCTTGCTTCAACTTACAAACCAAAAACATGTTACAAGAATGAGAGATTTTCATTGTAATAACAAGCTGTTAGAGGGAGAGTTTTGGGTAGGAGTCAACTTGTATCTCTTCATGAGAACATATAGGCACGCTTTTATATTTTATGGAAGTAGGAAGCCAGAGACAATGTATTTTCACCTGTGTGTTCTGGACATACATACACATGGTGTCATACTCATGTCCGTTTTCCCAGGGTGGTAGCAATCATTACCTAATAGGCACAGAAAAATTACAATCCGTCTGCTGTCCTTTTGTGCTGTTGTGGGTTTAAAAGATCACTTAAAACAGAAGCTGTGATCTTGATATTTGATGAGAATTTTTAGCCACCACTTTTTACTCTACTTGAGGTCATTTTATCTCAGTGCTGGAAGTGGGTGATAAAGATACAAGTTTGAATATGGCTGCAATTGTAAACTCTCAGCTTATTTCTCCTCTCTTTTCTTTCTCCTAGCCGGCAAGGAGGGTGGCACAGAAAGCATATTTGTACCATAAAGAAGGCAAGGTATCAAATATTTTAGGAGTGAAGAACCATCATCTTAGGAAATGAAAGAAAGGCCTAGAAGAGAATATTTTCTCTCTCATCCAGGAGGCTCCTAGGGACCCCTTTCTGAATCTGGCATTCCTCCTTTTAGTCTCTTTGCAGAGAAGTACAGGGACCCTGTGAAGTTCCTGATGATTCCTGCAGCTGCTGGGGTCTTGTAGAAGATGGGCAGTGTGTCTCCCTGTTCTTGTTAGACCCACAAATAGCCCATTGAGGGGAGCAGGAGAAGGGAGAGGCATCCAGGGCTGTCCCTGGGGTCCCTCAATGGGGGCACTGTTCGGGCTTGGATGGAAGCCAGCCCTGACACCATGCTAGTTGTTAAAGCTTCATTCTTCGCAAAGAGGCGGCTGGAAAGGCAGCAGAGCAGCTGAGGCTCTAGAAAAGGTACTTCTCTTGTTCTTCACAAGGCCCGACTGACACATGAGAGGAAGCCACTTCCTTTTCAGTTATTTTCTGTTGTTCATTACATTTACATCCCAAGCATTTTTCCTCTTCCTTCTCACTCTCATTTTACTACTCAAGACCCCAAACTGATGGGTTTTTCCTTTCTCTCCCCAGTCTCAACTGAAACTTAGAAATGATGTCAGATTTTTCTGTTTTGTACCAGTCTCCTTGGGCAGCCCAACAGAGAAGTACCCTGCGAATGGCTGCAGTTTTACTATTGCTCTTGATTCTCTGAGTAGTTCAAAGTCTCTTTTAAAATGAAGAGTAGGGCTTTCGAGATAGCACAGTATTGGATGCCCACTACAGGAAATGTGTTATTTTTCCTACCCACTATCTATACTCTTTCTTTTTCATAACACCACCTTGATTTTTCCTTTCTTTCTTTTCCCCTTCATCTTTTCTTTTCTTTTCTTCTTTTTTCTCTTTTCTTTTCTTCCTTTTTCTGATTTTCTTAATATGCCACCACCTTCCATGCTTAGCCCATGGGCATTGGTGAGGTTATCCAGACCATGAAGGCGCCTGGGTTTCAGGGTGGGCACATCTTCTGTCTTTCTGGCTTTGGGTTCAGGATAATTGGGACCCAGACTGGGCTACATCAGAGTCAATCTTGAAAGACTTTGGGAAATATTGGGTAAGAGACCTTCTGTTTTCACTGAGGTTGCTGACTGTGAAGAGTAGAAGTTGGGAGCTATGATGATCACCTTAGCTACCACACGGGAAGAATCAGTGTTAGAATATTAGCCACAGAGGAAAACTGAGCCATGGTGACAGACCGCCTGATGACATATAAGGTATAGACTGGATCCAGCTGTGCCTAAAGCCAGGACTCTGACCTTTCAGTTATGCTGGTGAGTACATCTACCCCCCAGCCCCAACTTTTTAAAAAACTCATTTGAGCTGAGTTTCTGTTAGCTCAGCTAGTTTTTGTTAGCTTAACTCTCAATTGCAATGAAGAGAATACTAATAGATAGTAAACATTTTTTCTATCTCCTACTCCCTTTTCAGGCTATCCCAGAGTCTTGCGATTGCCCCAAACTATACCAGAGCTAAGATGCACAAACCTCGTCCAAAATTTCAGCCTTCATGAAAACAGACGACCGGCCCACTCACTCAGTTCTCTGATTCAGTAGAATAACGGGCACTACTGGAATCACCACCTGCTTTTGCCAATTCAGTCACCACCTAGCCTTGCCAATTCATTCAGCAGTCATTAATTCTGCTACATGCCTGCTAATTTCTGCTATATGCCATAGAATTCTGCTAATTTCTGCTATATGCCATAGAATTCTGCTTATTTCTGCTATATGCCATAGAATTGCTTTAAAGAGCTGACCATTAAGCAGAAAAGCTGGTATGAGTAGGAAGAAGTATGGCAGGCATCATGTTGAAAGTCTGTGTCTGCTTCCATGGGACCCAAGCACAAAGACCTCATGGAAGAGGCAATGCTTGAGCTGTATCTTCAATGATGAATAGAGGTTTTACAGCTAAAAAGAAGTGTAGGAAAGGCAAACCAGTTCATCTGAAGAGAGAAATGTCAATTATGAAGTATTGTCTGACTTAAAAATCTATCACCTGCAGAAGTGAGAAGGCAGTTCAGCCTTCTGTGTTTAGCACATGGCTGACTGGTACAGGTCACAGCAATCTGTGGCCACTGTTATCCTCCCCTTCTTCCTTTTCCAAAATATGGAAAGTGCCTAAAGTTCTTTTGCTTGCAAGCAAGCCCATGTAGATATTAGAGTTGATTGTGGTAGGTAGACTAGGCATTCCATACTTAGTCTCCAGCTCTGTGGCTGATTGACTTGCGGGAAGATAGAAGTTTCAGTAGCTGCAGCATCTGCCTTACTTCAAGATCAGAGTTAGAATCTCATGCCCTTGAAATAAGTTGTCCAGTGGTGGCCCCTTGACTTCCTCTTTAGCACATCCAGTGGTTTTGTAAGCACTCCATTCCCTGCACTAACTCCATTTCAGTTGGAAATACCTTGAGTGAGTTCTCTTGTCTGCACTGAATTCTCACTGATAGCAATTCCACACTGTGAGGTCAGGAAGGGCCAAGACCTGCTTATCTTGTTTTCCATGGCATCTCAAGTTATAAGCTTGGGTTTGGCAATATCAAACTTAATAAACCATTCTTAGTAAACCATTTTTGAGTAAGTGCATTGGAAGTTATAATCTGTATATGGACATATGTATGTATATGTATGTATATGTATGTATATGCAAATAAGCAATTCAAAAGATGTTACTGGGTTGCACATGGTCCAGAGCCACCTTACTAACAGTGAGCCTATGTTGTCATAGGCTTGTGGTTATTGTGGGGTAAAGTGTTCATAGAAGACTTAATAGAGAAGTCTTGGTGGAAAAGAACTGGATTCTGACAGATAAACAGAAGCCGGATAAGAAAAAAAATAGAGTGAACATTTTACATATTAAGACCTAGTGCTAATATTACTGCACACTCATGACAACTGTGCAGTTACTCCTGAAATAAGGGCTAAGTTCCCTTTGAAATGTGTACGGGCTCAAAAGTGAAGGGAAAAGGTCTTGGCATGATGTTCTTGGGTTTTGCCAAACCCTAATGTTGTGTTTGGAATCCTCCTCTGCCCTGTAGTCCACAAGAATTCCCCTGTCCACATCTCATACCCACATCAAGCATGTTTCTGAATCTCCTGGGAAGCCACACAGTGAGCAGTCAGATGTTTGATCCTGCTTCAGAACAAGCAAGGCGAGTTCTGAGTTAGACCAGCAGAAACTGCCAGGATGTTGGCTGACAGCCTCTGGTCCTCCTGAGCTCTAGGACTGGGAGAAAGGTTTGGTGGACAAATCTCTCTTCATTATACATTGATTACAAGGGAAAGGATGTGATTGAAGACTTCTCTATCTGCCAGTCAAGCTGATCAGTGTCACCAGAAGGCCACCAAGCCTTTGAGGCCTTCTTTACATGGGAACCAGCCCAGCCACTGCCAGTTTCTCATTTCATGGTTTAGCTATAAAAATAACTCGTAATTGTCTTTTAAAAATTAAATATAAGAAACTTTCAGAAATGTGTTAAATAAATGAACAAGAGTTTGCCACAGTGTTAATGTATTGTAAGACAGAAATGTCTACAGAAACTTTGCAAGACTGCCAAATCTGTCCTCACACCGCCTTCAGCTTAATAAAAGGGGTGGGTGGTGGGTGGGACAAAAGCTCTATAGCTTCTAAACATTTTGTAAGAACGGAACTAAACACCCAAGAAGATGAACACCTGAAAGCTGGGCTATTGCTCTGGACCTTCAGGCTTCACTTAGTTGATGTGAGTCCTCTTTCTCTTATGTTTAAATGAAAGAGTTTGGGAACGAGGAGTTTAAAATTAGGAGACTCTTAATTACTAGAAAGAAATATGAGCATCCAAAGCTTCCGTATTTGATATGCTCAGAGACCTTATTGCTTTGTTGTTTAACCTGACCTCCCATTCTGTAGAGATACTGATTACATTTATTAGTCTCTTTAAATGTCAGTTTCCTCATCTATAAAATACTTGTTGTGGGGGTTAAATGAGAAAATGCATGTACACTGGTTAGCCCAGGGCCTAACACCACATAGACTGTAAGTAGCCATACTTATTATTATTTTGGACATATGGCAATTAGTTCAGAGAATTGTGGATAGATGAATTGCTGAACCATGCTAGATTAGAAATCATAAATCTTGAGATGTCTCCTGGTCTCTGCCCTTGGCTTGTTGGGTAACTTCAATCACTTGTGTTAAGTCTAGGGGTGGTGACAGATGGGACCTGGCATGATAGCAGGTCATATGATAAGGACTTGGAGTGGGTGTGGTTGACCACAGCACCACAGGACCTAGGTAGGTAGTTCACCTGAGTGACTCAGTCTCAGGCTGCATATTTGTGGGATCCATAATGAGGGAGGTGCTGGTGGCTGAACTTACCGTTGAACACCAGGCTTTGAGAAAAATAGGAATAAACTAGAGGATGTTATGGGATAATGAATATTCTCTGAGCCATACCTCCTGAGGTCAAGTGAAGGGAATGGAGAGAGAAATTTGGGGAAGTGGGGGAGAGGGTAACTGACCCGAGCTTCTAGTAATTTATTTTATTTTATTATTATTTTTAAATATTTTATTTATTTATTTATTTGACAGAGAGAAATCACAAGTAGATGGAGAGGCAGGCATAGAGAGACAGAGGGAAGCAGGCTCCCTACTGAACAGAGAGCCCGATGCGGGACTCAATCCCAGCACCCTGAGATCATGACCTGAGCTGAAGGCAGCGGCTCAACCCACTGAGCCACCAGGCGTCCCATCAGCTTCTACTAATTTAAACTAGGTTAACAACTAAGTTGTTCCAGGGTAAAAGCTATGATCACTGGGTGGGAGGTCTGGGAAGGCTTTTTCAGTTCTCTTGCCAGTTGGGATGAATATGACAGAACATTTTAAGAAATTAGCTATAGAATGGGCTACCTTGCAATGCACAGTCTCGAGAACTGTTAAAGCTGGGAAGGCTGGTTCCTAGCAAGGCAAAGGAAGGTTTCTGTGCATGAATATATGGGAGAGAATCTTAAGTCAGCCTTGCAGGTAGAAGTGATGGCCAGACAATTTTCCCAAGGAAGAATAGACAGACAACGTTGGAGGCCTGAGTGGGGAAAAGAGGAACAATGAAAGACAGAGTTTGATGACTGCTAAGAACTGCAAGTGGCTTGGTATGGCAGGGTCATAGGTGTGATGGGGAGCGGGTAATGTAGAGAAAAGTGAGAGAAGAAAGAGAGAAAAGAGAAGTTTTAAGGGCCCTTTATGTTATCCTGAGGAAATAGGACTTTATGCTGAGGTTTTTTTGGGGAGCCACAGAAAGGCATTAAGCAAGGGAGCAACACAGCCAGATATTGTTGTAAAATGATTAGTCTCACTCTCAAGAATTGGATAAAGGAAGAAGAGAGCATTTTCTGAGAGCCCACTGTGAAGTGATGCTTTAAGTAGATGAGAGTGTCCCACACTCACAGCCATGTTCTTGATGGATAATTATCTTAATTTCATAACAAGGAAATTGAGAACCAGAGAGGTGCCTAGCCGTGAGCCATTGACCTTTCATGTGACCTGCTGCTGTAAGTCCCTCTTTCTCTTGGCTGCAGATAATAGGACCAATAGGACCAATCTGACCAACTCTTTCCTGGGAATTTGGGATTGGAGTCCTGAGGCAGATAGCCAGTTTATCTTACTATGTAGCTGGACACTTGGTAACTGGGATGCAGCCATGTACCCCTGTGTGGATGGAGAAGCAGAGAAAAGGCATTAGAGAGAGAGCACATACAGCACATAGATAAGCAGAGAGGGGAGATACAGATACAGCCCTGCCCAGGGCTTTCCAGTTCTTACTTCCCTGAGACTCCCTATATCCTTAACATAGCTCTTTTGGTTAAGTTAGCTAGAATTAATTTGTATAAAAAATGGGAAGAAATGGATTCATTAGTGTTCCTAAGGGGGACTGAGGAAGGCAGGCAGTGAGATAATGTGTAACTCCACTCCCCCCCCCCCAGGCTGAAAATTGTGGGGAGCAGATACTGGGAGATAACTACCCAAAGAGTTATCTCTCTGGGGACCTCTATCAAGCTTCAGAACGGGTGTTCAGGCTGAGTGTAACAAATCCAAGAGAGTAGAAAGGCTTAAGCAGACAGATATCTGACTTATAATTGAAATCAGAGGCTTAATTAATACAATATTGCAACATTCTGTTTATTTTATTTTATTTTATTTTTGTAGAAGCAATGCATGATGATATTATTGTAAAATTCCAAGTTATAAATATATGTGGAGTGAAAAATGAGAATCACCACATTATCCCCAAATGTTTACCAGTGAAATTGCAGGTGGATCCTGGCCAAACCCTAAAGAGTCCAGTTAAGAGTGAAAATTGTCCTGAGCTATAGAAAGCAGTGACAGATGAGAGCACAACACTGTCTTTCCTCCCAGTGGATGTGGTAACAATGCCTGGGGCAGGACTTGCTTTTACTTAGCATCTAACAAGCATACATTGAACGGTATCTGTTTTCTTTCTCTCTCTCTCTCTCTCTCTTTTTTTTTTTAGAGAGGAAGGTACAGAGATTATTTCCTATATACCTTTTGTGCCCCTACCTGTACAGCCACCCCTGTTATCAACATCCCCCACAAGAGTGGTACCTTTTACAATCCACAAACCTACATATGTAATTCATAATCACATGTAGTTTACATTAAGTAAACTAAGTTCACTCTTGATGTTGATTCTGAGGGTTTGTGCAAATGCAAATGTATAGTGACATGTAGCACCATTCTAGTGTCATACAGAATAGATTCACTGCCCTAAAAGTTCTTAGTGGGTTTTTTTTTTTTTAATTTACAGAAATTCTTTGTGTTTTACCTATTTATCCCCTCTATCCCAGCTCCTAGCAACCACTGATCTTTTTTACTCTACAGAATGTCATATGGTTGGAATATTATTTCTTGGGGAAGGATTCTAAGCCTCCTTGACTCTTCCTGACAGGATGTACAATAGAGAGCGGGCCACTTGGTGTCAGAGTGGTAGGTGCCCTTGGTACTCTCCACCTCCCTGCTGATCTGTTCCCAGTTCTACCCTGGCCAGCCCCCACCACAAGGGCGCAGGATGAAGCTAATGGCTGCTTACTCCAAAACCCCACTTGATTGGCTGTAACCTAGCCTCTCTCAACTGTTTCAACCAGTCACTGGGAAAGAGACCATCAAGAAATTAATGTTTTGGTCTTTTGTCAACTGTTCTGATACAGAGTATTTCTGTCAAAGGTTTTGCTCAATTGGGACTGGTTCAGTGAATCCTATGTTTGTCTTGGGGAATTTGTGGGCACCAGAAAGGAGTTAGCAGCCAGCAGGTATAGCTGGAAGGGTTTTCTTGTTTTGTTTTTAATTGATTTGAAAATATATGTTTTTTTAGAAAAAATACACTTGGTAAAAAATTAAGATAAATGGAAAAGTTTTGGGGAAAAAATAAAAGCCTCTCCTCTTACCTCAAATCCTAGCGTTGTGGTCTGAATATTTGTGTCACCCCAAAATTCATATGTTTAGGTCATAACCTCCAAAGATTTATAGTATTAGAAGGGACTTTTTGGAACTGATTAGCTCATAAGGGCAGAGGCCTTACAAATGGGATTAGTGCCTTGTAAAAGAGACTGCAGAGAGACCCCCGCCCCTTTCTCCATGTGAGGACGTGACAAGAAGTTGCTGTCCTGTGAACCAGGAAATGGGCTCTCACTAGAACGTGACCATGCTGTTGCCTTCCTCTTAGATTTTCCAGAGTCCAGAACTGTGAGCAATAAATTTCTTTGTTTATAAGCACCTAGTCTGCTGTATTTTAGGATAGCAGTTTGAATGGACTAAGACAACTGCCTTTTACATTTTCTTCCCTAGAATTAAAAAAAAAATCAATATAATAATGACTTATATGTGGATAATTTCTTAAAATTGCAAGTGAGGTTTCATTGATCTTTGTACATGTTTTTGGGTGCTTTTTTTCTATAGAATATATTTATCATAGTAGGATTTCTGGGTCAAAGTATATTTACTTTTTTTTAACTTTGCTAGATGCTGCCTAATTTACTTTTGCAAAGGTGTAATTATGGAGACTCCCACCAATAGTATGTGACTCTCTGTTTTTCCCTATCCTCATCAACACTTGAGATTACCAAACCTTCCCAATTTGATAGGGAAAACAGTGACTTGTTTATTTTTATCTTTTTATTTTTTTATTTTTTAAAAAGATTTTATTTATTTATTTGACAGAGAGAGATCACAAGCAGGCATAGAGGCAGGCAGAGAGAGAGGAGGAAGCAGGCTCCCTGCCAAGCAGAGAGCCCGATGTAGGGCTCGATCCCAGGACCCTATGATCACGACCTGAGCCGAAGGCAGAGGCTCAACCCACTGAGCCACCCAGGCGCCCCTGATTTTTATCTTTTCAATGTTGACTGATGTTGTATACTTATTGTATATCTCTTTATTTTTTTCTTAATGAGCAGATAGTTAATTTCCTTTGCTCTTTTGTCTCATTAGTTTAAAAGGATTGTTTTGTTTATTAAGAAACTAGACCTTGGGGTGCCTGGGTGGCTCAGTGAGTTGGGGCCTCTGTCTTCAGCTCAGGTCATGATCTCTGGTTCCTGGGATGGAGCCCTACATCCGTCTTTCTGCTCAGCAGGGAGCCTGCTTCCCCCCTGCCCCCCACCTGCCTTTTTGCCTACTTGTGATCTCTCTCTCTCTGTCAAATAAATAAACAAAATCTTAAAAACCAAACCAAACCAAACCAAACCAAACCAAAACAAAACAGAAAACAAAAGGAAAAAGAAAAAGAAACCAGACCTTAGTTAGATATATTTCAAGAAATTTTCTTCAGTTTTTGTGGTTGGACTTTGTTTATGATTTGCCTCATATTTGCCATATTTTAAAATCTAATTTTTATTTTTTGTAGGCATATTCATTAGTCTTTTCCTTTATGATGGCCTGAGTATAATGCCCAATGCTGGCAGTAAGAACACAAAGATGGCCTTCAGAAAGAGGGAGAGGTACAGCTTAGTTACCATTCATTATGTTGGAGACAGTGGGTCACCTGAGATTTCTCTATAATCATAAGGAAAAGTAGTACAAAGTGACTTATTTTTTCTGCATTGGGGTGGGGGTGAGGAGGTATTAGAGTAAAGGATGGAGAAGAGTTGAGAGGAAGAACTTCTCCAAATACATCCTGGTAAGGGAGTAGGAAAATAGAAGCTAAGTTAGAAGTGAAAGGAGTAGCTTGTTCTTACATCCCAAGCTCAAATTTGGGGTGTGAAGATGGCTATGGGTGGGTGCAAAGGAAGGTAACTGCAGGTCTGGCTTAACTACCACTTCTGGTTCCACGATCTCTGATAAGTTGATCTTTCCTCTCTTCTCCATCTCTGTCCTCTTTTCTCTGCACCTTAACTCTAGTCTGGACAATAAAAATAATCGCATTCCAAAGAAGACACTTTGCCCTTGCCCTGGTATGAGTCTTGCTCTGAGGACCAGTGACTTTGGGGTTCTTGGGGAGGGAGGTTAATGATCCTTGGGGATGGAGGTTGATATTGTTATGCCTCTTCCATTCTGGTCTTACCAAATGACACTTCTCACTGAAATGCCCAGAGAGAGAAGGAGAAACTTTCAAGATATAGAGACTATGAGAAGGGGTCATTTGGAGCCCTGGCAAAATCCTGCATTTGACCCTGTCCTTTCCTTTTTAGAAGATGACTTCTTAATTTGGACACCACCCTTTGCTTCTTGTTTTTTCCTAGATTTCTGATCCTTGGGCATTTTGTAGCTTAGGCTCACTCTACTAGAGGAAAAAAGAGAAGGTACATTTCACACCAAGCACACTTGCCACTTTACTAATCACTCAAGAAGTCAATGTGTGGCAATAAGCCAATGCTAATGCCTTAGTAAAGGTTTGGGATTACGTGTGAATTTGGGATCAAGCTAACATCTGGGGATAGAGTGGAAACAAAGGCAAGAAGGGAGGAGATGAGTATGGCAAAGAAGTAGTGGATGGAAATGAACAGAGGAGCTTGGGAGGTGGCAGCCTCTCTGCTTCAATCATTAGAATCACACTGGCCATAGCAGTAGTGAGGTTCCTTGAGAGAAGAGAGGCGTCACTTCCTAACAGTTGACTTACAAAACTTGTGGGGCAGTTCATTATCCATTTTGGACGTAGGGGTTAAAAAGTAAGGGCTCAGTGAGTGAGAGAAAATCCCTGCTGAAGAGGGCAGGAGGGCTCAGCGTGTCCTGGGGATTGTTGTGAATGCAGACTTTTTCCAGGCTGATTAAATGGAATTAACTCCATGGTCTGGGATCTTACAACCTCCTGTTGCTCTCATCTCTCCAGACCCTTGTTTTACCTCTTCAGAGGCCCTGGAATCCTGAGGAATTTATTAATGAGGTCCAATTACAGGAAATTTCAGGTTTTTAATCAACTCTGGATGCATGGCTGAAGGGTTCAGCTCAACCCCTTTGAGAAAATGTACATTAAACAAGATTTCAGATGAACCACACATTTGATTTCCCTGCTGTTTTTCCTTGTCTAGCCCACTTCCCCTTTCCAATCATCTGTAGCCTCTCTACCCTGCTCCCCCATTTCTCTTCTGCCCTCATCTTCCCACCCCCAGCTTTCACACAGACAAGTGGAGTTCAACTGCCCCTCTTATTAAAAATGCAGGACAAATAGAGCAAAGGGCTTCTGTCTAAGCCCTCCCCAACCCTAATTTGTGGCTTTCATCTAGGTATGCTGGAAAAACTTTTCATAGCCATTTCCACCCCATCCAATGCTAGCAAACAACCTTTGTTTCCTCTTCAAGGATATTTTTGAAGACAGACTAGAGACTTGAAAACACTTGGGATAACTCTTTAAACAGGTTTTTCAAACACTGGTGGACCAAAACAAAGGAGGTGGGTGGGAGCATCAGCCCTGAATAATGTTCTATTTATCATCCTGTGTTGCCTCAGGCCCTGTGCAGCTTGGATTCTCCTGGCAAGTCTGTGAAAATTTTGTAGACTTCCGGGGCTTGGTCTCTGCAGAGGCTGCTCCTCACCCTGGGAGAGATGGGCCTTCCACCAGCTGCTGTGGGAATGGCATATCTGGCATTTCAGCAGCCACTTCCTCCCCAGGGAAAAGCCAGGACTCCACCCTGTGCAGTTTCACAAAGTGATGCTGTGGCCCCTGGGAATGCAGGAGCGGTTGTGAGCTGTTAACATCCTCCCAACTCCTGTGGGGCCTGCAGGCTCTGCTCAGCTGATTAAACATTCTTCATCTGGGGAAGACATTTAAAGGGACCATTGCGTGGCGTGGCCAGGTTTTTCATAGTTGGAAATTCCCTTTAACAAGGTGGAAAGCCCAGTTTAAAAAAAAAAGAAGAAGAAGAAGAAAGAAAAGAAAAGAAAAGAAAAGAAAAAAGCCAAAGCAACCTGGAAGTTTGGCCTTCAGAGGTGTCAGCTTCAATCCTGCCTCTTAGATGAAGTCATCCTCATCTGCTTAGCTGTCAGGGATCTCTTTAATAAGCCAAAATTCTTTTGGTTGCAGGTGACTGGAAAACAACTTGATCTATATAGATTGGACAAACAAGGGCATTTGTCAGCTCCTGAAATCAGGATGGGACTGTAGGTGGGTCTCAGGATAGAATGGAACCCATGTTGTGTTGAATCTAGCTCATACTGTTCTTGAGAGCTGGTTGTTCAATTTGTAGGAATTTTGTGAGCCTGTTAATTACAGCCATTATTGAAAGTTAAATTATATAAACTCATTATTAAAAATTTTACTAAACATAAAGATAATATATTCTAAAAACTCATCACTTCCAAATTATTTTACTGCATTTTGAGATTTCTGTTCTTTTGAGATTGCTTAAATCTTTTGTATCTGTGTGATAGAAACACTGTATAGTGGTAGGGTGTTTCTCATCCCTTCCCAACTCGGTTTTCTTTCTCTCTCTCTCTATTAAATGTTTTATCTATTTGTCAGAGAGAAAGAGGGCATGCACACAAGCAGGGGGAGCGGCAGGCAGAGATAAGCAGGCTCCGTACTGAGCAAAGAGCCTGATGTGGGGCTGAAGCCTAGAACCCTGGGATCATGACCTGAGACAAAGGCAGATGTTTAACCAACTAAACCACCCAGGGGGCCCCATCCAACTCTTTTTTCAATGATGTTGTATTGAAAGCTTGAAATTGGCTATGGTTTAAGCCACAGATATTCACAAATGTTGCAGATTGGGGCTTGATCTAATGCTTTGCTGATTGTCCAGAGTCTAGACTTTAAAAAGTGATGGGAAAATGTTGATCATGCAAATCCAATGGAAAAGTATGTCATGTCTGTTTTATTACAGTGTGGATGTCAACAAAGAATATGAGAAAATATTCTTTCATTTTTTTGAAGACTATTCTCTGCTATCTTTGATCTAGGACAGATTTGCAAATGGCCACTTACCTGGAATTTCTATGTCACTAGTTGTCTCTGGCTGGTAGGAACTTTATTGCTTTTATTGCCTGTATTTTACTTGGGGAAGAAATAACTGTAATCTGCTCTTCACCATACTGCATTGCTTTTCTTGTGGGTGGGAAAGAGATTTAATTGGGGATTATCTTGGTGCCCTTCAAATCCAAGCCAGCATCTATTTCCAAAGAGTCAGGCAGCAAGTTTGGTGTGTGCACATTTGTCCTTTTTCGGGTTCTTTGGCCCATGGCCTTTATCATCATTGTTGTCCACTGATGCTGGCAGACAGACTTGGCCCTCTTTTCCAACCTGGGTCATGAATAGAGCAGTTCATGAAGTTCTTGTTCAGAATCCTGATTACAGATTATGATCTCTGTGAAACTCCTTGAAGGAGAGCCATTGCTGCTGGGAAGGTGTTAGTGAGACTGTAGTTTGGCAAAGCTGGTAGAGTGGGGCAGAGGAATGGCATTACACAGGTCATGCAACCCAGCACTACTGAATGGGTCATTGCACCCATTACTCTGCCTCCCTGCTATTTCACTGAAACCATTTAAAGAGCAGTATATAACAGGAAGACTTAAAAAAACACAATTGTTTTTAAAAATACACATCAATGCCTTATTGAAGTCTTTGCTTCTGTACTAGAAGTTGATTTCTTCTTATTTGTTTTTCTAGATATACACACTGTGTATCAAAATCACTGTGTTTGAGACTTGAAACTTCCTAATTCTCCCTGTTTATCTTTTCTGAGCAAGATGAATAAGATTTTTTTTTTTTTTTAATTTTTAAGTGTCTCCCATAGTGATTACAAGGCATCCCCTTTCAGACATTTGTTTTTTGTCTTTCAGATACAGGGTTTGTTCTAATTTTTCTAATATGTTTTGTGTGTCCTTTTTTGAAAAGTTAAAAAAAAAAAGATTTGGATTCAGTGAAATCTTTCGTATTCTCTCCCATGCTGATTTCTCTCTTCTCTGAAGTTTTTAAAACTATTGTCAGTGCTATATAATTTATTTGTTTCTATTTGTTTCCTGTGTGGATCTCTTTTCCACCCTTAACCGAAGTGTAAGCTATGGAGGGCAAGGATAATAACTTCTACTTTTCTGTCCCTTAGAAACTACTGAAGTGCCAGAAAATAGTTACCATTCAAAAAGAACTTCTTGGTTTGTTGGATTATTGGCTGATAGCTATAAGAAGTCTTCTTCCTTTTAATATCTACACACTTCTGATTTGCTTTTTATCTGACAATAGGAGAAATCAAATGAAAACTTGATAGAATTGTGGACAAAGTAAGGGTAACTTAGCCCTGAGTGATATTCTGAAATATGTCTTGAATGAAATTCATGACTATTAGACATAAATGTTCCTAATATCTACTTTGCCTACTCAGAAGCTCCTCCCAACTTTTGTCCTTACTCTTTGGTCAGTACCATGTTTTGAATTGATTGAGGTTTCTAGACAAGTTCTGAGTAAGTGGTGTCACTGTCATGGCCAAAGAAGTAAATTAATAACTTAAATTTTTAAAATTAATTTTTAAAATTCAAGTATAATTAATATACAGTGTTATATTAGTTTCAGGTGTACAATATAATGATTCAGCAATTCTGTACATCACTCAGCGCTCGTAAGTGTACTCTTAATTCCCTTCACCTATTTCACCCATCTCCCTTCTGGCCACTAGTTTGTTCTCTATATTTAAGAGTCTGCTTTTTCATTTATCTCTTTTTTCCCTTGTTTGTTTTGTTTCTTAAATTCCACAAACGAGTGAAACCATCTGTTATTTGTCTTTTTCTAACTGACTTATTTCACTTAGCACTATACCTTCTAGAATTTTTTTTAACACTTTGAAATCCAGGGAATAGGGATTCCTTTTTTTTTTTTTAAGATTTTATTTAATTATTTGACAGACAAAGATCACAAATAGGCAGAGAGGCAGGCAGAGAGAGAGAGGAATGGGTCTCTTCGCCTAACAGAGAGCCTGATGCAGGGCTCGATCCCAGGACCCTGGGATCGTGACCTGAGCTGAAGGCAGAGGCTTTAACCCACTGAACCACCCAGGCACCCAGGGATTCCTTTTGATTTTAGGGATTCTTGATTGATAAATGGTTTGCCTGCGTTTTTGATCAGCTATGAAAAATCTAACAAAAATTTGATATTTATAATGGAAGATATACAATTTTGTCTTCAGATAGCTGAAAAGACTAAGTATGTTCCTCCTAAAAATAATCCAAACAAATTCAAAAGGATAATAATATATTAAAGTCTATACAACATTATATTTTTTTAAAACAAATCTCTGTAACTAATAACTTATCATTTGGTATTTTTAAAAGTGTTAAAATCCGTAACAGCATGTCTTTATACACAGATAGAGGATGTAAGGGACTTAGATAATCAACCTAGGTTTTCTAAAGAGGGTTACAGTTGTGCTAGTATAAATCTTGCATACCAAAGGATTAGCATTTATATGAGATTATACTGGACTTGTTTTTATAGGCAAGCTAAGGTGGTTTGGTTAGCGTGGGCATTGGATATATACTTCTTCCATAACAAGACAACTCCACTAACATTTATTTGGTGTCTGCAATATTCTCATGCAGACTTTCAACCAAGTATTAACCAGATAAAACATTGCTTAGTTTTAAAGAGCCAATGGAAAAAAAAAAAAAAAGATCCAATGAAATTAGGAGTATGAAGAATGACATGGTCTTATACTCTGAAGCAGGCATTTACTGAATGGCTACTGTGTAACAGGACCTATAATATTATCTTATATTCTTGATTATAGATGAACAAATTGAAGCTCAGAGAGTTTAAAATGATTTGTATATTTTATTTATTTATTTTAAAAGGTTTTATTTATTTACTTGACAGACAAAGATCACAAGTAGGCAGAGAGGTAGTCAGAGGGAGAGGAGGAAGCAGTCTCCCCGCTGAGCAGAGAGCCTGACACAGGGCTTGACCCTGGGATCATGGCCTGAGCCCAAGGCAGAGGATTTAACCCACTGAGCCACCCAGGTGCCCCTAAAATGGTTTGTTTAAAGCTTTGGTGTGTAGTCATGTCTAACTCCAAAGGCTGAGCTTTTCTTTTCCTTCCACTGCCTCTAATGTGACTGAAACTAGTATTTCCTGCCCTGATAGGATCCTTCTTCTGTTAATTGGGTTGGGAGTGGAGCTGTGCTCTAGGCAAATAATGTCACCCACAACTATATGGGATAGAGACTGAGGCCTCAGATCTCAGGAATGGCCAAAATGCCTTGTAGATGGGAACTCTAGATCTCTAACTTAAAATCATTTTGAGAGAATTGGCACTGGTATTAGCAAGAAGTGCTTTGAGCTTTTCAGATGAAAGACTCTAGGTGAGTATAAAGTGTGGCTATTAAAGACTGTCATGGAATTTTATATGAAGGAGAGTGCTTACTAATTATAAGATAGCTACTCATTTGTAGACTTGCTTTTTAGTTTAATCTCTCATTGATGCTATTACAGGGGCTAGAAAAGTGCCTAAAGGTTTATGATCAAGACTCAAAAGCTAAGTTTGCATGTCTTGGTTAGACCTATCTGCTTAAAATAATAAAAATAATAATGGTCATTATAATAAATCCTGTTTACACCTTGTCTTTGCTAGATGGCTTCAGAGTCTCTGCAAACTTTAGCTTTTAGTAACTATATTAGTTCACTGGGCTATGACTTATCTGAGCATCTGAGAACATTTTAACAATAATAGGAACTGACAGGACCACAGAATTAGTTAGGCTTCATCTCTATTTGGATCATACCTGTTAGGGAGTAGGAGAGGGGAAAGCTGAGTATTATTTTTATGTAGCCTAGATGGCCACAAATTTTCCAGCTCCTTTTATCTTCCTAGCCAGTGCTGGATCAGTCCTGGAGGTTGTTATTATAAAGTACCCCCAAGTTAATGTTTCCCTTTGTCTATTGTTTATTTTTAAATGACCCAGGCAGTGGCTCAGAAAGGAATGCAATTCCCATAAAACATTTTCCCACATTAAACAATTAAAAATTGGGGGAGGGGGATAAAGAGAGAGAGAGAAAGCAAGAAAAAGAACTTGGAGTTTTTCCTTTATGGAAATTTGGTTGGTATTTTTCTTTTGTGGCTATAAATAGAAAGCCAGTGACAGGTTAAATGCCATGGTCAACGTCATAGAGTAGAGGAGAGACAATAAACAGGGGGGATTGATATGGACTGACTGGGTCATGATGTGCAGATAGCACATGCTTTATTAAAATCATTCATTAAAAGCCACAGTTTGATTTTTTTTCCTGGACTCTGGCTTCAAAGACCATCCATATATGATCTGCCATTATTTTTTTTATTCCCAGCTGTTTCCACTTCCTTTTCTTATAACTCTCACTTGAATATTAAAAGATGCAGCCAGTGTGCTCCTCAGTCACTTCCCAGCCTTGCCCATGCTGTGTTAATTAAGATAATGATAGCTCTTGCAATAAATTTACCTCCAATTGTATATTGGCTTGAATACAGTACACTTGTTTTTTTCTTGTTAATGTTGAGTCTAAAATAGATGTCTTAATAGTTAAAGTAGATATCCTAATTGATAAAGGTCTATCCTCCAGGCAGTGTTGTAGGAGACTGAGCTCCTTTTATCTTGTGGCTTCATTATCTTCCATAAGTGGCTTCCTAAGTCATCCTGGGCATGAGCAACCAACCTTCAGATGGGAAAATAACATGGAGGAACACAAGTGGAAGATTTTTATGTAACTGCCTGTGGAAGTGACCTATAACATTCTGTTCACGTTAGTTTGGCGAAAATCTGGTTACCTGACCATACCCAACTACAAAGGAATCTGGAAAATGTAGTGGGTTGCATGTCTAGGAAGAAGATAGCCTGGCTTGGACGTTTTCTTCAACTTTTGGTTTCCTTTTCCTTTTGTCAGTTCTTCAGGGACCCCTTTACTGCTCCTGTTCTTATATTCTCTCTGTGGAAAGTACAGTTGGCTCTCCTTAAGTTTCATTTTCTTTTTGTTTATTTATTTACTTATTTAAAAAACTGTGGTAAAGTATATATAACATTAAACTTCCCATTTTAACCATTTTTAAGTATATAGTCCAATGGTGTTAAGCTCATTTACATTGTTTTTCTGCTGTCACCACCATCAGTTTCCAGAATCTTTTTCATCTTGTAAAAGTGCAAAACTCTGTATCCATTAAATATTAACTCCTGTTTTCCCCCTTCTCCAACCCCCACCATTTTCCTTTCCATCTCTATGACCTGATCTTTTTTATCTTATTCCATAAAACATCACATTGGCTTACTATATTAATGATGTTATACTGATTGCATCTGTAAACAGGAAGTATTGGTACTTAATTTTTTCCCCAAGCTTTATTGAGATAAATTGACATATCACATTGTGTAAGTTTAAGATGTACAGGTCCACTTTCTGTGGGAGGCATTTGGTACTCAGCCTTTTCCCATCCCCTAAATGCTGCATCTGTGTTATCCTGGATTCCCTCTCTTCAGTCTCTTCTCGTATGTATGAGAAAAACTAAGCACCTGTCCTCTTACATCAGCCTCCCCAGTGCCCAGCTGTCCCCTTTCCTTGGGTATTCCTCTCACCTTCCCCTGAGAACTTTCTGGTGTACTTTATGCCTCATTCATACTCTATTTAGTTACTCCTTCTGCCTCATTCCCCCACATCCTTCCTCATATTCTGCCTACCTTCTCCCCATTTAACTTTTTAATCCCCAGTTACTTTAGGGCTGGGGATTTAGGGGCTTTAGGCTGTTGGTCCTTTTACTATCCCGATGAATCATAAGCTTCTGCCTGTGATCTCCCAGACCCTCTGAGCTGTCTCACTGCTGTTCTTGGTCCTAACCACCATTTAGGTGATACCATTTACATAACACTATTGAGCTGATAGACCAGTTTTTCACTTAATATTGTATGAATCCTGTAAAGAATCTGAAAGATAAATATCATTTGTGTCATTTCACTCAAGTGGAAACAGATCTAGGGAGAAAAGTGATTCTCCTAAGTGGCATAGTATATACAGGATAAAGACTTTAGCTCAAAGCCCATCACTCCCTTGAGTTTCTTGGAGCTTAATAGTTTTTTTCCACCTAAAACATTTGTCCTGGTACTTATTCCTGCTGTCTCCATTTTTGCACTGATCAGCCTCTTAACCTCTTCTGTTGTCTCTGGCCAAAAACTTGTAAGTCCTTCATGCCCTGCCTTCGCATCTTTAAACTCAAGACTTCTCAGAACACAATGGAATGGCCCTGGAAGGAGCATATGCTACATGGCTGAAACTCTGAAATGCTGAAAAGATTGGTTGACTGGTTAATTTCTTTTTCTTTTCTTTTCTTTTCTTTTCTTTTCTTTTCTTTTCTTTTCTTTTCTTTTCTTTCTTTTTCCCCCTTTTGCTGGAAGAATGTGAAATTACAGATATTTAACAAACAAACAGATGAGTACATAAAAGATCTATCCATCATTCAAACAATAGGTTTTGAGTCCCATCTAGTAACTTTTATGATTGAAGTTGTAAATGATGTAAAGAATGAATGAGAGTCCCTGCTGTCAAGGAGGCTTAGAATAACAGACAAGATAAGACTAAGATCCAGATAGTGCTGACGAAACATGGAAAATGATAGTGCCAACAGGAAGTACAACATTTACCTGTTACTTCAGATGATGACTAACAAAAATATAATCAGGTAGAGAGGTTAAAGGTCCTGTTTATGAAGGAAGTAGAAATTTTAACTGGTGTTTACCTTCATTAATATAGTTATTAACTTGACAATTAATATAAATACCTACTACTGGTTTGCTGCTACATATATGTCAAAGAACATAATACATGCTGTTCCTGTCTTCAGGGAACTAATTGTCTAGTGAGGAAGAAAGTCACCCTACTGATGATTACACATATAAGTATTTTATAGCCTTAAGTGTTATGAAGGAAAATGACAAGGTATATGAGAGTTTATTATAGGGAGATGCAAAAGGGTTTGCCACAGAGGGACAGGATTTAAAGGGAGAGGGAGTGAGTAGAAGGAGATGTCTAGGTGGGCAAAAGAAAGGAAGGACTGACCCAATAAAGCACTGTAAGTTGGAGTGAAAGGGGAGGTAAGCAAAGTGTTACGACCAGCCCCCAGAAGAGCCTCCTCAAGTGTCAGGAATCTGAACTCGATTTATTGGAAATTGAGGAAACCCATGAAAGTTAAGGTAATCAAAGAGAACACTAAGAGATTACTAAGGTAATCAAAGAGAATAAAGGCACGTGAGAATAAATTACACAACCCTTATTTTTGAATGTCCAGCCATCCTGGTCCTTGTAAGAGGCAAGATGAGCTGAGATTAGCACCATAGCACCATAGCAGTTAGGTTCATGGTACCTTTCCATGGAAAGCCTTTCTGTAGTTTATGACTAAAAGTCTTAGTCTCTTTGCTTGTCTCACATTGTGAAGGGCAAGAGGCAGGAGCTTAGAAAATGGAGCAGGAAAGAGTGAGGAGGGATGATTTTTTCACATCCCTGCAACTCTGCAACATGAAACAAACATAAAAGGTGAGTACTTCCCAGCAGATCCAAAGTCAGTGCAAGGACAGTCAAGGGAATGCTCTTCTTCTTTTTTTTTTTTAAACACTTTGGAGATGACAGAAATGAGAGCTTTCTCTGGATCCTGAGAGTTTTCCTTTTGTTTTCCTCAAATGGGAGGATTTGGCTGGGCCCAACCTATCTCTGTTCTGGCACAACTCAGCATAGCAGTTTTAAAGTGAGGCTCTTTACTAAGCGCAGAGAGATACACACACCACCGTTGGGCACATCACCAGGTCTCCATGTGTACTTCCTCCTGAATGTCTTCTCTAGTAAGGTTACACGGTGGCCTATCAGTCGCTTACTGCATTCGGTACAAAGCTATCCCCATTGGTGGAGAGAGTGGTAAGATGGTTGGCCACCATCTAGATAGTAAACAATAGAGGCAATTATTATGCTGTCCTTAGCTTATCAATTACATATTAATCCAGATAGTGTATAAATGGGAGAACTATCCACTATTTTTCTTCCCCCTCTTTCTCTGCTTTTTCCCTCCTAGAAAATAAAAAGAGACTGCATTCTACCACTTTCTCAACATCATCACTGCTTCTAGTGTTCCACTTATGGAAGCAATCACACCATTATGGAAAATATTTTAACATGAGTATTTATTTTTCTTTTTTTTTGTGACTCCTAATACAGACAACACTCTAGTGGGTGCCTGGGGAGTGGAATTTTCTGTTTTCTATAAATCTGTGATTCCTTTTCAACTTTTAGCTTCTCAGTTGAAAGAACCATGCTAATATAAAATATCATCCTGATTAGGTAATACAATTAGATATACAAAGTATATTACATGTTTTAAAATCTCTTTGTAGCATGGCTATTTATAAGAACCTATTGCCCATTCATCTTCATCTAGATAGATGCCACCCAATGATATCCTTGTCTATTTGAAAACCAATAATAGTTGCCTTTGTGGTCAAAGTTGATTAAAAAAATAAAAGTGAGGAGCAGATCTGGAAGCAATTAAACATAGCATTATTCAGGGCAGATGGTGAAGTGGGCAGACTTTCTTTTTGAATCCTCTAGCCTTTCTTTTTTCCTGTGTTCGTTCTCCCTTTAGTACCCTTAACCTCTCCTTTTCCTCCTCTTTTTCCAAAATTAGCTCTAGGAATTGACCCATGTAGTCATTTATTCTTTTATGAGCATTAGTGAGTACAGAGAGCACTTAGTTCTGCTGTGTTTACCTTGAATGCCTTATCTTTAATTGTGGAATGAAAGGAATTTCAGGTATCAAATCACAACTCAAAGTTCAAGTTTTCAAGTTCTATTCACATAGAGGTCAGAAAAAAACAATTTCTTACTGGAAGGAGGGCAGTTTTAGCAGGCTCCCTTCCTAGATTCCTACTCATCTCTACTTTCCCATCTTTATGGAGTCTTCCTTAGAGGAGAGGGTATGAGTCTGGAATACACAGGAAAAATAGCACAGAAAGATTTCTAAATATCGCTTGATAAGGTGTTTGAGACCTATTCCAGTGAACCCTACTAAAAGTAGAAATAAGAGGTTATGTAGATCAGGAATGGGAAAAAGATCTGTCAAAATGAGGTATTGACCCTCTCCTTTCTTGGGACATAAGAGGAAATTCCCTAGGAGACATCAATGTTTATAGCAACTCTGCTCCTTCATTTTGGTGGTAAACTAGAATGAGGTCTTGCTTGCTTAAACTATCACATTGTTTCTTGAGAATTGGGAACATTTTCATGCTGCTGGGCATGAACTCATGAGCTCATTTTCTCAGATTTGGTTTATTACAGTAGAGTAACACAGTGTATTCATTAGAACGATTACAGAATTGATGTTTCCTCTTGAATCTGTCTATAGATATAGGCTACAGCATTTATTCTGGACCTCAGTTTCAATACAGTGGAGTTGACTAGCCAATCATTCAGGTTCCTTCTAGCTCCAAAATTCTGATTAGTTGGTGCAACTTGATGTAATGCCATTTAAGCCAAAATACTTGGGGTCAGAGTGCTGGTAAAAAATAAAAACCAAGAATGTAAGGAATAGTGCAAATTTTCCAAGGATCCTTGCCTCCCAAACTGGAACAGTTTTAAGGTCATGGAACAATCTTAAAGTCAATGCTAACTGCATCACCAGTAAGATTATTCAGGACAATATGCTTGCAAAGGGTAGGGAGGAATAGACTGGGTCAGGGAGAATAAAGGAGAGGCCAGTTTTTCTTAATGAAAGTGTTTTGAGCTGACAAATGGCACAGCCTCTTCTATGGTGAAATAGTTAAACTGAGCCATAGGAGAGTTCCCTGAAAAACCCAAGTCACAAGTCAGCAACTATCGGATGATCAGGAGTGTTTATTTCACAACTGACTGACTGTTTCAAAAGGCTTCAAAAGGTTTTCAAAAGGTTTCAAAAGATCTGGGCTGCTGAGCAGTCCAGATCTTTAGGTTAAAGGTGTCCAGTAAGCCCTTGACTTTATAAATAATAGAAAATTTTAAAGAAAGGTCATGATTTCAGAGGGTGGTGGGTTTTTTTTATTGTTGTTTGTTTGTTTTCTTGTGTGTTGGTTTTTAAAAGATTTCTATTTTGGCAGAGTGTTTCTGTCTTCACTTCACATACTTTCTTCAGTAACACACCTGATTAAAGACTAGTGTTAGTGAAGTCCTGGTCCAGTGTTGAAATACATGGGCCAGTCATATCTAATTCAATAATAATTGACCAGATATGTTATGTCCTTAGTACTTTGCCAGTAAAGACAGAAAAAAAGACAAATCACATTCACAGCCTTGGAGGAATGTAGAGTTTAGCAGAGAAAGGAAAAAACATTTTACAGTGGTTAACAAAGTTGGAAATCTTTTAACCTTGTAGCTAATGAATATGTGACCAGTCCTTCAAGCTCTCTCAGGAATAAGGGTCATGAGAGGGGCTGAATGAGTTATTTGGACCAGGGTAACCTCATCATTCCAGAACTTGTATATTTGGTGTCTTCATTCCATACATGAAGACTTATGTATTTTCTAGTTAGAATGTTGATGGCTATTTATTTTCTCATTAATAAATATATGTATTTAGTGATGAAATGACTGGCAATTGAGTTCAAGTTCCTCCAACTTTTTTTTTTTTAAAGATTTTATTTATTTATTTATTTGACAGACAGAGATCACAAGTAGGCAGAGAGGCAGGCAGAGAGAGAGAGGGAGAAGCAGGCTCTCTGCTCTGCAGGGAGCAATCCCAGGACCCTGAGATCATGACCTGAGCCGAAGGCAGAGGCTTAACCCACTGAGCCACCCAGGTGCCCCAAATTCCTCCAATTTTTAACGGAACAAAGTAAAGATCAAGAAGGTAGTCTATGACACATAGGTAATAAAAATCTGTGAATCCGCCAATGTTTATTGAAAATCTATTCTGTGAAAAGCTCTATGCCAGTTTGTGGATTCCTTTGTCTATTCCCTACTCTCATAATCCTATGCAATTGATGAGCCATGTGTCTTGATCCTCAAAACAGCTGTGCCTATAGACTGAAGCACAGAGTTTTATTGGCTCTTCAGGCAAAATCTGGTTTTAGAAGCCAGAAGATTGATGGGTACCTGCAGACCCTCTCATTCCACACTTGCCTGTAGGCAGGACTGTTCCTTCTGCAGACCTGGTGCAGACTCACTGAATAAGAAATGTGCCAATATTCTTTTTGCCTTTAGGAGCTTTGGGACATTTAAATGTATTTGGTTTTTCTCCTGATGCTCCCTGCTTAGTATCAATGAGTTTTTCTGCCTCTAATCTTCAGAATTTTTGTAAAAAAGAAAAAAAAAATCTTGTTTTTTATAGTTTGGAAAGTTTTAAATTAATAGATTAAGAAATTCTTTTAAAAATTATGATCAAATTCCATTTATCCTAAAAATTCTGTTACTCTGCAAAAGTAACTACATTAAACAAAGGAGAAAAATCATATGATCATATAAATAAATGTGGGAAAATAATTTAAAAAAAATTGCATTCATTCTTGACGTAAATTCTATAGGAAACAAGGAATAGAAGGAATTCCTTATAAGCAACATGTAGAAAAACCTATGGTTAAGGCCATCATTTGTGGTGAAATGTTGAGTGTTTTCATCTAGGTCCTCAAAAGCAGATATTAAGAAAGGGAATCTTGAGGGAGAGCTCCCAGGTGAAATCTGTAAGAAAGGGAAGGAAGCAAGCCAGGACAGGGGAAAATATAAGGCAAAGATGTAACGGTCACCAAACTGTGAAAAGAACCAAGATGCCCTTCAACGGACGAATGGATAAGGAAGATGCGGTCCATATACACTATGGAATATTTTTTTTATTAATTTTTTATTTTTTATAAACATATATTTTTATCCCCAGGTGTACAGGTCTGTGAATCACCAGGTTTACACACTTCACAGCACTCACCAAAGCACATACCCTCCCCAATGTCCATAATCCCACCCCCTTCTCCCAAACCCCCTCCCCCCAGCAATCCTCAGTTTGTTTTGCAAGATTAAGAGTCACTTATGGTTTGTCTCCCTCCCAATCCCATCTTGTTTCATTTATTCTTCTCCTACCCACTTAAGCCCCCATGTTGCATCACCACTTCCTTATATCAGGGAGATCATATGATAGTTGTCTTTCTCTGCTTGACTTATTTCGCTAAGCATGATATGCTCTAGTTCCATCCATGTTGTCGCAAATGGCAAGATTTCATTTCTTTTGATGGCTGCATAGTATTCCATTGTGTATATATACCACATCTTCTTGATCCATTCATCTGTTGATGGACATCTAGGTTCTTTCCATAGTTTGGCTATTGTGGGCATTGCTGCTATAAACATTCGGGTGCACGTGCCCCTTTGGATCACTACGTTTGTATCTTTAGGGTAAATACCCAGTAGTGCAATTGCTGGGTCATAGGGCAGTTCTATTTTCAACATTTTGAGGAACCTCCATGCTGTTTTCCAGAGTGGCTGCACCAGCTTGCATTCCCACCAACAGTGTAGGAGGGTTCCCCTTTCTCCGCATCCTCGCCAGCATCTGTCATTTCCTGACTTGTTGATTTTAGCCATTCTGACTGGTGTGAGGTGATATCTCATTGTGGTTTTGATTTGTATTTCCCTGATGCCGAGTGATATGGAGCACTTTTTCATGTGTCTGTTGGCCATCTGGATGTCTTCTTTGCAGAAATGTCTGTTCATGTCTTCTGCCCATTTCTTGATTGGATTATTTGTTCTTTGGGTGTTGAGTTTGCTAAGTTCTTTATAGATTCTGGACACTAGTCCTTTATCTGATATGTCGTTTGCAAATATCTTCTCCCATTCTGTCAGTTGTCTTTTGATTTTGTTAACTGTTTCCTTTGCTGTGCAAAAGCTTTTGATCTTGATGAAATCCCAGTAGTTCATTTTTTCCCTTGCTTCCCTTGCCTTTTGCGTTGTTCCTAGGAAGATGTTGCTGCGGCAGAGGTCGAAGAGGTTGCTGCCCGTGTTCTCCTCAAGGATTTTGATGGATTCCTTTCGTACATTGAGGTCCTTCATCCATTTTGAGTCTATTTTTGTGTGTGGTGTAAGGAAATGGTCCAATTTCATTTTTCTGCATGTGGCTGTCCAATTTTCCCAGCACCATTTATTGAAAAGGCTGTCTTTTTTCCATTGGACATTCTTTCCTGCTTTGTCGAAGATTAGTTGACCATAGATTTGAGGGTCTATTTCTGGGCTCTCTATTCTGTTCCATTGATCTATGTGTCTGTTTTTGTGCCAGTACCATGCTGTCTTGATGATGACAGCTTTGTAATAGAGCTTGAAGTCCGGAATTGTGATGCCACCAACGTTGGCTTTCTTTTCAATATCCCTTTGGCTATTCGAGGTCTTTTCTGGTTCCATATAAATTTTAGAATTATTTGTTCCATTTCTTTGAAAAAGATGGATGGTACTTTGATAGGAATTGCATTAAATGTGTAGATTGCTTTAGGTAGCATAGACATTTTCACAATATTTATTCTTCCAATCCAGGAGCATGGAACATTTTTCCATTTCTTTGTGTCTTCCTCAATTTCTTTCATGAGTACTTTATAGTTTTCTGAGTATAGATTCTGTGTCTCTTTGGTTAGGTTTATTCCTAGGTATCTTATGGTTTTGGGTGCAATTGTAAATGGGATTGACTCCTTAATTTCTCTTTCTTCTGTCTTGCTGTTGGTGTAGAGAAATGCAACTGATTTCTGTGCATTGATTTTATATCCTGACACTTTACTGAATTCCTGTATAAGTTCTAGCAGTTTTGGAGTGGAGTCTTTTGGGTTTTCCACATAGAGTATCATATCATCTGCGAAGAGTGATAATTTGACTTCTTCTTTGCCAATTTGGATGCCTTTAATTTCCTTTTGTTGTCTGATTGCTGAGGCTAGGACCTCTAGTACTATGTTGAATAGCAGTGGTGATAATGGACATCCCTGCCATGTTCCTGACCTTAGCGGAAAAGCTTTCAGTTTTTCTCCATTGAGAATGATATTTGCGGTGGGTTTTTCATAGATGGCTTTGATGATATTGAGGTATGTGCCCTCTATCCCTACACTTTGAAGAGTTTTGATCAGGAAGGGATGCTGTACTTTGTCAAATGCTTTTTCAGCATCTATTGAGAGTATCATATGGTTCTTGTTCTTTCTTTTATTGATGTGTTGTATCATATTGACTGATTTGCGGATGTTGAACCAACCTTGCAGCCCTGGAATAAATCCCACTTGGTCGTGGTGAATAATCTTTTTAATGTACTGTTGAATCCTATTGGCTAGTATTTTGTTGAGTATTTTCGCATCTGTGTTCATCAAGTATATTGGTCTATAGCTCTCTTTTTTGGTGGGATCCTTGTCTGGTTTTGGGATCAAGGTGATGCTGGCCTCATAAAATGAGTTTGGAAGTTTTCCTTCCATTTCTATTTTTTGGAACAGTTTCAGGAGAATAGGAATTAGTTCTTCTTTAAATGTTTGGTAGAATTCCCCCGGGAAGCCGTCTGGCCCTGGGCTTTTGTTTGTTTGGAGATTTTTAATGACTGTTTCAATCTCCTTACTGGTTATGGGTCTGTTCAGGCTTTCTATTTCTTCCTGGTTCAGCTGTGGTAGTTTATATGTTCCTAGGAATGCATTTATTTCTTCCAGATTGTCAAATTTATTGGTGTAGAGTTGCTCATAGTATGTTCTTATAATAGTTTGTATTTCTTTGGTGTTAGTTGTGATCTCTCCTCTTTCATTCATGATTTTATTTATTTGGGTCCTTTCTCTTTTCTTTTTGATAAGTCGGGCCAGGGGTTTATCAATTTTATTAATTCTTTCAAAGAACCAGCTCCTAGTTTCGTTGATTTGTTCTATTGTTTTTTTGGTTTCTATTTCATTGATTTCTGCTCTGATCTTTATGATTTCTCTTCTCCTGCTGGGCTTAGGGTTTCTTTCTTGTTCTTTCTCCAGCTCCTTTAGGTGTAGGGTTAGGTTGTGTACCTGAGACCTTTCTTGTTTCTTGAGAAAGGCTTGTACCGCTATATATTTTCCTCTCAGGACTGCCTTTGTTGTGTCCCACAGATTTTGAACCGTTGTATTTTCATTATCATTTGTTTCCATGATTTTTTTCAATTCTTCTTTAATTTCCCGGTTGACCCATTCATTCTTTAGAAGGATGCTGTTTAGTCTCCATGTATTTGGGTTCTTTCCAAACTTCCTTTTGTGGTTGAGTTCTAGCTTTAGAGCATTGTGGTCTGAAAATATGCAGGGAATGATCCCAATCTTTTGATACCGATTGAGTCCTGATTTAGGATCGAGGATATGATCTATTCTGGAGAATGTTCCATGTGCACTAGAGAAGAATGTGTATTCTGTTGCTTTGGGATGAAATATTCTGAATATATCTGTGATGTCCATCTGGTCCAGTGTGTTGTTTAAGGCCTTTATTTCCTTGCTGATCTTTTGCTTGGATGATCTGTCCATTTCAGTGAGGGGAGTGTTAAAGTCCCCTACTATTATTGTATTATTTTTGATGTGTTTCTTTGATTTTGTTATTAATTGGTTTATATAGTTGGCTGCTCCCACGTTGGGGGCATAGATATTTAAAATTGTTAAATCTTCTTGTTGGACAGACCCTTTGAGTATGATATAGTGTCCTTCCTCATCTCTTATTATAGTCTTTGGCTTAAAATCCAATTGATCTGATATAAGGATTGCCACTCCTGCTTTCTTCTGATGTCCATTAGCATGGTAAATTCTTTTCCACCCCCTCACTTTAAATCTGGAGGTGTCTTCGGGCTTAAAATGAGTTTCTTGGAGGCAACATATAGATGGGTTTTGTTTTTTTATCCATTCTGATACCCTGTGTCTTTTGACAGGGGCATTTAGCCCATTAACATTCAGGGTAACTATTGAGAGATATGAATTTAGTGCCATTGTATTGCCTGTAAAGTGACTGTTACTGTATATGGTCTCTGTTCCTTTCTGATCTACCACTTGTAGGCTCTCTCTTTGCTTAGAGGACCCCTTTCAATATTTCCTGTAGAGCTGGTTTGGTATTTGCAAATTCTTTCAGTTGTTGTTTGTCCTGGAAGCTGGATATAGTATTCTTGGCTGCATGTTTTTCTCGTTTAGTGCTCTGAAAATATCATGCCAGCTCTTTCTGGCCTGCCAGGTCTCTGTGGATAAGTCAGCTGCCAATCTAATATTTTTACCATTGTATGTTACAGACTTCTTTTCCCGGGCTGCTTTCAGGATTTTCTCTTTGTCACTGAGACTTGTAAATTTTACTATTAGGTGACGGGGTGTGGACCTATTCTTGTTGATTTTGAGGGGCGTTCTCTGAACCTCCTGAATTTTGATGCTCGTTCCCTTTGCCATATTGGGGAAATTCTCCCCAATAATTCTCTCCAGTATACCTTCTGCTCCCCTTTCTCTTTCTTCTTCTTCTGGAATCCCAATTATTCTAATGTTGTTTCGTCTTATGGTGTCACTTATCTCTCAAATTCTCCCCTCGTGGTCCAATAGCTGTTTGTCCCTCTTTTGCTCAGCTTCTTTATTCTCTGTCATTTGGTCTTCTATATCACTAATTCTTTCTTCTGCCTCATTTATCCTAGCAGTGAGAGCCTCCATTTTTGATTGCACCTCATTAATAGCTTTTTTGATTTCAACTTGGTTAGATTTTAATTCTTTTATTTCTCCAGAAAGGGCTTTTATATCTCTCGAGAGGGTTTCTCTAATATCTTCCATGCCTTTTTCGAGCCCGGCTAGAACCTTGAGAATTGTCATTCTGAACTCTAGATCTGACATATTACCAATGTCTCTATTGATTAGGTCCCAAGCCTTCGGTACTGCCTCTTGTTCTTTTTTTTGTGTTGAATTTTTCCGTCTTGTCATTTTGTCCACATAAGAGTATATGAAGGGGCAAGTAAAATACTAAAAGGGTGGCAATAACCCCAGGAAAATGTGCTTTAACCAAATTAGAAGAGATCCAAAATCATGATGGGGGAGAAAGGGGATAAAAAGAGGTTCAAAAAGGAAGAAAGAAAAAAAAAAAGAAAAGAAAAGAATTAAAAAAAAAGAAAACACCTTTCAGAAAGTGGTTGTTTTTCTGTTTCCAGAATTGCTGTTCTTCTTCTCTTCGATCTGCTGATGGATTTTCAGGTGTTTGCAATCTTTAGATAAGCTATCTAGCTGATCTCCGGCTAGCTGAAGTAGTCTCAGCCTGCTACTTCTCCGCCATCTTGACTCCTCTCTACACTATGGAATATTATGCCTCCATCAGAAAGGATGAATACCCAACTTTTGTAGCAACATGGAACGGGACTGGAAGAGATTATGCTGAGTGAAATAAGTCAAGCAGGAGAGTCAATTATCATATGGTTTTCATATGGTTTCACTTATTTGTGGAGCATAACAAATAACATGGAGGACATAGGGAGATGGAGAGAAGGGAGTTGAGGGAAATTGGAAGGGGAGGTGAACCATGAGAGACTGTGGACTCTGAAAAACAACCTGAAGGTTTTGAAGGGGCGGGGTTTGGGAGGTTGGGGGAATGAGGTGGTGGGTATTAAGGAGGGCACGTATTGCATGGAGCACTGGGTGTGGTGCAAAAACAATGAAATCTGTTACGCTGAAAAGAAATTTAAAAAAATAAGGCAAAGATGTAGATTTAGAGAACTCCAAAATATGAGTAATACTACTTTTCTTACTCTTACAGTCTTTCCTCTCCATTCAGAGAGTTCCCTTTGACATTTCATGTAAAGCTGGTTTAGGGATGATTAATTTCTTTAACTTTTATCTGGGAAACTCTTCATCTCTTCTATTCTAAATGATAGCCTTACTGGTAGAATATTCTTGGCTGTAAGGTTTTTTCTCTCCAGCACTTTGAATGTATTATGCCACTCTCTTCTGGCCTGCCAAGGGAAATCAGCTGATAATTTTATGGGGTTCCCCTTGTATATAATTATTTTCTTTTCTCTTGGTGCTTTTAAAATTATCACTACTTTTTGCCATCTTAATTACTGTGTCTCTTGGTGTGGACCTCCTTGTGTTGATTTTGTTGGGGACTCTCTTTACCATCTGGATTTCTGTTTCCTTTTCCAGATTTGGGAAGTTTTTATCTATTATTTCTTCAAATAAATTTCCTTCCCCCATTCTTCTCTTTTCTCCTGCTGGGATCCCTATAATGTGAATGTTATTATGCTTGATGGTGTTACTGAGTTCCTTCAGTTTTATTATTATTTTTTCTCTCTCCTGTTCAGCTTGATTACTTCATACTACTCTGTCCTCCAGATTGCTGATCTGTTTTTTGCTTCTTATAGTCCACTACTTATACCATCTAGTGTACTTTTAATTTTAGTTATTGAGTTCTTCATATATGATTGATTCTTTCTTATGTTTTTTGTCTCTTTGTTAAGGGTCTCACTGAGGTCCTCCACTCTTTTCTCAAGTCCAGTGAGTGTGTTTCTGACCATTACTTTAAATTCTCTGACAGACATATTTCTTGCCTCTGTTTCATTTAGCTCTCTGCTGAGACTTTTGTCTCGTGCTTTTGTTTGGGACATATTCCTCTGTCTCCTCATTTTATCTAACTCTCTGCTTCTGTTTCTTTGTATTAAGAAATTCAGGTATGTCTTTTGCTCTTGAAAGAAGAGGTCCTTTAGTCCCCTGCAGTGCAGTGTTCCTGTTCACTAGAACCTGGCATTTCTTGGGTGTTGCCTGTGTGTGTTGCATATTCCCTACTGTTGTGGCTGAGCTGTGTTTGCCAGTCTAGTCATCTGTCATGGCTCTCTGCCTGTGTGGGCAGCATTTGGTCCCTGCATTGTTAGTGGCTAGTTTTGAGCTGTGAGTTGAATTAGACCAGGAGGTTGTTAGGAAATTGAGTAGCACGGTACTTTCCCTGTCTTTTCCCTGTGGTGATTTCTTTGGTACGTGGGACCTGAAATCAGACCAGATGTCTGTCCCCAACCCACTACAGGGGCTGCAGCTGGACTGATGTGTATGAATTTCATCTCTCCTGGGTCTGAGTCACACTGGAATGGTGCTTATCCCTGGTTGGGGATTGCTCATACCCTACCAGGCTTGTGGCACTGCTTTGGATGGACTCCAACCATGGATGTATTGGAGGGGACAGATTTGCTGGGGAATTTGTGGGGACAGGGAGGGAGCTCACAGTTTTAGCAAGGTTTTCCACATCTGCTATAGGAACCTGGGACTAAGGCCTGGCTGGAGGAGGCGTGTCCATAGGAGAACCAGGGGTTGGGACAGGCTGCTGGCAAGTTGCATAGGGAGTGTTGGCATGAGGCATGATGCTGATTCTGCTAAGTGTCTATGTATCTAGGCTGGGGGGCAGTGGAAGGAAAAGGCAGCCACCAGCTTCTTTGCTCTTGGAAAAGTTTCCCTGCAATCACCTGCTCTTCCATTACATGCTCTGGGATTAGGAAAACAAATCTCCCTCTTGTATACTCTATGTGTTCCTCAAATTGCTGTTTCTTACTTTATCTCCACAGGGCTGTTAGTTTGGCTGTCTCTTTAGGGACAGGGGCTCAGTTTACTATTGCCCTCCATGCTAGTCTTCTGACCTTCAGAATTCCAGTGTTAAGCCCTGTGGATTGTAAGAACTAGAGAAATATGCCTCTTTGGTTTTCTTGTGTGTTCCTTGTGCCTGGAGTGCTTGGTGTGAAGATATGCTCTCCCCTCTCCACACTTGCAGCGTCCCTCTTTCCCACAGATAGTCCTGCAGGTCTTTTTATTTTCAGACTGAATCTCTGTCCTTCCTATCCTATTCAACATGGCCTCTTCTCTACCTTTAGCTGTGGAGAGTCTGCTCTGCCTTTGAGTCATTTTCTGGGTTATTTACCCCAATGTGGGTGTTATTTAGTTGTATCTGTGAGCCCAGGTCCTCCTATTCCACCATTTTCTCTGCAAGTCAACTTGCAATCAGTTATTTTAATTTTAACAAGTTATTTTAAAGTTTCTCAATGATAGTTATAACATCTAGTTTATCTCTCAGTCTTTTTTTTTTTTTTTTTTGGTTGCTTTGTCTTTTGAAAATGAGTTGTTTTTCCTTGACCCTTTATGTATCTTCTAATTTTTGTTTGAATACCTTAATCTAATGTTTAGAACAGGAGAGACTGTGGTAAATCATCTTTATGCCTAGAAAAGGACATGTCCCTTCTTCTCCTAAGCCATTAGTGGTGCAAGAGGGTAATAGTGTTGAGTTAGTCCTGTCAAATGTAGAACTGTATTTGTTTTTGTTTTTGTTTTTAATTTATTTTAATTTTTTATTAACATATAATGTATTATTAGCCCCAGGGGTACAGGTCTGTGAATCGCCAGGTTTACACACTTCGCAGTACTCACCATAGCACACACCCTCCCCAATGTCCATAACCCAACCACCCTTTCCCTACCCTCCTCCTCAGTTTGTTTTGTGAGATTACGAGTCTCTTATGGTTTGTCTCCCTCCCGATCCCATCTTATTTCATTTATTCCTATCCTACCCTCTAAGCCCCCCACATTGCCTTTCAACTTCCTCATATCAGGGAGATCATATGATAATTGTCTTTCTCTGATTGACTTATTTCGCTCAGCATAATACCCTCTAGTTCCATCAACATCGTCGCAAATGGCAAGATTTCATTTCTTTTGATGGCTACATGGTATTCCATTGTATATATACACCACGTCTTCTTTATCTATTTATCTGTTGATGGACATATAGGTTCTTTCTATAGTTCGGGTCTTGTGGACATTGCTGCTATAAACATTTGGGTGCATGTGACCCTTCAGATCACTATATTTGCATCTTTAGGGTAAATACCCAGTAGTGCAATTGCTGGGTTGTAGGGTAGCTCTATTTTCAACATTTTGAGGAACCTCCATGCTGTTTTCCAGAGTGGTTGCACCAGCTTGCATTCCCACCAACAGTGTAGGAGGGTTCCCCTTTCTCCGCATCTTCACCAGCATCTGTCATTTCCTGACTTGTTAATTTTAGCCATTCTGACTGGTGTGAGGTAGTATCTCATTGTGGTTTTGATTTGTATTTCCCTGATGCTGAGTGATGTGGAGCACTTTGTCATGTCTCTGTTGGCCATCTGGATGTCTTCTTTGCAGAAATGTCTGTTCATGTCCTCTGCCCATTTCTTGATTGGATTATTTGTTCTTTGGGTCTTGAGTTTGTTAAGTTCTTTATACATTTGGATACTAGACCCTTATCTGATATGTCGTTTGCAAATATCTTCTACCATTCTGTGGGTTGTCTTTTGGTTTTGTTAACAGTTTCCTTTGCTGTGCAAAAGCGTTTGATCTTGATGAAAACCCAGTAGTTCATTTTTGCTGTATTTGTTTTTATTATTGTTATAGTTACCTTCAGTATATCACTGGCTTCAAATTCCTCTAATATTACCTTGTGCATAGCAGTGATGGTTGAATTACTGGAGGGTTTATTCAGTGTTTTTGCTCCATCTTCAACTTTCTTGTGCTCCTATGCCACAGAGAAAGTTTCTCTTTGTGCTCTTGACCCTCAACCAACAGCAGACTCCTATTTCTTGTTACTTGGTACTTGCTAGCCTGGTGGTGGGAATGGGGTTTCTCTGTTGTCCTGGTTCAGTTTTTGTCATAGGTAGGCCCTGTATCCCCATATTTCTGGGAGCGTTTGAAAAAGCCTTTCTGTGTGGGAAATATGTTCAAACTAATTGCATAAGTGGAGCCTTGGCCACTAAAACCAAAGGATACTCCCCACATTAGCACTGAGGCGAGATCAACAAAAAGACTTTTTTTAAAAAGCCAGAGAATACTTCTGTCCTTCTGTTTTTCATTTTACTCTTATATAAATTTGAAGAAATAGTCTGGAGCAATACTGAAAAACTCAAGGGGAGAACTTTATACAGAAAATAATACAAATGTTAACTTTGGGGTTGTGCGACCCAGTAGTCCTGGGCAAAAACATATTCTAGATCTATGTTGGGACTTCTGGGAAGTTGGTTGAGGGTTCTAGTGTACAGAGACATTTCTCAATATTCAACAGACCTCTCTGACCAGTAGACTTTGAATTTTTTTGGAGTGACGGGAAATGGTAGCTGATAGTGAGATGGGCAAAAAGAACTACTGGACAACTTTCATGTTACTACTGAGGTCTCCTATCCTATTAATCAATACGCCATATCTAGGGAGATTTTTTGGTCTATCCTTCTTTTAATTGCTTTATGACCCAGTTTGGGGGATGCAAGTGTAGGGGAAGACTACCATTTCTGCTTGTTTATTCATGGCATAAGAGCTACTTTATTTTTTTTTAAAAGCAGTGTTGTGATGTCATTAATATTACATTTTTCAGTGCTTTTTTATAATAGGAAAACATTGGAAGCAGACTAAATGTTCAAAAATAGTTAGAAATGTAGTATTTTATAACTATTAGTATTTATGAAGAATTTTTAATGACATGAGAAAGTACTTATGGTATAAGTCTAAGTGAGAAAACCAAGTTTAACAAAGTATACATATAGTTGTTTCTTAACTGTGTAAAAATATAAAATTTGTCTAAGAAAAAAGCTGGAATGGAATCTATCAAAAAAATTATGGTCATTGATGCTGGATAGTGAGATAATGGATGATTTCTCTTTTCATTTTCTTAATCTACTTAATTTCCCAGATTTTCTTTAAAGTGGATAGGTAATAATGTAAATGTGACATTTAATGGTTACTAAGAACTAGAACAAGTAGCATTATTATTTTAACTGACTACTTTCATGTGAAAGCCCTTAATTTTTAAGTATTGAGAAAAGGCATACTATTGTTGCTTTCAATGTATTAATAGCTTTCTTACATAATGACCTTAGCTATATGATTCATCAATTCTTGTTATATTCAAAATATACCATTTATACCATTTACATGTAATAGAAGGAATTAAATGCTTTCTGCATTTATACATATTTTTCCCTTCTCTTTTTCGATTGGAGGCTAAATCTGTGTGACTTAATGATATGTGTTTCGTTTTTTAATATTTTTAGCATTAGGAAGCTCTTATTTCTATCTAGACTAAATCTTCTCAACACTTTTTGGGGCAGAGAAGCAGAACAATCAAGCATCATTTTTATTTAACAAGTAACCCTAATGCAAAAATGTTTCTAGTGAGTTCCAAAGAACATTGCAGAGATTTCTTTCACTTTTGGCAACCGATGTCATTAGTAGATCAAGAAATATCTTCATCCTTAGGAAAAGATCTAGAAGCAATTGACATAGGGTCTGACCTGCAGGATGCCCTCAACAAATATTGTTGTTATTGTTGGTATTTTTATTACTACTAAATCCTTGTGTCTGTAGATCATAACGACATCCTGTAGTAGGTATGATTTGGGCAGCCTGTTTGTTGTAAGAAACAGATCAAGTATTTCAGTATCACTTTTCTTTTTTAAATCATTGAAACTCAAGGTTTTATTTACTTGTGTTTTTCCAACATCTGCAAAATTACTTATCTCTATTTCATTAAGGTTTTTTTTTTGTTTTCTTTTTTTCTTTTTAACTCCCTTGAGATTTTGTCTTGTTCTGTCATTTGGAACATACTTCTCTGTTTCTTTGTTTTGCTTGACTGTCTATGTTCATTTCTATGCATTAGATAAAACAGCCACCTATCTGAATCTTTAAGGTGTGGCCTCCTGTAGGAGATGAAACTTATTGTTCAATCCTGCCCAAGTTCTTGGTTATCTCTCAAACTTTTATGATTGTCCATATAGCCTATTTTATTTTTAAAAGCTCCCAATAGTTGAGGGTGTGTTGAGACCTGTCAGTGTCCCTGAGGGGAGGATCTCAGTCAGCACACAAATGCATGCTGACTCGAAGTGAGACCCTCAGGCAGCAGCTTTTAAAATATACAAATATAGACAGTCCTCTGGAACCACAAGTGCAAGCCTCATGAAGATAAAGCCCCTTGCCACCAGAGCCAGCTGATCTAGAGGTGTCCCCTGAGCAGCATTCTCAAAAATCAGGGCTCCAGACAAGTGTATAAATAAGCTCCTTCCTGGGAGATACTGGTGAGGTGTAGTGAGGCAGAGGAGAGTGCATAGATGGCATCTCTTGGCTTGTGTTCCTTGAGAGCATTTCCACATTTACCTCAGTGTGTGCCAAACCTACAGCTTGCTCCTCAAGCCAAAGCTACAGGACAAGTGAATAGGCTTCTTTTACAGAAAGATGGGATGTATTTCAGCCTGCTGTCTGTGTAGTTCTCTGGGAGTGGTAGACTGCCCTGAACTCTCTCTCCACTTGTTACAATTCTGTGTGACCTAAGAATGCAAGCATTGCCCTTCTAACCCCCAATCCCTACCCCAGCCCCCAGCCAGGCAATTAAGGGGACTCTCCCAGGTGGTAGTCATAAAAACTGGGGTACCAGGCACATGTGAAAACACCACTATACTCTCAAATGAGGGAGAAGGACAGCATATAGATGGTACCTGCAGGGAAAAAAGAGTGGGGAAAAGGGAAAAAGGGAAAAGAAAACCTTGCAATACTACTACTACTACTACTACTACTACTACTACTACTACTACTAATAATGATAGTAATAATCAGGTGGTACCCATTGGCTAGAGGAAGGCAGAGGGAAAGCAGGAAGCTGGTACCCACCAACAAGCAGCCACCGGCTATGGGCTAAAGTTGCCTGCCCCTCAGCCTAGCGTTTTAAGATTAGAAAATGAGCCTCTTTCATGTCTAGGGACCTCTCTTGGCTGTTTCTCTGCTAGGCCCTGGGACAGGTGAGTTTCAGAGTAAGACCTTTAGATGGTGGTCCTCAGATCATTATAGCCTTGTGGGTGGCTTATGAGCCCTACTGGGTTATAAAGCTAGATGTTTTGGGAGCTTGTCCCTCATGTGCTTGTCTTAAGAGTTGAGTTGCCTGATGTGAAGTTCAAATCCTTTGCTCCCCAGGGAGAAACTCCAGGTTTTGAGTTCCCTCTTAATAGTGAGTTGCTGAATTAAGGGTGGAATTTATGGCAATACTGTGTCCCAGTCTTTAGTACCTGCTTCAATGTGGCCTTCTCTTGTTTGCTCAGTTTTTAGTTTTTTTTTTCCCAGAAGATGTTGTTCTATATATAGCTGTTGATTTAGTTTTTCTATAGCAGGAAGTAAGCCCAGGATCCTTCTACATTGCCATCTTGAACTGGAATTTGTTTCTCCAATATCTGTTTCACATGTTGGACATAGGCATTACACATTATTCATTTGACTTGAGCAATTGTAGAAGGAGGATGGGAGATGCATGTAGATGATATATGAATGCTTATGATTCCTTGATCTTTTTCCCTTCATCAGGGAACTGAATCATGTATGCCACATTATTTATTCCCCCTTATGCAATGAAATTTGAGTAATAACTTAATCAAAACCTTTGCTTTTTTAAACAATAATTTTGGCAGGCTGAGTTTCCCCAGTGTAATAAGGAATCCCTAGACTATGGACTCTCAAAAACAATCTGAGGGGTTTTAGTGGTGGGGGGGGTGGGAGGTTGGGGGAACCAGGTGGTGGGTATTAGAGAGGGCACGGATTGCATGGAGCACTGGGTGTGGTATAAAAACAATGAATACTGTTATGCTGAAAATAAATAAAAAATTAAAAAATATATAGAAAAGAATTCTTGCACATTAATTCTTTTGGGCCATATATTAGAAGGACAGGAAAAAAGATTCTCTGGGTAGAGTCGGCCTTGTTTTACTGATAGCAGTTGGCCCTAGTCAGATACATTCCATGGAAGACACATTTTAGGGCATTTCCACATGACTGAAGACAGTGCAAAATTGGAATTTTTTTGCTTTGCCTTTCTTATGGGTGGGGGGATTGGGATATGTTGACAGGTAAGTTAACTGCAGCAAAGACTTGGAAGTTTAAAGAAAAAAAGGGGGAAGACACTATTTATTAGCTGGAAAGTTTTCTACCAGATTGACACTGCTCATTGACATTGTCTAACCACCATGGAGTGGGAGAATATAATGGGCTCTAACTGTGACCAAATTATAGAACAAATAAGTGACCTGGTTCCCTCCTGTGTCCTTTTTCCTGGAAGAAGCTTTTCTCTGCTTCCTAGGAAAGGCTTCTTGATCTCCCTGCTTAACTTCCTTACAATCCATTCTCTACACAAAAGCCAGAGTGATGTTTAAAAAAGATATATCTGGTTATTTCACTCCCCTATTTAAAACTCTCCCAGGACATCCCACAATATTTGGAATAAGATCAGAATCTTTACCTTAACCTTCAGAAAGCCCCATGACCTGTTCTCTGCCCTCCTTTTGATTGTCTTCTTCTGCCATTTTCCCATATCTGTTCCTGCCTTAGGTCCTTGTCTCTACTTGCTCTCTCTGTCACTAGTGTTCTTGCCACTTCCCTTTTCCTAGCTGGTTCCTTTTCTGCAGTCAGATCCCATCTTCTTAGAGATACTTTCTCTGATTGCCTGATTTACCCAGTGACTATTCTATTCCTTTAGTTTTCATTCTTTGCATAGTACTTTTCACCCTAAGTGACTTTTCTTATTTATTTCTTTGTTTATTGTCGGTCTCCTCTCCGCTAGGATAAAAGGTTCATAAATCCAGGGACTTTGCCTTGTCCCTGGGATTATGAACCTTTAATCCCATGGCCTAATAACAGTGCCCTAGAGGGCACAGAGCAGGCCCTCTAAAAATAATCGTTAAATAATTAAATGTTCGGTTGAGGTAACAATACTTATTGTAGAACGTTATTATGAGGATTGAATAAGATAATGTTTATATAGTGCTTAAAATAGAAACCAACATATAATATACTAAATAATGGGTGTTATTATTGTTGTTACTATTTTTGTCATTTCTTCGGTGATTTTTTTCTCTAATCATTGTGATTGGCAGTTTGTTTCACTTCATTTTGTTTTGTTTTGCTGTAATTCAACTCTTTTTGCCACACTTATCTAATTTTCCTGTTTATAAGCCACAGAGAGTTGTACTTCTGAGGTACTTGAAAATAACAAATTTAGCCCTTGGCATTCTCTCTTCTTAAGTTAAATAATTCTTCCTTATTAAGTTAAAGAATTCTAATTCTGTTCATTTTTTTAATATTTGGAGAAATGTCTTTAATAAATTCTTGTGTTATCCCCATTGGAGCCTTGTGCCAGTTCTACTGAGTGGAGCCATCACCACATACTAATTAGCAAATTCCTGCGCAGCTCTTATTTGTCCAGACATAAAAGAAACTGCCCACGTAATTTTCCCTTGAAAATGACAATGTTGCAGTAGCAGTTCCATCTACTCTAAAGGGGTAAGGGTATCCTTGCATGCACATTTTCATATGCACTTTTAAAAATATATTGGCAGGGGCTCCTGGGTGGCTCAGTGGGTTAAAGCCCCTGCCTTCAGCTCAGGTCATGATCTCAGGGTCCTGGGATCAAGCCCCACATCGGGCTCTCTGCTCAGTGGGGAGCCTGCTTCTCCCTCTCTCTCTGTCTGCCTGCCTCTCTGCCTAGTTGTGATCTCTCTCTCTCTCTGTCAAATAAATAAATAAATAAAATCTTAAAAAAATTAAAAATATATTGACAGATAAAAGGTCTGGTGTTTATTGAAATCTCAGTTTGCTAGCTATTTTTAGAGAGCTCCCTCCACTGCACCTTGGCTTCCCCATTCTTAAATAAGATATAATAATTGAAATTAGAATCTGTGAAATTATTTCATATCTGAAGTACTGTTCTATTCCAAAGGAATGGGAGAAATGATCTGCTCTGGTTCTTTCTGGGATTTCTTTGTGTTTCATTTAGACCCTAAGGGTAGAAAACACTATGACTGCCATATCTGTCTTTTGATATTTTGGACAGGATTCAGTTGGGGGGGGTCTTGAATATGATAGAAAACAGTGGTTATTTCATTAAAAAAGAAAAAATATATACAAATATCCTTGATATGTCAGAGTTGATGAGACTTTTTAACAATCTGAACAGTATATGGTATAGAATTGTAGAATGTGAAGGGAATTTGTCAGCTCAATCTGGGTACGGCAGAACTTACTCATGTTTGGCTATTTTCCTAAATTCTTCCTTAAAATGGAATGTGCATTTGGAGAAAAGAAACCAAGAGGATGTAAAGATATTATACGTGCCAATATATCCTTTTACATTTAAACTTTTCCTCCTTTCCCATAAAGCTAGTTATACTTTTTCTTGAGTTAAACTCCTCAATGAAGTTTAAAAAAATTGTAAGATTTTTAGGACATTTTAAATCTGAAATAATGTAGAGTAATCATGACTGTGGCCTGACCAGCACTGTCATTTTGTTACAGAAATTTAATTTACATTAGAAGCAGTAAAAGAACAATATTGATACTGTGAAGCACCAAAATCAGTGAAATAAAGGATGGGATTGAGAAAAATCATAAAAATGGCTAAGGAAAAGGACTGACTTGTAAGAGATTAGAAAGGAATTATGGATATAAAGAATAGCCATTGGAGATCTAAGGCATATGAAATAGCAGCTTTTAAAAAAGATTATTTATTTATTTATTTGACAGAGAGAGATCACAAGTAGATCGAGAGGCAGGCAGAGAGAGAGGAGGAAGCAGACTCCCTATCAAGCAGAGAGCCTGATGCGGAACTTGATCCCAGGACCTCGAGATGATGACCTGAGCTGAAGGCAGAGGCTTAACCCACTGAGCCACCCAGGCACCTTGAAATAGCAATTTATAGACAAGAAAAGATAAGGGAAAAAAGTATTCAGAGATATACTATAAGAAAAGTTATTTAAAATTTAAAAAGACCTGAAAAATCCAGATTGAAAGGGTTTTTGTAGACTTAGGAAAATTTAATAAATAACATCTCACAACAAGTTGAGTTTTGGTGAGGGCGCCTCAGTTACTCAATCAGTTAAGCATCTGCCTTCAGTTCAGACCATGATCCCGAAGTCCTGGGATCCAGCCCCCACCCCCACTGCAGGCCCTCTGTCGGTCTCCCTGCTTAGCCTGCTTCTCCCTCTCCTGCCCTTCCCCCTGCTTGTGCTCTCTCTCTCTCTCAAATAAATAAATAAATAAAATCTTTAAAAAAATGCATTTTGGTGAAGTTAATAACATCAAAAAAGAAAAAAAAATTATGTCATCCACAAATAGAAACTGAGACAGGTCACTCTGACTCCATTTCTCCCCCTATATCCATAAACCTCCATACACAAAAACAAAAACAGATAAACAGTTCAGATTAATGTCAGACTCTTTGGAAGCATTTTCAAATGGAAGATGAAGGAATAATTCATAGAATGCCAAGGGGAAAATAGTACCACTCAGCCAAGTTATATTTTATGTGAGGCTAATAGTAAAATACTCTCAGGAAAAAGCTTATTCATGAACCCTTCCTAGAAAATTTCTTGCAAATGTAACTCAGCCCATAGGAATAAAAATAAAGGATAATAATAATGTAAAAAGAAATGAAGAGGGGCACCTGGGTGGCTCAATCAGTTAGGCATATGCTTTTGGCTCAGTTCATGATCGTGGGGTCCTGGGATTGAGCCCTGCATCTCGGATCCCTCCTTAGTGGGGACTCTGCTTCACCTTCTCCCTCTGCTCTTCCCATCCTTCCTGCAGACACTCTTTCTCTCAAATAAATAAATAAATAAATAAAATCTTTAAAAAGAAAGAAATGAAAGAAAGAAAGAGAGAAACCCAATTTATAAGTGAAATAAAAAGAACTAGAAAAAAAGGATAGAATTGATTTAGATTTAAAGTTAAGGGCAATATTTTAAATTGAAGGTGTGGAGAAATCTGTTATACTGAGATACATATTGATAAAATTATGACTGAACTGGTAGTAAAGTAAGGGAAATAATTAGAGACCAGAAACAGAAGAAAGAGTGATTCCACAGGGGGATGTGACCTCAGAGTGTTATCTGCCTTGTGCAACATCTGATGCTTCTCCCTGGTGGACTTTGCCTGGATTTTAACGGTCCAAGTGTCCTGAAGGGATAAGAGCAAAAATTGGAGTTTAATCAAGGAGAGGGTGGGTTGAAGAGTTCTGCATAAATCTGGGACTCCTAAAATATGTCACCTTCATTGGGCACAAGATTAATGAGGCAAGGAAGGACTCTTCAGTTAAAAGTCGGGGGACAACTGGTTGTCTTTGTGAAGGATAAAAAATGGAAAATACTCTTTGCATCTTAAACAAAAATCAGTTCCAGATGGATTCATGACTTAAAAATTGAAAGGCAAAATTTAAAACCTTTTAGAAAAAGTAGAGATTATCTCTGGGTTGTAAGGGTAGTGAAATATTTACTATATGAGACATGAAAAGAAACTAATGATAAAGGAAAAGGTAAATATGTTTGATTACATTAAGATCAAGAATTTTACCTCATTAAAAGACACTATATTCATAAAGAAAGGGAAGATATTTGTCCATGTAACCATTTGGCATTAACCAAAAGGATAGTATCCAGAATACGAAAAGAACTCTTTTGAATCATTAAGAAAAAGTAGAATAAGCTAATAGAAAAATGGGCAATTGTCATGGACAGTCATTTTGGAAGAAGAGGAAACAAAAATACCCCCCCAAAATGTGAAAATATTAACTTCATTATGTGTCCAGACAATGTAAATAAAAACCACAATGACATTCTTTTCATATCTACCAGAATAACAAAAAATAAAAGTTGTTTAATATTAAGTGTTAACAAGGCTATGGAGTAAAAGGAATTTTCAAAGAATGAACGAATATAATCGGTACATTTTATAATACAATCTTCCATTAACTAGTACAGATGAATATGTGCATACCAATGATCTAGCACATTGTCTCCTGTGTATAAATCTTAGAGAAGCTTTCACACACAGTCTAGGAGATGTTCAGGGAAGCATTATTCCTATTAAGAAAAATCTGGAATTAATGCAAATATCCATCAATAGTAGAATGGATTAAAAATAAAATAGAATACTACAAAAAGTAAAAGCTAAGTGACTATACTGTGCACATCAACATATGTAAACACACACACACACACACACACACACACACACACTATAGAGCCACAAAAGAAATTTACAGAAAAATACAAGAATATATATGGAATAATTTCATTTAGAAAAAGTTGAAACAAGGCAAAACTAAAAACTATATTGTTTAGGAAAATATACAGGTAGTAAAACTATAAATAAAAGTAAGAGAATACTTAATGGTAATTCAGGACAGAATTAACTCGAGGGAGTGGAAGGAGGATAGTTTAGGAAGGAGCACAGTGGGTCTTCAGAGCCCAGAGGTTGGTGGTATGTACATATCATTTTATTATAATTCATTCAGTAGTGTGTATATACTATGTACACTTTAGTACAAATTATTTTTAAATAATAAATATTTTAAAAAGTTAAACTAAAAACTATGAAATGCGATTGCAAATTGATTGTATAATAGAATGATAATAATACAAGTACATATCAAGAAGAATAATTTAGAGTAGAAAGCATCAGTAGGAAAAAGATGAATGATTTTATATCTTTGCCCAATATGAAATTAAAAGACCAGTTATGAGGAGAATATCTATGAGGCAAAAAAAAGAGGCAGATTTTTAGAACAGGTTACAGAAACAGACTAGAAATTACCTAGAAACAGGCTCAAGTACATATAGAAATCCAGTATGTAAAAACAATAGTTTACATTTATGTCATATTGCCTATGGACATTTTTACTTAATGTCTGATGGATAGAAGTATTAGATGGAAAGCTAAGATCAATCCACCTACTTACCTACCTGCCTCCCTATATTTGAGGAGTTAGCTTAAACCTTATTTCTATCTGGGAAGCTTTCCTTGAACTCCCTGGAAACCCTTAACTATTATAGGCTTGCATAGCAACTGCTACTTTCCCCCACATCACAGATAACATTCTTTATAGCAGTTCTGTGTTCAAATTCTTCTCCTCATCCCATAGGAGACTTTTAGCTTAGTAAAGGCATGGTCCTGTTCTATTTTATTTATACTGTATACCTAGCAAAAGAGAGGAGTACCTGGTATAGGCTATGTACTCAGTGAGTATTTGTTAAATTAATACATAAATGACCAAATAATATGGTTTTGATGTGGGGCAGGCCTGTGAAATAGCGTGTGGAAGCAGAAGTCATAAAAGCATATAATTGCAATATTTGACCACATCAATATAAAAAAAAATAAACCTCTGTGCTGCAGATGAAAAGCAGATAGCAAAAGAGGGAAACTGTATGGTATTGAAATGTCAGGCAATATCTTGAGTTAATATTAGCATTAATATCCCTAATTTACAAAATCTCATATAAATTGATAAGCAAAAGATAAAGGAGTTTCATACTTGGTGTATACACACACACACACACACACACACACACACACAGTTTATTCTCTCTCACTAGTCTGTAGGTTAACTCAGCCCAGGTGGGCAATTCTTGCTTAAGGCCCTTCATAGAGTTGCAGGCAGATGTTGGTTGCCCTTGCACATCCAAAATGGCTCACTGTCATTGCCAGCAGGTGCTACTGACTATTGGTTGGCATTTTAGCTGGGTCTGTTCACCAAAGTGCCCACATATGGCTGTCATGATGTTTGGGCTTCTCCTAGCATGGAGGCCATGTAGTATTCAAGAGAAACATCCCACCAATGAATGTGCCAAGATACCGAGGGGTTGTTGCAAGGTTCTAATGAACTAGCAAAAGTCATACAGCTTTATTTCTGCCATATTTATTCTGCTGTTCATTAAGTCCAGCTCAGATTCAAAGATTGAATTAGACTGTACATCTTGATGGGAGAAGCAGCATGCGTGTGTAGAAAGAGAAGGCATTTGGAGAGTATCTATTTGTTGCCTGTTTGCTGAGCTTTTTAGGGGGACAGCAGGACTCAGATTTCATCTTGAAAGGTGCACTTCTCTTTTACTGGATCTTGGTTTTCAACTACTTAGTGCTCAGTGGCCATGTAATTTGTGCTTCTAACTATTTTTTTAGATATACATCTTTTTAAAAATCACCTTACTTTTGGCAGTCTATACTGATTTGCCTTTTGCAAATGACTGGTTTTGGTATTCATCCTTAATCTGGATAGTGGAGGGTGGTGTGTGAGAAATGACAGCTAGTACCTGTCCCCTCTAACCCTCCATCCCCTTTTGAATTATACCTTGCATTTCCTCAGTGACAGGGAATTATGCCATGATCACTTGCAGGATGTGTGTGTGTGTATGTGGGGGTTGTCACTGTAGTGGGAAAACTCCTCGAATTTGAAAGACAGTTTTGCATTTATTTGAAAGCTTTTATTTGTGAGCTTGAGCAGTCCAGAGTATCCTTGTGTACAAACCCTACCTTTTCTTAACTCCTATTATTATCTTGCTACAGAAGGTCATGCCAACTACTTAATTACATGGAGAGTTATGAAACAGCCAGGGCACCAGAACATTATTCAGCTGTGGGTTCCTAAAGGAAAATAAACTCTTCTTGGACTGCAAAGCTGCCAATAAACCAGGCATGTTTGTTTATTTGTGGCCACATGTATAGCTCCCTTGTAGAAAGGGATTCTATGGCTGGGCAAAACTCCTGGATTCACCTTTCCTAACAGCACTAGCAGCTATAGTACAATAGAGCCATTTTAATTCATAGCAAGATTAAATCTGAGTACTTCAAGTCAGACTCTTCTTTCATTGAATGTAAACAAAACCTCTCTATGAAAGCTTTCTTGCTTTACTCAGAAGTAGGCTAACACCTTTAGTGGTGTACCCCTAATCAAACATCGGTCTCAATAAAAATGTGTTTATTGAAGAGATGATTATGTAGCTTAAGGTTCCTACCTTCCCCTCAACCATCTGCCTTCAGGAGGGAAGAATTAATGCTAAGAAAATTCGTGTTTCAGGGAGGCGAGGGCTTTTTGGTTCATCCTATGTGGTTCCATTTTCAGTGTGACTCTCACCTTCAAAACCTGTAGACTAGCATTTCATGCATTGCCTCTGCTTTAACTGCCTTTATCCAGAAAAACCTGCTAATTTTAAACAAGCTTTTTGCAACTTAGATGCTCAAAGAGAAACAAAAACAGACCTCTGGAGAAAGAGGTACTCTCCTTGAAGTGTTTTTCAGTGTAGTGAATGAGGTAGCCACTAACTCTTCTACAGGAAACAGCTTGCAATCTTTTATTTCTCTAAAGACTTTCAGAGAAAAAAAAAAATCAGGCTCAAATGCCAAAAGACAGACAACTTTAACCCTCAAATCCCAGAACCCAAGGTCAATCAAAGGTCACATATGCAGTACTTAAGTCAGAAGATTGGCAAGCTCTCTCTAAGGCAGTGTCTGGTTCTTCTGAAATCTATAGCTAAAACTGAAGCCATGGAACGCTGATCACTTGTTGTAAGTCGGAGGTACCTGTGATTTATTAAGTGGTCTGAGGTGCTGGTGAGGACATTAAGTTAAATATTGAAAAAGACTCTCATGGCTGTTCTTCCTTCTTGAAACCTAATTTAGACCATATCAAAGTTTTTGTAAAGACATTCCTTTAGCCATTGTGGTGTAAATCCCCTCTGATCCAGCCTTCAAATATTTATGTAAACTGAAATATATCTGGAAAGAAGTCAAAACAAAACAAATATACCATACCATTTCTTTCCAGCAGTTCCTCCCACCTCCCTCATTCACATTCAAGCACAAACCTCTCCAACTGGCTCCCAGGTGTTAGAGCTGGTTAATTAGTGTTGATTGCAGAGACTATTTCTTTGAATGCACTGATGGCTAATATCTTACAACCAATTTAGTCTGGAGTTTGCAGCACTTGGGAAGCATGTTGGTAGCATTTTCTAAAAAAATCATAACAGATAAGCACAGTTGGTTTAGTCTCCCTACGATCTGCCACAGTAGTCAGTAATGAGTGCTTTTAAAACATCTACTGGTTGGTCATGATGTGTTCCTTAAGCTGTGAACTCAGCCTTTATTGTCATTAGAGTGGGTGGTTTCTCCTGGGATTTTTTTGGGTGAAGTGCTCTCAGTTTCAGATGCAGTTTGCTAATGATAATTTGCGTCACTTGCAAGTTGTAGCAACATCAGAATCTCATGGTCTATCTTTTGGCTCATGATACCATGTAATTAGAGAGAGTGGAAATGGGAAAGAATTTTAAAGGGACTATGTACTTGTATTACAATTCTGAAACCCAAAGAAAGAAAAGAGGAACCATTATTTGTATTAATAAAGGAAAAATCTTATACTCTTTGGAAGGTACTTTGTAACCTTCTGATATTGGGATAGAAAATGGATGTGGGGTTTGTCCTCACAAAGTTGACTTGTTACTGTGGTTTTTGTTTTTTCTTCATTCGTCTGGCATTTTTTGAATACTTACCATGTACTGTGTTTAGAGAGGTAAAAATGAAGAGTAGTGAATGTGGCACAGGTCTGGCTTCAAGGTTTTTATATACTGTGTCTTACCTGAGACTTGCTGTAATCATGGGAGGTGGCAGGGCAGATATACATTATCCCATTTTACAGGTAAGGATACTGAAGCTTGTAGAAGTGATTGCTCTGGGTCACACAGTGGTGACAGCCAAGATTAGGAATCAAGACTCTAACTCTAAGCTTAATCTTCCTTACATCTTGAGGTTTCAGTGATGGGCAAAGGCAAATAAGCTTGTAAAAACAAAATGGCAACCACTGTCACAATTCACATAACTGTTCAAGCATACACACCAGGGCTAGATCTTCAGGGCAGTGGAAAGTGCCAGTAAATAGGGAAAATACTGGGAGGATGGGAGTCCCTTGAGAAGGGGCCTGAAAGCTTCACCTAGAAGCACATTCCATGACTCTGATACATCCTTCTCTCAACCTACACCTTTAATATCCTGACATAAGCAGAAAGAGTAGCCCCTTCTGCCCTTGCCATGCCCTATCTAAACTGCATTGAGTAGAACTTTGAAAAGACTGCGGTTTAGATGACCAGGACACTGAAGAAGAACTTAACGGCACATTAGACTTTAGTGGAGGAGGATGAAATTATTTTCTCGTCCTGAGCAAACAGCACTGTAGCAAGACGGGGACAGGTTTAGGAGGACTGGACTAGAATGGTCATGGTAGTGGTGATGGCTCTGTAACCAGGAGCAGGGCTTGCTTCATGAACATGCAACCTGTATAGACAATACTTGGTTTAATGCTCTGCTGTCAGTATCTTGAAATTCTTAAGTTTTGAATGAGGAGCCCCACATTTTTATTTTGTACTGAGCTCTGCAAATTATATAGCCTGTCCCAATCAGATGTGTTGTGTTGTTGCTTATACTGCTTCAGTGTTTGAGTATTAGACCAGTATTAGTATTATTGGGTATTAAATCAGTTTGAGTACTGATCAGTACTGAAAATTAGCATTAGATCTCTGATACTCTTCAGGTGGAGTGTTTGATTGACTGAAAAAGGCAAAGGATGAAAGAAGAGAGACGTGTTTTTCTTATGTCATTTGACATAAAATAACCTTAGCTTGGTGTAACAACAGGAGGGGAAAAAAAACATTTAAAAGTACTCAATATTTGGCTTTCTTTAAAGCTAAGAAGCAGTAGCAGTGAGTTTCTGTATAGGGAGAGAAGCACTGAAATGATTTATTTGACCAATGTTATTTCTATTGTGTGCTCAATAGCCAATATTAATAGTTTTCTTATCCTGAATCTCTTGAATTTTTGAGGTGTCGGAGGAATTGCATAGTATGACATGTTGGAGATATTGGACTTTAGAGTTTTATAGTACAGACTTACAGACCAAGACAAATGTAGAGAAAATTTGTGAGATTTAGTCACATATTGGGGGATAGAAGGTAGGGTAGATGGTGCTTATCGTCCTTTTTTTTTTTTTTTTTTTAAGATTTTATTTATTTATTTGTCAGAGGGAGAGCGAGAAAGCAAGCACAGGCAGGCAGAGGCAGAGGGAGAAGCAGGCTTCCCGCTGAGCAAGGAACCCGATGTGGGACTCGATCCCAGGACGCTGGGATCATGACCTGAGCCGAAGGCAGCTGCTTAACCAACTGAGCCACCCAGGCGTCCCGATGTTGCTTATCTTCACTTGACAGATATTGCTTCAAGTTTGTAACTTTTTCAGGAAAGTGTTGGCTGATGGCATTGACAATGAACATGGTAATGATATCAATAACAGCAGCAGTTGCATCAACACTGACAGGGTACATTTGCTGAGTGTTTACCATTTATCAGGTACTTGTCTAAGTAATTTTCAAGAATGAACTCCTTTAATGCTCACACAAAGAGGCAGGAACTCTTTTTGTCATTCTCCTCATAAGACAAATGAGGAAATAGGCAGATACAGTTGAAGAATTTCACTCAGGGATGCATAACTGGTATGCATTGGTGTTGTTCTTAAAAGGGCTGTCTGTCCCTAGCACCTAATCTTTTAACTGAGCTGTTTTGCCTCCCAATGAATGTCCTTCTATTAGTGTTTTTCCCAGTAGGTGAAAATATATTTCAAAAACATTTTCTTATGGTTTCAACTCTTAGATCTGAAGTCTTCATCAACACTTGCCCTACCACTGCTTTTAACTCAGATGGTTCAGGGAAGGGGTAAAAAAAAATTAAATTTGGGTATATGCTGTTAGTAGTGAGCGACTTGGGAGAAAAAGGTCAGGGCTAAATGGGGAGCTGTGAGTTGTGGTCATCATTTTTTCTAATTGACTCTCTTCTTCAATTAAAGTTGCTTGGGGTGGTGAGGGTCATACTGCCCTTGTGCACAATCAGAAGACAGTCATTGCAGACATGTCCCAGGTGGCCAAGGAGGGGTGTATTGAGGTCTTTATGACTCATCAGTGTTCTTGAAATGGGGCATCAGGAAGTAGCAGGTGCATCCAAATTGGTGAGGCCCACCTAGGAGTCAGAGCTCTCTACTTGCAGATTTCTAAGAGGCTGCCCTTTACTCTTTTGTTTTAGGACTATGAGCTTTGCTGTATAAGTCTTTTTATGGGTTAATGTCCTTTAAGTGGGTGTACAATGTTCCTCCATTGATTTTTTTGTTGACGATTACTCTATCATCCAGTTCAATCAATTTAGCTTTGCACCATTCCATATAAAGAAACTGGTATTGAATTGCACTGAGAGTTCCATTTTAGGCTTATCTTGAGCCTTATCTGTATGGTCTCTTAACTTTGAATAGGTATTCAGCATTAAAATGCATGCTTTTAAGTGGAATGTTTATTCAATCTTAGCAGGTCCAACGGAAAGATTGGCAGTCAAAGTAGATTTAGAGGAGTCAAAACAAATTTGAATAACTATTTGTTTGTGACTAATGTCTTTGAGTTTACACACTGTGAAGAAATCATTCTGATTTCTTAAGAGGTTTGCTGTTTGAGTTTGGGGGTCCTTTCAGGTAAAATGGTACTCCAAGCTTCTACCTGAGACCTAGTTTTTTGACCTCTTCCAGTGCTGTTTAGAGATCAATTTGTTTGCAGTATAAATTGAGTGGGTGTGTCAGTCTGATTAATCTAAGTGGGTAAAGCCCCTTAGGTCAGTTGTGGAAGTAAACTCTGGGCAGAGGATTGAAGTGCAAATGGTTTAGTAATAAAATATACTGAGGAGAAACTAGGAAAGGAGTATATAGAAAGCAGGAGAGCTGAGAGGAAAAACCCAAACAAGTATGTGACTTTGGGTTAGGTCCCAACCTTAGTCTGATCCCAAGAGGAGCCCTGACGTCTAAATTATACTGCAGAGTTGTCCTAGTTTGAGGCAAGAGAGCTGGGCCTTCACCCTCTTGTACCAGGCAGTCATTAGCCATGTGTACCTGGGTGGTGGAAATGTAAACCTTCCCCCAGTCACTTCTGGCTCTGTCTGCTTCCAGGCTAAGTGACATGGACAGCTCAAAGTTGGTGTTTTGAGAAGACTGCAAGTGAGGGCATTTAAGAGTGAAGCATGCAGAGTTGAGGATGAGCACATAGACCCGGGTAGAGGAGATTTTGCTGCACACCTTAAAACTCCAAGTGCAGAACCTGGAGGAAGAGGACAGGTTTGTCCCTAAGTGCTCATGGGCCTGGGCGGGGGCGGGGGGTGCGGCGGGAATCAGTGAGAGAGTTCTGGAAGGGGAGGAATAGGCAAGTGTGTTTGGAAGCATGACAGTGAAGGTTTCCTCAAACCACAGAGGTGACAGAATTTGGGGGGCATCTCCAAAGTAGGAGGATCAGATTCCTGGCATTTCAGGGAGGTGGTAAGATCTCTAAGGGAACTGGCTGCTTGTTTTCATCAAGCAGCCAACCTTGGCACAGAAGCAGGATAGCCACTGGTTTTCAGTGGCTAATGAACATCTCAGAGCTGACCACAATGAGGAAAATTAGAAGGTCTTCCAACATTTTCTGGGCACAGATCAAATCTCTGATTGCCCTGGATGGAGACCATGGATGGAGATGAAGAGATCTAAAATAGGACTCCTGGTCCCATTCTGGAAATGAGAATTTTTGAGGAGCTCATGAGATGTCTTAGAGAATCTCAGTTGAACCCCTTCAACTATAACTATTACTTTCAGCAAATGAAACTTACAGAGTTTACACAGAACATAGCGAATTTCATTTCTTCCCACTGTTTCTTAAAGCCTGTTCTGGAGGCTGGACCCTCTCATACAAGTGTTACGGTCACTTCTAGTCAGAAAAACAGTCTGAGTTCAATAATTATTATGTCTAATTCAATGTAATACTGAAAAAATGTAACTTTCCATCAGAGTTAAAGTTTTCATGCCACCCCAAACTCAGACCTGCAGTGGAGAAGGGGGACGCTTGACTTCACAGTCCTGCCTTTGTGTTTCTCATCCCTTCTCACCTACTTTCTAGGCTGCCTCTGGCTCCTTCTGTTTTGAAGCAAGGGGAAGGAGAAGAGAGAAGTAGGAAAGTTCTTACTTAACTAACACTGTGAGGTGTATCAGAACTTACTGGTAGTTAAAGCCAGCTCTTCTGGGAGGATCTTTGTGAGCTCTGTAGGGGTAGTATCCACATGCTGTTGATGGCTTATGCATTTCTCTTCCTGGTAGCTTAGAGTTTCTCCCGTTGGGACTCTGGTGACTTTTCTTCCTTGTGGCATCATTCTGTCCTACCAGACGGTCCTCTTGTTTAGGATCTAAGATAATCTCAGGCCAGATGTTCTGTAAGCTGATATCTGATCCCTAGGAGACAGTCAGGCTCTTCTAATCTGTCTACAAGCACCATCCAGTAAAGATGTAGTCATCCCTCTTTTATTCCATGTGACAGTAGCCTTCTTAGTACTCGCCTTTTACATGTTTCAGCCATAAGAGACACAAGTCTGCTGTGGCTTCTATATTCAGGATACATGTATCATTATCTTAGAGTGGACCATTTATGCCCCCTTCCCTTGACTTCAGCTAAGGGAGAAGAACCCACAACTTCTCCTCATTGGGAAAGGACTGGGACTCATGGCACACCCATAGGTGTCTCCAAAAACCCACCTCTCTGAAATGCCCATTCACCTTTTAATTTAGTAGGGTGTACTCTTAATGTGGTAAAGCGTTCATGGTTTTATTTACTTTTTATTTTTTTGGGGGGGTAATGCTTTTTAAAAAGTGGTTTGTAGATAATACCTTTGCATACCCAGTTTTGTAGTCTCACATCTCTTTTGGGGTGTGTTGTCACTTGTCAGGTCCCTCTGCCCAAATTAGACTAAAAGATTTCTGTCGTAATACTTAGTTACATTGTACAAAAGATAAGTGAAGAAATATTGCATGTATTAATTCTTTCATCTATTTACTGAACACCAAGTATTTTCAGTATGCTTTTATGTTTAGAATATGCTAAGGGGTATATATAAGGAATCATATTATATAACTATGAAATCCCTTATATATATAAAATGCATAAGCTACTGTGAATGGTATAGTTCTCATATTGAGTAGTAGTTTTGTGGGTATTTAATATAAAATAAATACATTAATTAGTAAAGATGGCCATGCCATGATTAATGATGAGAATGTGCCATACACCAAAGATTATAATGCATTTAATTTTGTGCACCCAAGTGAAAAAATAAATGAAACTCATCTTGGGGGACCTTTGAGTATAGACACTAAAGATAATAATCACTGGGGTGCCCAGGTGGCTCAGTTGGTTAAGCAGCTGCCTTCAGCTCGGGTCATGATTCCAGGGTCCTGGGATTGAACCCCACATCAGGCTCCCTGCTCAGCAGAGAGCCTGCTTCTCTCTCCCCCAACTCCCTGATGCTCTGCTTGTTGTGCTCTCTCTCTCTCTCTCTCTCTCTCTGCCAAATAAATATTAAAAAAAAAATAATAATCACTAACATTTTTTCAGTATCTTGAAAAAAATTTATCCAACATGACTACGTAGTTAAGTATTTATGCTAAGTGTTTAACAAAAATATATCATTTTGTCCCTTTAACAACCTTATGAGGTAAGTAGTTAATATTTTTTTTCCTACTTACAGATGAGAAAACTGAGGTCCGAGGGGCAAAATACCTTAGCCAAATTCCCATGAAAGACTATGGAAAGTGATGCTGGGCTGCCTGACAACCAGCCTCATCTCTGCTTCTCAGACATAAATGTCCAAATATTTAGTAGTATGTGTTCCAAGCCAGGGAAGATGGTGTGTTGGGAGTAGGAAGAGCTCAGGCTTTGCAGTCAGTCAAAGCTTGTTTTAGATCTGGCTCTACCATTTATTGGCTGTGTAGTTTGGGACAAGTTCCTTGTTCTTGATCTCTAGAGTCTACCTATAAGATAGAGGATGATAATATTTATCCTTTAGAGTTTGTTATGACCCTAAATAATGACTTTTAAGAGACTGGCACATTAGAGGTCCTCACATATCATACATACTATCATTTTCATTCCTATTCTTCACCGTAAAATGTTTTGTGAATGCAGAAAAGGGGACAGGCTAGACTTGGATCTTAAATTCCAGCAATCTAGAACTTTTCTGTTTTGGCAGTAAAGCTCCAATGATCTAGAACTTGTCTCTACTAAGGAGGATTCTTTGTGGTTGTTAAGAAACAGTAGGCATCTAAGTCACAGAACAACCTTTGGGAAGTGCTCAAGACCCCAAATTTCTTTTTAACTTGGATTTCTCATATATGGCATTCTTTTTTACTCCAGAATAATATGTAATTCTTTCCCAGGACCTCAGCATCCCTGAACAATACATGATAGTATTTGACAAAACCTCCTTTTGGCAGTGGAGTGCTTGGGTTGTGGCTGGCTTGGCTATGATAATGCTCTTGAGTCACTCTGCAGGGGATCAAAAGAGAAGCTCAAGGAGTATCCCCCTGAATGTTCTCCACTGACAGCTGAAGGAGTAACAGTAAGAGATGGAAGTTAGAGTCTGCTGTTTTCCCATAGACACACACAACACTGTCTTCCCTGTTGTCCATTGGCATTTCCTTTCTGAGATAGTGGCAGGAGTGTGGCCACCTAGAACTTGAGATGTGATTTGGAGGTACAGTTGTTGCTTCTAGCTGTGTCCCCAAACCTCCAACTGCATACCCAAGTCTCTAGTTTAGAGTTGGGTGGCCAGAAGAGATAGGGAAGCAGGACCTCCTCCCTATCCATACCACTCCTCTCCATCTGTAGTACTCCAGTATTGGAAGTGGGGTGTAGAATCCCTGGCATCTAGACAGCTGGCAGCTTCCTGAGGCCCAAGAAACTCACCTCTCCTCCTATTCCTTCTCCGCATTTCTCCCTTTGTTCCTCCCATTTAAGAACCTCTTCCAGATCTAAGGAATTGTGAAATACCTTCACAATGACAGTTTATACATTTAATTAGAAGCTGGGAGTTAAGCTCCCCAAAACCACAAAATGAAAACTTGAGATTCTCCTAATAAAATCCAAGCTTTCCATGAATGTGGGCTGACTAATCCATCTGCCTTCTACTCCCCACCCTTGCTCCTTCCCCTGAGCCCTTGTGTTTCATGCTGAAGTCATCCACTTTCTTCACCTGGGTTTGGAAAACTGCTGAGGTTTAGTTCAGCCTCATTCCAAAGTTGTCTGTCAAAAGTGGGGACATGGAAAGTAACTGCCTTTTATAGGTAAAACAGGAGAAGGGCATACTGGTTGAGTTTGGGAGCCTCACAAGTACAGCAATAACTACTATGAGTAGCCATTTTGGAAAACAATATGGGTTCCTCAAAAAGCTAAAAATAGAGCTACCCTATGACTCAGGAATTGCATTACCAAGTATTTATCCAAATCAAACAAAATGTTGACTTGAAGGGTCACATGCCCCCCAGTGTTTATAGAAGCAATGTCTGTAATAGCCAAACTATGGAAAGTACCCAGATGTCCATTGACAGATGAATAGATAAAAAGGATGTGGTGTGTGTGTGTGTGTATTCATATATATATATGAATTCATATATATATTCATATATATATGAATTCATATATATATTATTATATATTATATATATTATTATATATATAATACACACACACACACACAATGGAATATTATTCAGCCATAAAAAAATCTTACCATTTACAACTGTGTGTTTGGAACTAGAGGGTATTATGCTCAGTGAAATAAGTCAACTGGAGAAAGATACCATATGATTTCACTTATATGTGGAATTTAACGAACAGAACAGAACATAAGGGAAGGGAAAGAAAAATAAAATACAATGAAAATAGAGAGGGAGGCAAACCAGAAGACGTGCTAAACTCTAGGAAACAAACTGAGGGCTGCTGGAGGGGAGGCAGCTGAGGAAAGGGATAATTGGGTGATGGGCATTAAGGAGGGCACTTGATGGAATGAGCACTAGGTGTTATATGCAGCTGATAATCACTAAATTCTGTCCTGAAAGTAGTAATACACTATATCCTAACTAAATTGAATTTAAATAAAGAATTTTAACAATGATTTTAAAAAATCATTTGAGAACAGGCTTAAAATGCACAATTAAATATAGAAGAGAAGGAGTTTCTTGCTTTTGTGATTTGATTTTAAATGTTACATCTAGAAGACTGGCTGATACTGAAATATGTGACTCATTTCTTTCTATGAATTGAGATAAAATGGTCCCAATTTTCTTGCTGTTTTCTGGCTTAGAGGCTCTGTGAAAGAATGTTTCTTTGCTTGTTTTTGGTGGGAATTGTATGTTTGTCAATTTAGCATATGTTTAAAATATTTTGGCTTTGGAAAACTGCACTGATAGCCTTTTCCCTCTAGTTAAAATTAATCTCGTCTTCCTCCACCTCTCATATCATATAGTACTTACCATATTCTACTGTGGCTTTTATTTCTGGTTGTCTCCTACATAAGATTTAAAGTTTCACAGGGGAAAGAACTATGTCTTGTTTACTTTTTATTTACCTGAGTTTAGTGTAGCACATTATATATTGTAACCATTCAATACATGTTAAATTAGATTGAATTTACACAAAGGGGGGCTATGAGTGATAGCAACAACTATCTTTGTACAAGGTACCTCAGGGTTCAACTGTAGACACTTGGGCACAAACTGACCATTTTTTGCTTCTCTCTCTGAAAGCATTCTCTGATCATACACATGAGCTTGGAGGGATCCAGGAGAGGCTTCAAATGCCAGAGAGTTATTACCTGAGGAATAACCTTTGGCCAAGGAGGGAGAGGCCTACCTGGACAAATAATTCAGCGTCCATATCCTCGCTCTGAGGAATGATCTACACAGTCTCCTAGAGTGTTCCTACAGCAGTAAATCTAGTTACGCACAGCTCCTATTTTTTTTTTCTTTTCATTGATATTTAATGTATGTACAACATTGGATTCATTTCAGGTATACAACGCAATGATGTGATATTTGTATATATTGTGAAATGATCACCACAATATATATTTGTATATATTGTGAAATGATAACCACATCTTTCACCATACAGTTACAGAATTTGTTTTTCTTGTGATTAGAACTTTTAAGATTATTCTCTTAGCAAACTCTCCAATATGCAATACAGTATTATTAACTATAGCTGTCATGCTGTACATTATATCCCCATGACTTACTTATTTTATAATTGGAAGTTTGTATCTGACTCCCTTTACTCATTTTGCCTACCCACTGACCTCCTGCCTGTGACAATCACCAATCCCTGTATGTATGAGCTTGGATTTTTTGTTTTGGTTTTAGATCACACATATAAGTGAGATCATATGATTTTTGTTTTTCTCTGTCTGACTTATCTCACTTAGCATAGTAGATTTCATTCTTTTTTTAGGGCCAAATAATATTTCACTGTGTATATATACCAGTTTCTTTATCCACTCATCCATCTATGGATACTTAAATTGTTTCCATATCTTGGCTATTACAAGTAATGCTACAGTGAACTTGGAGGTGCATATACCTTTTTGAGTTCATGTTTTCATTTTTTTTAGAATTAATATCTAGAAGCCGAATTGCTGGATCATGTAGTCGTTCAGCTTTTAATTTCCTAAAGTCAAGTCTGTACTGTTTTCCATAATGGTTACACCAATTTACATATCCACCAACAGTGCACTTGGGGTTCGCTTTTCTGCACGTCCTTGCCAACATTTATGTCTTATCTTTTTGAGAACAGTCATTCTAACAGGTGTGAGGTGGTATCTCATTGTGGTTTTGATTTGCATTTCCCTGATGATTAGTGATGTTGAGCATTTTTCATGTACCTGTTGGTCATCTGCATGTCTTTTTTGGAAAAACATCTTTTTATATATTCTGCCCACTTTTTTTTTTATCAGATTTTGGTTTTTTTTTTTCTGCTGTTGAGTTATAAAAGTTCTTTATGTATCTTAGATATTAACTCTTTATCAGAAAAGTGATTTGCAAATATTTTCTTCCATTCAGTAAGCTGCCTTTTATTTTGTTAGTGATTTCCTTTGTTGTATAGAAGCATTTTAGTTTGATGTAGTCCCACTTGTTTATTTTTACTCTTGTCGTTTGTGCTTTTGGTGTCAGATCCAAATAATCATTGCCAGGATATAAAAGGGCTTACTGCCTATATTTTCTTCCAGGAGATTTATGGTTTCAGTTTTTTTTTTTTTTTTAAGATTTTTACTTATTTTTCTGTGTGTGAGAGATAGAACACAAGCAGGGGGAGCAGCAGGCAGAGAGAGAAGCAGGCTCCCCATCAAGCAAGGAGCCTGACTAAGGACTATATCCCAGGATCCTGGGATCATGACTTGAGCCTAAGGCAGATGCTTAAGCAACTGAGTCACCCAGGCATCCCTATGGTTTCAGTGTTATGTTCAAGTCTTTAATCCATTTTTGAGTTGATTTATGTGGATGGTCTAAGATAGTGATCCAGTTTGCGCATTGCCATCCAGTTTTCCCAACCATTTATTGAAGAGACACTTTTCCTTATTGTGCATTCCTGTCTTCTTTGTCATAAATTGACCATATACATGTGGGTTTTTTTCTGGGCTCTCTATCCTGTTCCATTGACCTTTGTGTCTATTTTTATGTCAATACCATACCATTTTAATTACTGTAGCTTTGTAATATAGTTTAAAATCAGGGCACATGATTCTTCCAATTTAACTCTTTTTTCCCAAGATTGCTTTGGTATTTGGGGGTAACTCCAGTTTCTTAACACACTCTTTATTAGTTTTTTTCTCATTTCTGTTTCATATTCCCTCTCTATGCTTTTTGGGATCAACAGTCAAATAACATACTTCACCTAAATCCATTTCTTAGAGAAGTGCTAGAGGAGAACACAGACAAGAAGTCTGAAACATTAAAAAGTGTAGGAGATGGTGACTAGGCCATCAAATAAATATTTTATTTTGTAAATAAACAAAACCTGTCCCCTGTGCTCTTCAAATGAATAAGCTGGAGAGGTGCATGAGAAATGAAACAGGATTTTGTAGGTGAACCTGAGGCTCTGTGCAGTTTTTGAATTGGGAGAGAATGAAATCCCATTTCTGGCTAGGAAATGGAGCTTATTATACCTTGTAGAAAGGTTCAAAGTAGAGAAGTAGAAATGCAAGTTTAGACTTATAGGTGAAGGAACTCATTTAGAACTAGAAACAACCAATGTTTTAGATAGACCAAATGACCAGAGAGAGAATGTGACGTGGAGGAAAGGGCTTCCAGATTCCCAGCCACAGAAAACTTCTAACTTCAGGAGAGGGAATAGGAAGAGTAATTGATCACCTGGCATAGGAGGGCCTAAAGCCTGGGTTCGTTGGGGGCATTTGGGCCATTTCTAGGCAGGATCCAAGAGAGGTGAGGGGCAGAGGGTAGGAGAGAAGCTTGGGACCCCGTGCCAATTCAGCCAATTATGAATTTTAGGTTTGAGTCTCAAGCCCCAGTGATCTAGAACTTGTCTTATTTTAGTGGCTTTATATTCATTTCTTATTTGAAGGCTGTGTGTGTGGTGTGCATGTGTGTGTTGTTGTCACAACTGAAACATAGTGTAAAACACCAGATGAAACTAGTGCTTTTCTACTTATCTGTCAACACAAAGTCTAAGCACATCCTTAGTCTTATGACTGGATGTGGCAGTTTCCCAGAGCCAGGAGTCCTGTGATAAAGAGAGGAGAGAAGTCAGATGGAGGGGATCTGCTATGTGCATACTGTCTCTTTCTGGATGGGTTTTATTTGGTTATGAGATCCATTTCTGGGATGAATTTTAAGGTGTTCTGTTAGGTGCTGTAACAGAGGCATTGTTGGTATACAGATATGAAAAACAATTATGGTAAATCCCTTTCCTGGGTTTGACAGCTTGGAGAAATTTCTTTTGAAAATGAATCCAGCTCCCTCACAAGACAAAAATAAAATAAAACAAAATATTTTCCACTGATTTTTGCCTGTAGGAGTAGGTAGAAGATATTGAAAGATCTCAGGTCTAACTCACCAGCACAGAGACTTTGAGCAAGTCATTTCACCTTTTACCTCTTTCCTTACCTGTAAAACTAGGTCTGTGCCAAACCATTTCAAATTTAAGGTGAGATGACTGGGTTTGGAGAGGTTGGATTCAGAACTGTCCAGGAGGACCCTGCCTATATGAACATACTCTATAGGGCAGAGCTTGAATTCAGCACATTTGGTTGTCTTTGCCTCCATAGAGATGAGGATGTGAGAGTCTTTCAGTAAATTCTTTTGATTGGAACTATTTGGGGTCTGACTTTATTTCTATTTCTATTTTCCCTTGTGTTCTCTTAAGTTGTTTCTTTTTCTGCATCCCCCTGCCCCCAAACAGCTACCTTTGTTCGAATCTAAATGAAAATATTTGGTTTCAAGATAATCCTCTCCTTTTTTTAGATAATTTCCCCCTTTTAAAGCAATTTCCCAATACTTGGTCCTGTGGAAAATGGCAGAGTAACGAGAATAAGGGGCCTATGTGGGCCAAGTGTTTTACCTGACCCTCTCTGATGCTCCAGTTTTCCGCACTTTGAGAGTTCTGCTCAGAGACTGTCATCACTTTTAGTGCTAAGATGGCAGGGCCAAGGAAAAAGGGTTCTTGGTTGATCCTTTCACACATGTAACTGGGTTTCTCTGTTGATGGTCGTAGGAACACTTCTTATGAGGAATACTTAGTCTGTCCTGAGCTCAATCCCCTAATTACAGGTATGTGTTTCATAGTTACACACAGGGAATTTCATTGTGGCCAGCTTCCTACTACTGCCAGCCAGGTTCTTGGACTGTTTTTCCAGGTCAGCAACCCACCCTTCCTCCTGATCGACTGCAGTTATCACCCCAAATGATATTTTCTAACCCCCAACTCCCCTTTTGTAATGACCTCTAAGGATGTTTGTTGTAGTTGTGTTTGTGGTATATTGAGAATGGTGGTATAGTACATTTTACAGGTTTGGAAAATGTAGATGAAAAGATTTAAGCTATTTGTCCAAGGGTCGAAAGTGGAAGCATGTTCACTACAACTCCATTTATTGTCATCCTCTTTAAAAATCAGTGCCCCATCATTTGATGTGTTTCAGGCCTTTTGCTAGGGTCCTACACATCTAGACTCTGACACTGAATCCTCTTCCTACTCATTCTTTGTACCTTTGAAGTTGACTTCCAATTATTGAAGAACTCTTGGTTCCATAGTTTTCTTAAACATTGTCTCTAAGCTACCTACTGTGATTTTATGGTCTAGGTAAAACTTAAGCAACAATCATATCTCCCAGCAAGAAGTCTTGTGGTCATGAGAGAGGAAGGGAGGAATCTCTTATGACTAGTCTGTGGTAAACTATTATTGCTGATGTATTTGCATGATTAAATAAGAACAGTTGATTAATTAGGACTATGAAGATGTATGGTTCTTGAGCACAGTTTTCTTATTAGCAGCGGCCATAGGAGCCCTTTTGGTTTCCTTTTCTTTAATCCAACTGTGGAGCTACATAGCAATAGCAGTTCTGTCTTTAACATTTTTTTTGAGTACCTCCTGTGCTCTTGGCACAGGGCCACACAAGTGTCTATAAAACACTCTTCCCTTTGAAGGAAAGAAGACTTGCCTTTCTCATGTGCTGATATTTAGGGGATTTAGAAAATGGAAGTTGCATGGTAGGGTTATTGTTTATGTAGTACCATTGTTTTTAGAACTTTTAATAGCTCTTTCACTATAACCTGCTATTATAATAATGCTCACATTTGCATAATTCTTTGCAATTTATAAAGAGATTTGCATGCTTAATTTCATCTGGTCTTTACAACAATCCTGTGAGGTAGGTTGTCAGAGTATCATTATCTTCAGCTTATAGGAGAAGAAACTGAGGCATAAAAAAAATTGATTGCCCAAGGTCAATAACTAGCAAGTTATAAAACCAAATCTCAAACTCATCCTGTGACTCTTCTAATTCAGAAGTCTTGTTGCAATTTTGCTTCCTTTAGAAAAGAATGAGTTGTACTCTGAACCCACTGAGGGTGGAGAGCTTGTCTTGGTTACCTCGGGTGCCTCCCTGCTCCCATATCCCCATCACAGTGTCTGGTACACATCAAGCAATAATGCAGGTTTATTGGGTGAAATTAAAGGCTTTCAGTGTGAGAAGATAAAGAAATGGCCATCTTCCCACCTTCACATTAGCAAACTGTAAAGATTCTGATAATCCATTCTCCTTTGTTCCTGCCCACTAACCTCCATGGAATGGCTCAGAAATATTTGTTTGTATGGAACATTTCATTTCTTAGCAGTCTAGGGCATTCCTGGGTAGACAGCCTGAAAGTGACACTACCAAATCTGTAGTATTCTTCATTCACATTATACCCTATCTTATCTTCAGTCCTATGACAACTTTGAGGATTCCACTGGAGAATTTGGACTTTGTGACTGCTCCAGAGACCAGCCAACTAAGTGATTTTAAAAACCACTCTCTGAATGTCATAAAGGCAGAGAGGAGGGGGTTAGGAAGTTGTTAGTGCTATCTTTTTTCACAACTGCCACTATAGAGATAAACCCAATACTTGTATCAAAGTTCAGGGATCCAGAAAATGCTCCTCTTGTTACTACCTTCCGAAAACATCCTCAGCAAAAGAGAATTTATTTTAGGCTAAAATAAGTACTTATTCCAGTCTGAAACCACAGTTCCTCAACTTCAAGAATTCTGGTTAACCTCAAGCAGGTGACATTTGATGGTTTTCCCTTTTGTATCCGATGTTTTTAATTTTTCTCTAAGGTCAACAGGCATCGTGCTGAAATCCTTCAGTGGGTGTCCATTGACCTGAGCTATCCAACTTGTATTCAGCCAAATACAAAATCTATTTCAGATGAGTCTCTATTCCTTTTCTGCCCTGTCAGCAGGGAAGAAAGGGAACAATTATTTGGTGATGATTACTCTGATGGCAGTAATCTCTGGCAGCTGCTAGAGAAGAGACATAATTGCCTCCTACCACCCTCTAACCTTTTAGAATAGAGCTCTGAAAGCTTGATAAGAGGGGCTGAAGATAAGTGAACAACCTCAAAATAACTTTTTTTCCACTTCTATCAACCAGTCTTTAATTAAATACAATTCATACCTCTTCAGAGTATTGAGATGATGCATGTTAAAAGTGCTTTATAAAGGGGAAAAGCCATACACATGGTATATGTTATACATTGTTCGGTTCCTTTTATCAAATCAGGAGACTTTCAGGGCTGCTGCCCTGGGACCCTGGTTTTTCCTTTGGGGATGAGGCAGAATTGGAAAATTAAATTTTCTTCTGGAAATTTTGGGACTGGATTTTGAAGTTAAAGATATGTGAGTTCATATGGAAGATAGAATTTGGATAAGTACCAGTGATTGACAATCTTAAACCTTAAAGTCCTTTTCCTCATGTAAATGAATTCCTCAAAAAGTAAGAAACCACCATCAGCCTCTTTAAAAAGGAATTTTCAGTTATTTCCCAATTTTCTGTGAAGTTTAGTTATCTTATTATTGGGTTTGGAAGTAGAATGATGTTAATGCAGTCGACTATTGTAAATTTTCTGGCTGTTTTGAGAGAGGCAGGACAAAATGGGAGCAAAGAAGCACGTTGAAGGTGGGCTTATTGGTGACATACATTGAGTTAGTATGCACTCACATAAATAAATATGCCTATTTTTATATGTTATACACAAGCCTTGGGTGTATTTTAAAAATATGAAAAAAGTGTTCTGGTGTAGACTTTTTTTTGCTCAGTTTAAAGTATTTCATCAAAGATTCTAATCACTAATGATGAGAAATTTTCAGAAAGTCAGAGGCCCTTACGAACACACTTGAATTTATTGAATAAAAATCAGAAACCAGTTTTTGTTGTTAATCCCTCTCTACTTTTCTCTATCCCCACTCCAAGCCCGAAGCTCCACACATTACACTGGTCATGGCATGATTCTTACAGAAATTGTATAATACCCACTCTACTTCCCTCCTCATCCTTTATCCCATGCTTCATTCTGTTATCATTTCATTTCCTAGCACATATGTTATGATATGGTTGATGGTTGAAAGTTAATGAGTGTGGCCATAAATAATGAGAAGAACAAGGCAAGCTTACCTCCTAGGACTTGTGAGCCCTTGAGCACAGTTGTGGACTTCTTGTTGGGGCCATGTGGATCCTTGGGTAAATTGACATGTAAATTGATTGTTCCTGCCTCAAGAGTCCCACTGAGTTGGAACCATAACTTTATCCAAGCAGGCGTGTGTTAGGAGATCTTTGAACAAAGGTATCATTCTTCTGCCTTGGTGAGTAATGCCACAAAAAAGCACTGTCCTTTTATAGTTGTTTCATGGCTGTGACGGAATTAATCTGTCTTCCCTGACTCCCCCAGAGAGTAACCTGATGCAATAACCCTTTATATTTCTGGAATTTTGAAACAGTCCTTCTCAAACTGTAATGAGCACCTGGATTCCCCGCAAATCTTGTTAAAATGCAGATTCTGATTCTGTAGCTGTGGGGCCTGAGAGTCTGCATTTATAATGAGCTCCTAGTGATGTTATACTTTCTGGTCCATGGGCCACACTTTGAGTAACTCTATGAGATAAGCTATGGGTAGGTTCTCTTTCTGAGACCTACATTAAATGCTCTTGTGGCCCATCCTCAGACCTGGATATAGAAATTGGGCTCCTTCAAGTACTTTAGGAAACCGATCATTGTTGCTGAATTAAAAAAAAAAAATCACTTGTTGGCTATTTATAGTGATTTTTAGAGCATATTTCAGAAGAAAATCTTATTGTACATTTTTACCTGTGATGCATTTAAGCATATGACTTGCTCTTTAGAAACACCAGTTATCTTCAGCTTGTTAATATTGTTAATGTGTGTGCTCTCTGTCCCCAGAACAAGTTATCTCATCTGGAAAACACTCATATCTGTGATGATTAACAATAATGATCCTTTGATGAGTGAGCCCATAGTTAGATCTGGAGCAAGCATCAGTTAGTGGCCTGTGGTCTTTTTCAACCTCAGTGCACATGTCAGAGTCTAGTTATCTGATGGTCATACCTCTGTCTGTTATCTGTAAGGGATGGTTGACTTACAAATAATTTTCCTTTTCCCTCCCTAAAGTGATTTCAATTTCCATTGTGTGTGCATGCATGTATGTGTGAGGGTGTGTGTGTGTGTGTGTGTGTGTGTGTGTGTTGGGTTCCCAGCCACCAAGCAATTTTTAGACACCAACTGAATGTTCTACTATTTGACTCAATTCTGACACTTTTTACTTGGATATAGCATCAGATTCCACAGATTAAGGGCTCAGTATGGCAAGGCTGCCCCTCACTCCCCACTTTCAGACACGAGTCACAATCCCAGGTTATCACCTGTGCTTCTAATATGCTATAGATTGGAGATAGCAGTGACCCAGCCTTGGGTTCAGGTAATTTGCTAGAGTGGCCCACACAATTCAGAGAAATAGCTAGATGGAAGAGATGCATAGGGCAAGGAATATGGAAAAGGCACAGGATTTCCTGCCCTCTCTGAGTGCTACTCTTTCCATATTATCCCTGTTAGCCAACCCAGAAAATCTCTGAGCAGTGTCTTTTTGGGTTTTTATGGAGGCTTCATTAGAGAGGCATGATTGATTAAATCGTTGGCCCTTGGAATATTGATTCAACCTCAGCCCCCCTTCCCTCCCTGGAGCCCTGGGGAGGGGGGTTGAGTGTGTGTGTGTGTGTGCAGTTGGGGGGTAGAAGAACTGAAAGTTCTAACCCTCTAATCACGAGATTGGCTCTCCCGGCATCCAACCCCTGACCTTAGATTACCTAGGGGCTTTCCAAAATCACAGCTAACATAAAGCTACTGGTAGCTTTTAGTTCTCTGATTTGAGTAAGTTCCCTAGCTGCATCCTGGCTAACCAGTTTTAGTAGTATCTCCTAGGTGTACAAGGAGACAGTGGTGTGGACAGTACTTCCTTCAGTACAGGGCATCAGGGGCTCCCATAGGATATTTTAAAGAAGATCATAGAAGTCAGCTCTGCTTCTCTGTGGCCAAACCCCAAAATGCTAAGGTTTCCTTAAAGTTCCAGAATTCCACAGACCCTCCCTGGGAAAGATTGCTGAGCTCTGTAAAATCCCAAGGGGAAAGGGATAAAATCCCCTGGGAGTATAGACGTGTTTATCTGGTAAAGGGGATTTGGGTGTGAATTGAATTCCTTAAGTGTTCATTACAGGGAATTATAGTTGGTAGGTGTAGAAGTCATCTATGCCAGTAAGGGTCAAACTTTATTGTGTGTAGGAATCACTTGGGGATCTTGGTAGACTATAGATTTTGGTTTTCTGAAAACCAGAAAACTTGGGATAGGGCTTGAGATCTTCCATTTTCCAAGCTCCTGAGTGACTGACCATACCTTGAATAGCAAGGATCTTATGTTATGCCTCCCCACATTGTCCTTGTTCCTCTGCCTAAGCCCAGTTGAGATTCATTTGCTTTGGAATAATTTTATTTAGGGATGTAGGAGATAAGAAGGAAGTATGAAAAATCTTGGGAGTAGATCTTGTAGAATTGTAACATATTTTAGTTGTGACAAGATGTTGGTGTATGAGGACAATTATGAAAATGTGGTGATTTATAGTCAAATAAGCTTCAGGGGTTGTTGGGTTGAAAATTCAAATTTCTTTATTTCATTAACTTCTCAAGCCTTTGGTTAGCTAATATGCCTTGTGCTACTCATAGGGGAATTTTTCTCAAATTTGTTTGACTAAAGAATACTTTTTATAAAAAAGATTTTATATATTTATTTGAGAGAGAGAGAAAGAGAGGGAGCACAAGCAGGGGGAGGGGCAGAGGAAGAGGGACAAGCATGCTGAATGGGGACCCTGCCATGGTGGCTTGATCTTAGGACCCTGAGATGATGATATGAACCAAAGTCAGCTGCTTAACCAACTGAACCACCCAGGTGCCCCCAAAGAATACTTTTTTAAAAGACTTTATTAAGAGCATAATGTTCACCAAGTCTGGCTATTTTAGACATTGACACAGGCAACCTCATGACAAAAAGAACTCTTCCCTAAAATATTATATAAACATAAAATCTAGAGAATGAAAGCAGTTTCATGTTTATATAGTATTTTAGAAATTTATTTCCGATCAACAGGAATATGGGGCAGGAAGGAGTCACCTAGAAAATGCTTGTATGTGGGGAGCAGTTAGTTAGGGGGCTTAGTCTATAGGCTAGCAAGGGTACAGTGTGGAGAAACCCAGGAGACAGGAATTTGCCGGGGCACATTCCAGGCAATTATCATTCCTTTGGGATCACAGTGACTGAGTCCTCTCCTTTGGAGGGAATTTCCCCACCTGATAAGGCAGAGCCTTAGACTTGTGTTTTCTCAGCCTACTTTCACAGCTAGGTTCTGGGCTCCACCAATCAGAAATACCTTTCCTAGACTTTGACTCAGAGTAAATGATGGATCCCATTCGGGTGAGGGTGGGACAGCAGTGATACTATATTTAGCTTCCAGAGGCCACAGGAGCTATGGTTTCAGAGCTAGCACCCAAAGTCTAGAGCCAACTATGTACACAGTACCTGTTATAGGGTCTGTGCTCAGTAGTGATGACAGCACTGCCTCACTGGACCAGACTTGTGGCCTAATTTGGGGCATTGTTCTTGGTAGATAGCCTCTGAGCCTGGTTTCTCACTATCCTAGGAGCTCTGGGTTTCCATAAGCCACTTTTCTGCTTAAATGAATAAGAGTTGTTTTCTAAATGTCAGGTTAGAATCCTGACAGACATAGAGGAGGAATGGAACCTCTTGACTCAGCTTCAGGTAGCCCCGGAGAGCATTTTTTAATCTTTAATTTGGGGTTTATGAAGAAAGATCTGTGTGGTTTGAGGGCCAAGGTCAGAGGTACCCTGGGAGCCATTGCGATCTAGTTCAGTTGATAAAGCCCATGAAGAAATTAATATTACTGGGGTCACTGACAGAGTTCTAACTAGATGCTCTTATATATATTTTTTTCTCATAGTAATTGTATGAAATGTGTGTTGTTATCCTCATTTTGTAGAAGGGGAAGCTGAGGCATGTGCAATATAATTAATTGTCTGACTTGTAAGTGTGAAGCTGACATTCCAACCAAGGTCTGTCTGCTCCATTTGTCACTATGTCAGGCTGCCACTCAGTAGTTTGGTCCACAATTATTTGTAGATTACCTTTCATGTGACTGACATGATGATAATTTTAGGCAGGACTTGCCTTCATGGAGATTAAGATTTGGTGTAGGAGATACACACTAACATATATCTATATAGTAGCAAAGATACCTAAAATGAGACTATTTAATAGGGAAACCTGACCTAGATACAGGTGTGTGAAGGGGAAGTGGTTTCCCTGAAAGGATGCTCTTTGAGCTGTAGTTCAGGGGCTAGGTATGCAATAATTAGACTGAATGGAGAAAGGAACAGGGGCTTTCTTAGGGAGAACTAAGTACAAATCCGACATATCCCATTATTGGTTGGTGCCCTCAGTTTCCCCCAGGGTAGCAAACTGGTTTTATGGATTTATGGTCATCTGCTCTGTTAAAGACAGATACAGGATGGGTACATGGCTGGCTCAGTAGGAAGAGCATGTGACTCTTGATTTGGGGATCATAAGTTTGAGCACCCATGTGGAGTGTAGAGATTACTTAAATAAAAAATTTTTTTAAAAAGTACAAGACCAATGCAGGAGATCCATGAAAGAGAAAGAGAGTTGCAATGTTATAGTAGAAGATGGGAGGAAAAACCTTGCTCTTTGAGGGAAATGGTCCTGGAATCAACTGTCTATACAAGGCCTTCTTTGTTCTGTCTTAAGAAATGAGTGCCCTACTGATTTCACAGCCCTCCACAGCAGTTCCAAGCTTTTATGGGCTGCTGTATGTAGGCAGGCACCAGACAGTGAGAGAAGAGAGGATGGTACATGTGTGAAGAAGACTGTCACCTGTTTTTGCATGGGTTTAGGATAAAGTCAGATAAACTGGGCTGGTGGGTTCTATTTCCCTGAGTATGGGTACTTTTTCTCTCTTGAGAGATGCTCCTTGTCAAGGGACACGTTGCAGAATGATATTGAAAATACTGTTATTATTATTTATATTAAAATTTTGGGGGTGGGGGTCAAAATCTGAATATAGTGTCCAATTGGATGTTTTTTTAAAAGTGAAAATCCTCAATTTCTATGAAAATTCTGTGTGACAGCTAAGGCTCAGCTTCAAATTTACCCCTCCAGAAATCCTTCCTTGATTATGTCAAACAGAAGTAAAGTCTTACCCCTTGGACATCTCATTCCCCTACAGGGCACCATTCTCTTGGGGCCCAAACCACACTGCTTAGTATGGTAGTTGTTTGGGTCCATGTCTTATCTTCCCAGCCCTACTGCAAGTTTGATGAGAAGAGGAACTATGTGTCATGGCATTGTAATGGCCAAAGTGATCTGTACATAAGCAGTGTTCTCTGCAAAAATTTGCAGAAAGAATGGAAACTGAAAGTTGATGCTCAGTAAGAGCTCTCTTTCATTTTGTCACTCATCTAAATGCTTATTAAAGTGTAGAGGACATTATATAGGCAGCTAAAAAGAAGAATTTTAAAGATAGGGCTTGGCCTATATACCTTGGTTCATTGTATGGAATAATCAAGAAATGGAGCCCCCTTTCTGACCCCTTCAATAAACTGTGGGAGTATAATGTGGAATAGGAAATCTGGATTTAAGTCTTGGTCCTGCAAGTCACTTGGTCTCTCTGAACTCTGATTTTCTCATTTGTAATGTGTAGGAAATGCTATATCTAACTTGTGGGATTTCAGAGAACTAAAGAAATAGCATAGAGGTACCCTTTTCCCTCATGCTCAGGATAATTCCTGTGGTAGATCCTAATGGAATGAAGGGAAGAACCCTGGTATCCAGTCTCACAATGCAGCATGAGATGCTCTGTTGCAGCCTGAGAGAGGAAATGAGAGCCAGTCAAGCACACTGTAACTATGGTTTTGAGGCCGGGGCTCTATACTTTGCTTCAGAGCAAACATGTCTGTGGCTCATGGTGCCCATTTGTGAATTAACAGTCATGAGAAGTTGTCTCTTCCCCCAGGCACTTTCATAAAAATAGGTTGGTGTCATAAATTACTGTAAATCTCTTGTCTTCTGAGACTAGGACCTTCCTTGTATGGAATGAGGAGACTAATTCCCTCAAAAAGGGCTGAACCTATAGCCCCAGTGACTCTCATGAGATGGGATTTGTTAGTAAGGGAAGTAACCAGACCCATGTGTGTTGTGGCACAAACTCTGGGTCTGCAAACATGGCCGCACCTAGGGAGGCTGCATGTTTGGCTTGGATTTGGACTGAAGGAGCCTGTGCAGCGGTTCCAAAGAGGAGCCTCCAGGGAGCCTTCCCGCAGACAGACATTCTGCTCCACGCCTAGATCCAGGTTTCCACCCTCTCTCTGGGGTCTGGGGATCAGAGAAACCCAGGCATGCCAGGGAGAGCACAGCTGATCAAGCCTTGAGAACAATTTCAGCTTAGTGCAAGGACTGGGTGAGTTCTTGGTATCAGAGCAGAGATGTGTAAGTGGGTGGGAAAAAGGGAAGAAACAGGATGCAGAGTTAGCTTCCTTTGATCAGGGTCAGCCTGAGCTGTGGTGTTAAAGGGATTTTAGTAGTTACTGTTGTTTTTGTCACTCTGGCAACCAGAGGAGAAGTACGCTCCGCCCAGTGCAGGTGCACTCGGGTTGAGTGGGCCCATTTCCTCCAAATAGCACTTATTGGCCCTTAGACAGCAAGCTCTGGGTTCCTCCCAGGATGGTTAGCTGAAGCTTTCGGGGTGTGGAGACCAAAATGTGCAAAGTCTGAATTTCAGGCAGCTTTGCCTACAGGGACTACTGGCAGCAGCTGGTGGTGCCCTCCCTGGTACAGCAAAGCTGGGGTTGGGTTTGGAAGGGTCACCAAGATCTCTCTGCAGCCTTTGCCCAGTAGGCTTTCCCACCTCTGACAGCTGAAGCCCTAGCAACTGCATCCTGAATCCCCCTGGGGAAGCTCAAGGCTGGGTCACACTCTGGACTTGCAGCTCCACCCTGGAGTTCTGATGAGAAGCTGCAGCAGTCAGGGAGGATGTCAGGTCTCCCTAAGTCTGGAGCCCACTCCTGCTGAGCTCATGGATACCCATCAAGCCTTCTGCTCTGCACTCCCCAGGGGCTGTCCCTCTCTAAGGGGATCAGGGTGATGGGCTCTGGGTTCTGGCAAACACTGACTCAGTTCTCTATCCCTTTCCACATCTATGAAGTGGAAATACTCGCACCTACTGTAGAGTTATAAAGAGGAAGTTTCTGTGAAAGTGCCTAAGGCTACACCTGGTACATAGCAGGTGCTAAGTAAATGGAAGCTTTGCCCCTTGCCTAAACAGTAGAATTCAAGAGGCCCTCATTTTTAATGTTTCAGTGCCAAGAGCATGTAGTCAACCCAGTATATCAGCAAATCCTGTCTTCTCTGTCTTCTCATTATATCCAGAAGCTCTCCTCTCCTGCTATGTTATCACCTTATCCCAGCACCTATTGCCTGGATTACTTCAGTTACCTCTGAACTGGGCTGCCTGTTTCTGTCCCTGCCTACCCCATCTCTTCCCAGCCAGCGCCAAAGAGATCTTTCTAGACCATTATTTAGGTGGCATCCCTTCTCTTCTCAGAACTTGCCAGAGACTGCCAATCTCACTTGGAGCCTACCCTAACATAGTGCCCTCATACATGACCTTGTTTCCTATTTCTTTCTCCTTGTTCCTTCTACTCCAGCCACAATGGCATCCTTGCTGGTCCTTGAATGTACTAAGGTTACTCTCACCCCAGGACATTTTACTTTCCCCTCTGCTCGGAGTGTTCCCTCAGATATCTTTATGGCTCATATCTGACTTCCTTGAGGTCTCTACTCAGTTGTCCCCTTCTCAGTGAGGGCCTCCATGAATTCCTATCTAAAACATTTCCAGTCTCCATCACTTTCTGTCTCCTTCTTTACTTACTTTTCTTCATATCCCAGGGCAGGGAATTTAGTTTCTTTCCTGCTGAATCTCTAGTGCTTAGAATAGTGCTTGGCATATAATATACTCTAAGTAGGTATAAATGGAATGAATGAATGAAAGAATGAATGAATGAAAGGGATGAGGAAAGGATAGGTACACGTATATTTAAATAATTTATATTAAGTGGAAGCTTTTATATGTTTAGTAACCTTTAAAATTTTTTTTTATTAACATATAATATATTATTACCTCCAGGGGTATAGGTTGTTTACTCACCTCTTAAAAAAACCTTTTGCAGGGATATTTTCCTTGGAGAGGATTTTTTTTTTAATTTTTTATTTTTTATAAACATATATTTTTATCCCCAGGGGTACAGGTCTGTGAATCACCAGGTTTACACACTTCACAGCACTCACCAAAGCACATACCCTCCCCCA
>NC_081568.1:85578874-85584597 GCF_022355385.1 Mustela nigripes | reverse complement strand
AATTCCTGTATAAGTTCTAGCAGTTTTGGAGTGGAGTCTTTTGGGTTTTCCTTGGAGAGGATTTTTTAAATATTTTTTCTTTTACTTTTTTTTTTTTCTTTTGCATGATGAATATGGGAGCAATTTCTCCACCATAGCCCGGAAATAGTCAATACCTACCTTAACCCTAGGGGTAGTGGCCTGTGTGCAGGGGTTGGAATGGGGTCTGTGCAGACTGTTTATGGAGATCTGTCTTTTAGTTGCAGGAATACCATTGAGAGCTATATTTGTATTTGTTGCTGATGGGTGGCTGAGGCAGAGCTGTGGGAGGAAGGGAAGGAGACAAAGAGGCTATTGGAATAGGCAGGAAGATGGAAAGGAAGTAGTTGAAGTAATTTCCTCCATCAAGCCCCACCATGGGTATGAAAATTAATATCTGCCTATAGAGAGGTAAATTAGAGGCACCCAGTGGGGGGAAGGAAATGTCTCTAATTAGGACATGTTCATATGGTTTGGCAGCTTCCAGCTAGATGCCAACTGCCCCTGGTAACACTCTGACTGTTTTGTTCACTGCCTTGTATTTTTCACGAAGACCTGGTGGGCAGATAAGGGTAAGATTCCCTTAAAGTAACGTGAGAAAACTGTGAGAAAAGGAAGAGAGTGAAAACCCTGCCAATGGCAAGGAAGCTGCAATGTTGAATCTTCTCAAACTAAATAGACTGAGACTTGCATCTGGAATTGTGTATGCTTGGCAAACCTAAGGTGGAACCCCTCTGAAAAACATCTGACAGGAATCGCCTCTTTGTCAAATGTGAAAAGAAGCTCCCACCCAATTATTAAGAGGCTGCATAAGAGGAAAGGAAAAGTTTGTGCAGCTAACATAACATGAGGCTTGCCAAAATCATCCTGCCCTAATTCTCTTGTTAACAGAGCTGCTTTTCCAAAGAGCAAGTAACTCGTGATTGGGTTTCTTGATTCTGCCTGCAACTCCTGCTGTACACCCCCCCACTCCATGCAGGACCCCCTTCCCAGAGCTCACCCTCACTCTATATTTTTACTGGTGGGGTATTCTTCAAGGCTTGAAACGCCAGAAATTCCGTTGAAAGCACAATGATCTACACTCAGGAAGCAGTGTAGAATGGCCACGAATGTCATATTGCTTATCTTGGTCTGTGCTACACCCAGCAGCTGCTGGTGCTTGATGAGGAGGCTGCATAGGGCTCTGAGAATTGTACTGTGCGTGCTTTGTTCATGCATTTTGCAGCTGATTTAAGAGCAAGAAAGGAACAAAACCAATCTGATGCCTTTACTCCAGAGATCATCCACATCCTTCCTAGGGCAGGAAGAGCAGGTGACTGGGACACTGAACATTTGGCAAGCTCGTGGTTTTCCTGCATTGGCATGCTTTGCCGGGGTTTTCATGAAAAGACAATGACCTTTACAGAAACAATGACCTTTGCAGAGATCTCTAAACCCTGGCAACTCAGCAGCAAACTCAGTTCTGAAAGCATTCCTTTTGCCTTTTCCAACAGAGTTGAACAACTGGAAAGAAAGGAAGGAACTTAAAAAAAAAATCCCTGAAGTTTTTGGCAAACTTTAGGTGCTCTTTCCCCCACCCTGTAATTAAGACCGAAGTAAACAGTAAGAGAATATCAAATTGCTGCTTGCTTCAGTAATAGGTGCCCAGGTGGAGCTGCTGCTTGTATGGACCTGTGTCTTGAGACGGAAGGGCAGCCTCTCTGGGGAATACTCCAAAGGGTCCCCAGACCTGACACATCAAGATTAACACCTGAGGATTTGGAGCTGAGTGATAAGAAAGGGTGAGTCCTTTGGGGCATTATCTGTAAAAAAGAAAAATTTTCTTCCTCCTTTACAGTTAACCTCTGCCCAAACTCTGAACCCCTTCTTGTTTTTGGAGACCGTCTCCTGGATGTACAGCTTCACCTGGAAGAGGTTGATGGGTTGAAGGAACCAAAAGCACTCTTTGCTGAGTAAAGTGTGTGTGAAGACTTTCAGTCAGACTGGCTTGGTCTGTGTTCAGCTGTATGAGCCCAGGCAAGTTGCTTACTTCCCTAAGCTTCAGTTTTCTCAACTCAAGAGAGTAGTACTTAGCTTATAGGGTCCCCATGAGGCTAAAATCAAATAGTGTAAAGTTCCTGGCCCATAAGATCCACTCAATCACTGATATTACTTGTATTACTACTTCCTTCTTCTTATTGTTGATTAGTACTCCATGGTACGACTCTACCACATTTTATCCATTCACCTGCTGATTTGATGTTTGGGTTGCTCCCATATAAATGTGTAAGCAGTTTGTTGAATGCATTGGAGTTGGAGGGTATGAACAAGTAGCTCTATTTCTGCTTATCACCAACTCTTGAAATTTACTCTCTTGTTTCCTAGCTGCCCCTGGATGAAACTCTGTGGTACATCCCTTAGTTTTTTTAGTCACTTTCAGGTATTAATAGATAGTCTCACTTTCATTTAAGGAGTGTAGATTCATATAGAATCAAAACATCATGGAGCACTGGGTGTAGTGCATAAACAATGAATTCTGCAACACTGAAAAGAAATTAATAAAATAAATACAAATTTAAAAAAAATAAAAAAATATATATGCTTCAACTCCTCCTCCCCCTGCAAAACAAAACAAAACAACAACAATGACAACAAAACATCATTCTCTCTTCCCAATGGAAATGTCTCCCCTTATCTAACTGGGACTTGGCTCTGGCTCAGACAGGCTTTGGGGCTTAGCCTGCCTTCCCACATTTCCCAGCCTTCTCTTCTGCTGCTCTTCTACACGTACCCTATCTTCTCTGCTCCTCCAGGATTAGAGGGCTAGGCTAATTGCCTCTGCAACTTTCTTTATAGGAATACCCTTGGGCTTCTATAGCCTCATCCTCCAGAAGTGTAGAGGTCTATGTGTTCCTGGTAGTCTGGGAGTTTATGTCTTCCTTCTTTCTCTCACAGCCAGTGAGTGACTGGAACAGGGGAACAAAAGAATTGTTAATCCCTTGCTACAAGAGGGGACAAACCCTTGAGATATAATTTATGCTCCAGGGTTCCCTTTAAGATCAGCATGAGGCTGAGACTATGCTGAAGATTGCATCCTTCCTTGACTTCTTCTCTTTCCCTTTCCTATCTACCCCTCCCCTCTTGCCAGATTCTCCCAGTGCACTTCCTTAATAAACCACTTACTTGTACATGAGCCCTCATTTTAGGGTCTGCTTCTCAGTAATCTGTCCTAAGACAGCAGATGTCCAAACACTGACACTCTCCTAGGACACTGTTCAAAGTTCCTTAGTGTTCCTTCATGAGACCCTCCAACCAGTTTTCTTTGTGAGGGCTGAGGTCTTTTCCGGAAACAGTTACAACTTTCCCCTTGTGTCCTGGCTTCCAGGGTCCCACCCCTTGGATTTGTGGTTGGGGTCTTTAATTCTGACTGTATTAAAGCCAAACACAGTTGTACTGAAGTCATCATACACCTTTCCTTCTCCTTTACTTTAAAAATGTTATTAATTTTATCACATATACCTTCCGAGGTTATATAACATTTACCTTCTGTTGTATAAATAAATACCCATATTTGTTGTAGTTATTCTCCTTAGGTAAAAAAAACTATAGCCCCTGAACTCTTGCATTTTCAGAAGTGTTTACCCATTGTTTTTACACGTGTATTGGTGGATATTAAAATTCTTGGGTCACACTTTCCTTTCTTGTGGACTTTGTTGGCATTGCTTTACTGTTTTCTAGCACTGATTTTTTTAACCCTAAGTGACTTGATATTTTTTTTTCAGGATAGTAAAAGGATTCTTTTTCATCTTTTAAGTTGAATAATTGTTCTGGTATTTTTTCCTAGGGATGAGATGTATCTTTTAATTTTAATTTGATAAATCTTTCTTTCTTTTGGAAAAAATATATAGCTTATACCTGAGAACTCAATTTTATTAACCAAAACGTTGTAGTCCTGGGATTGGCTGATAGAACTACATTTGAAAAAGAGCTCAATTTGATCTAACTCTATAGAGAGTGGCAAAATTCCCCTGCAAGAACTAACTTGCCCTGGGGCTACCTGAGATAGTGAGTAGAAGTCATTTTGAACTATATCTTGAAATATTTTACTGATCTATTATCTGGGTTTTCTTCTTCAGGAATGTCACTACTATTCATGTTTTCTTACTTTCTTCCATATTTATCATCCTCTTCTCTGAACTTTTTTTTTAACCATTTGTTTACTTCCATTTTATTTTATTCAGTTTTCTAACCACATCTTCCATGTGTTTTACTATATCTGTGTCAGTGTTTACTTTCCTTATTGCTGCATTTAATGTAAACTTCATTTTTGTGGTACTATAATTTTTTCCTACTTCTTTTTATAGATTTTTCCAGTTCTTGTTTCATCTACTTCTGTCTTTTCATATTTCCTCTCAGTGCTTGTATCTCTACTCCCATGTTTTTTGTTTACAAAGGGGCAACCTGGATATTTTCTCTGCTAAGGAGCATATCACTATATTATCTCTGCTCTCTTCCAATTCCCAGGAGCTCCCCTGATAATTAAACTTTCCTATGATGTTGGATTACAGTTCAACTTGGGAGCAACAAGGACCAGTGGGCTTCGGAATTAGACAGATTATTTTTTCTTTTTCCAAATCCTTACTCTGCTACTTAAAAGTTGGGTTATCTTGAAGAGACTGGTCTCTCTGAGCTTTAGTTACCTCATTTATAAGGCAGATATGATATTACTTCATAGTGTTTGTATGAGGATTAGATGAAATAAATAAAGCAAAAGGTCTAGTTCAGTGTCTGGCTTACAAAACATGCTTAATAAATATTCTTTCTGTTCCATTTTTCTTAATTAAACTGATAGGTAGGTGTAAACAATATGACCATGTTAAGAAGAGATTTTGTCTTAAATGCTAGTTAACCTGTGCTTCTGAAGTACCCACCACAATAATGATATTAGAAAATATATATCAAAAGCTTTTCTTTTTTAATTTTTAATTTTAATTTTATTTTAGAGATAGAGAGTGCTCGTATGCCAGTGGTGGGGGAGGGGTAGTGGGAGAAAGGGTATCTTAAGCAGGCTCCACACCTAGTGGGGAGACTGATGTAGGGCTTGATCTTACGACTCTGAGATCATGACCTGAGACAAAGGCAAGGATTGGATGCTTGGGGTGCCTGGGTGGCTCAGTGGGTTAAAACCTCTGCCTTACACTCAGGTCATGATCCCAGGGTCCGGGGATAGAGCCCCACATTGGGCTCTCTGTTCAGCAGGGAACCTGCTTTCTCCCCCCTCTCGGCCTGCCTCTCTACCTACTTGTGATCTTTGTCTGTCAAATAAATTTAAAAAATTTTAAAAAAAAAAAAGAGTTGGATGCTTAACTGACTAAGCCACCCAGATATCCCTATCGAAGGCTTTCTGTATTCTAGGAATTTTGCCAAGTTCATTACATATATTATTAATTTAATTGTATGAGGTATGCCATATCATTATATCCATTTTATAATTGAGGAAATTGAGCCATGAGTTAACTTCTTGCTTAAGGTAGTAAGTAACAGATCCACAACTTGGTCCAAACTGTAACTTCAGTGTATTAATCACTAAAAAATACTATTTATAGCCACATGCAGAAAAATGAAATTGGACCATTTCCTTACACCACACACAAAAATAGACTCAAAATGGATGAAGGACCTCAATGTGTGAAAGGAATCCATCAAAATCCTTGAGGAGAACACAG
>NC_081568.1:85396080-85575874 GCF_022355385.1 Mustela nigripes | reverse complement strand
GGGGAGGGTATGTGCTTTGGTGAGTGCTGTGAAGTGTGTAAACCTGGCGATTCACAGACCTGTACCCCTGGGGATAAAAATACATGTTTATAATAAAAAATAAAAAATTAAAAAATTAAAAAAAAAAAGAAAAAAGAAAAAACAAGCTAAAAGGAAAAAAATACTATTTATGTAGTGTGATCCTTCCCTGTGGTAGGAGAAGCAAAAAAGTGTGAGTTATTATGCTTGGCCTTGGGAAGCTCACAGTACACGTGTATATACACATTATATAAACAAATTCATAAAAATACAATTGGGTTCATAGGCCTGGCACTTAAAGTAAGAACTCTCATTTGCAGTTAGATAGAATGAAATTTGATATAGTACTTAGAGGATGCTTTCTTCCCTAGTGATTAGAACCTTGAACTAGAATTTTTCATCCTTGTCCCTCTATTTTTAGGGGACCTAGTGAAAGTGAGTGAATTCTAAAGCACTTAGGTTATTGGGTTTCTCAGAATGTGGATATGTTAAAAATGCACCCACGATTTGTTCTTATCAGGTATGGTAAGACACATAGACCCAGAAATGATTGTTACAGAGGATGAATTTTACACTCACAGATCCCTGGAAACATAAGGGATAGCATACCAGCCATGCATAGCCATATAGGGAAACAACAGAATTAATCAGGAGCCAGAGAGGGCTCTGAACCTTTACTGGGATTTTTGTGGGAAGAAATGGGTGAGGCAGGAAAGATACCCCAAGTTTCGGATTAAATAATTTATATAATTCGGGTGGGTTTGGGGCTTTAGGGGTGGTTCCCAGTTGTCTGGTACCTGGCCCTGGGATATTTTAAGACAAGACAATTATTGGCTCAGTGTTTGAGAATTTGATGAAGGAAATGGTTGGGAGTGTAAACTTTGATTGGTTGGTTTATTCATCAAAGGCTTCACTCCCAGGGAAGTAATGTGTTATCTCTAGGAATTAGTCCTGGGAGGGACAGTCTTTCTAAGATCAGCACCCCGAATGCCAGAGTATCAAGAATTAGAAAATAAATGTATTCAACACAGTGGGTATCTATGCTTGTGTATGTGTATGTATGCATGCTGTAAAGAAATGGTTGGCGTTTCATGCTTCTCTTGGGAGGGAAGCAACAGGAAGGTAAGGGGAGGGGAAAACTGGATAGGTATTGAGGACCCCCCAAAAAGAATAGGTTATGCTATGTCATTTTTCAAAATAGCTTTTCATTTGGAAAATGGGGGCAAGTGTTATCTGACTGAGTTGTTAAGGAAATTCCTGTAAGTACTCAGAAAATTAATGTTGTGCTCCGAAGGAACTACAGAAAAGCAACACAATATTTTAAATGATTGTTTGGTGTGGGCTGGCTCTAAGTTGTTCTAGAAATGAGTTTTGTACTTTGACAGTTTTTTGGTGCATGCAGCATACACAAAGGCAAAGTGAAAAAGTACAGAATCTTAAGAGCTGTATGATTTGGATTTCTTCAGACTAAACAAAGAGTTCCAAGTATGGCCAGATAAAAAAGATTTTTCTGAACCTCCCTGTCCCTCACCCAACCATCCAATTAGAGAACTGAATTTGTAATACAGTGTGAGTCTTGGATCAAGTGCCTTAAACTGTTTCTATTCATGGTACATGTCTTGGTTTTGGGCAGAGTGTGAGAACTCAAACATATCATGGAACAGGTTTGTTGGAATTCAGACAATGAGTGTTTCCTCTAGATTACAATAGATTCTTTCCATAAAAAATATTTTTCTGGGCAAGTAGTTCTATAATTTATTAGCTTCAAGGACCTACAAAGTCAAGTGGAGATAAACTTTGGCTGGGAAAAAATAAGTAGGAGTTTTTAGATGATGCAGATCACAACCATTTGGAGAGCTATCATTTGCCATCGTGCAGAATCCACCAACAGGGCAGTCTGAATGTCTTCTGAACCAACACCTTTTTGCTCTCGTTTTTGCCACCTCACAGTCTTATCTCCTGCAAGCCACTATAAGTGGAAAATTGTAAACACACATTTATCTTGCTGCTTATTAAGTCTTTTGTGCCTTCTTTTTAGTATGGAGCCAGTTCAGTTCCTAAGATCTATTTTATTGCTTTTCCTTTCAGAAGCCTAAAGAACCAGTGAAGATGTTTTCACTTCAGAAGGTTTGACTTCACTGATGTTACCACTAAAATAGTTCATGTACATGTAGAAGCATTGGGTACTCTGAATGGAAATAGGACTCTGTTCTGGAGGCTGATTTCTTAGAGTTGACCTTGAGTTTCCTAAGCAGTAATGGATATGCATTGAAATATTCTATATCCAAGCTTCTTGCTCTGCTTCTTTTGGTTTAGAGTCACCACAGTTCTGTTTATAACAAGCAGGTTGGACAGGGAGTCTGTATGGAAATATTACCCCTTTGGCTGGTTTTCTCCTTCCTGTCTTCCTAGTTTCACTCCATCTCTTCCATTTCTTCCTTCTTTTCTACTTCTACCCTCTCCTTCTTCTGCCCTCTCTACCCTCTCCTTCTTCTGCCCTCTCTCTTCTCAATTAAACATCTGCAGGGTGCTAAAGAAAACCCAAAGATAAACAAGACAAAAGTTCTTACTAGTGAGATATTTAATATAAAGGAGATCTTTATAACAAATAATGATAATATAGTGTGCATTCAGAATACAGATACCAAGATCCGTGCCCCTGTTCCTTGCTCCCTATTTTTTTAATCACCATGTCTTTCCAGACTTCAAGGGTTCCTCAGGTCTCCATTGTGGTCTTTCCCTCTTCTTACTCTACATACTCTTCCTTGGAGATGTGAGCTAGTCCTATTAGTTCAACCTTAATTGTATGTTAGTATCTCTGAGGTCTGCCTCTCCATCCCAGACTGGTCCTCACTTTGCTCCAGATTCATAGAGTCAGCACCCAGCTCAGGGACTAAGACACAGAGGAAGAGCATCAGAGTGGTCAAAGGAATAGAGGAAGATGGTAAAGAGGAAATCCTCATTCAGCTGGATTTATATGGACTTCTAGTAATGTAGATGGAGGAATTCAGGTGCTATATACCTGGTGGCTCACAATTACAGTAGTTAGTAGTAAACTTAGGTTTACACTTCAGGACTCTGGAAATTCTTTGTCAAGAATACATTTTTGCTTACTTTGGTCATTGTAGGTAAATTCAGGGCTCTTAGGAAGAATAGAGCCCTTTGTTTCTGAAGTCCAGATTTGGCAGGGTTGTTTGGATTTGACCATAGCTAGTGGATGAAATGTTTGAGTGGCTTCGATTATATCAAAAAAGCTGATAATACCTACTATTCTGTTTTTATTGATCCTAATTTGCTTGGAAAGACAAACACCTCTTGGCTTGTTCCATTCTGTGAGACACATATTTCTGAGGTGAGAAAGATACTACTTTTTCAGATGATAGGCAAAGAATTCCTAACACCAAAGGCACTCATATGTTTGGCATTAATTACTTGAGGACTGACTTATAGAGAGAATGTTGTAACTTGATTTTTTCCCCCAGTGTTCATCTTTCACAAGATAAATGCAAATTTTCCTGAATAGTCTCTCTCAACTAACTGGGCCATATCAGCTTCATCGTCATCCTTTTTAAGCTCATCTAAAAAACTCACCTTTAAAATTATCAATCTGTTGGTGGTGGGATAATAAGTGATTATATTTTCGTCTTTATACTCTTCCATGTTTCCCTGAACTCTTTGATTAACATATTAATTTATGAACAGGAGAATTTTAAATTTTATTTTAAAAAACTAAAAAGTTCCATTCATAGAGTGATGGTAAGATACATGGTACGTATATGTACTCATTGATAGAGGAATGATAACGCTAAAATGAGATTGGGTGGGTTTCTCTCCTTTTAAAAAAATTTCACAAAAGGTCTTATTATAAAAAATGACTATCATGGGGCGCCTGGGTGGCTCAGTGGGTTAAGCCGCTGCCTTCGGCTCAGGTCATGATCTCAGGGTCCTGGGATCGAGTCCCACATCGGGCTCTCTGCTCAGCAGGGAGCCTGCTTTCTCCTCTCTCTCTCTGCCTGCCTCTCTGCCTACTTGTGATGTCTCTCTGTCAAATAAATAAATATAAAATCTTTTAAAAAAAATGACTATCGTTTCCAGTAAAGAATAGCTTGGGAGGGTTGTCACATACCTATGCTGCCATGTCACAATGGCATTGTGACACACTTTTGTGTTGCTTACCACACTTTTTAAAAAATATATTTATTTATTTATTTTAGAGAGGGAAGGGAGTGGCAGGGGAAGAGGGAGAGGGAATCCCAAGTAGGCTCCCTGCTGAGCATGGAACCCAATGTAGGGCTCATTCTCACAACCCTGAGATCATGATCTGAGCCCAAATCAAGAGTCTGACACTTAACTGACTGAGCCACTCAAGCACCCCCACAAATTTTTTTTTTTTTAATTATACTTTTGAACTGTGGATATTTTTTAAATTGCCTCAGTTATAGTGTATTATTCTCTTTATTGGTGGTTTTGATCTTGATTGTAAGCTGGGCCAACATCTTTCTTAATTAAAGGAAGTTGTAATTATAATGATTTTCATCTTATCTGTCACTGTATTAGGTGCCCCTGATAAACAAGATCTAGGAAGAATTTCAAAGAGGAATTTTTGTTGGAATAAGTATCTTCCAAGGTATTAATTTAAAGGAATCAATATTCATTTAAAATTGATATGTGTTTACTTAATCTCATATTTTTTACTAACTCTAGGGTGTTCTATGTGCGTACTTCTAACAGTTTGTATTATAAGCTGATCAAAACAATTGTGTGTATGAGTGTCTGCTCCTAAAAGTCTTAAACAGCAAAATACCTCATTATAAAAATGCCACAAACACATAAGATCTTAAAAGTCATCAGTATTTCTGATATAAGGTTATAAATATTGAAAGCAAGAGAAGATACAGCATCCTTAGAAGTTGAGGATAATGAGACTGTGAACAAAGAACAATGGAATGGGATTCACCCATTTTTAAGATTTTATTTATTTATTTTTCAGAGAGAGAGAGAGAGAACAAGCAGAGGGAGAAGCAGGCTCCTCGCTGAGCAACGAGCCTGATGTGGGACTCAATCCTAGGACCTTGGGATCATGACCTGAGCTGAAGGCAGACACTTAACTGACTGAGCCATCCAGGCGTCCTGACCCATGATTTATATTTAACATTGCTTCTCTACATTAACAATTGTAATTCCTGAAAAAACCCTTGGTTTTTTGGCTCATTTAGGAAAAAAGAAGTGAGTACAATCCTTGGTGAACACCAATGAGATGCTGATTGTGCTTTTAGCAATAGCAGTAGTTTAATTCTGTTTCAAAGAATAGGAACTTAGAAGATATTTAGGAGAATTTCCCTGAAGACTTTAGTACCAAATACCCAAGCTGGCACGGACTCTAGAGTCACACCAAGCCACCTCCCCACCTTAATACTCTTGTGTACTTGGAAAACCTGTCTTACTAACCTCCTTTCCTTTATCTTCAATGTTGGCTCTGACTCAGCTCTCAACTAGACAGCTACCCTCGATGCTATTAGTTCTTGGTATTCCTTGGGGTAAAAATTATTTTTGTTGAGTTATCTCAGCACCTTTGAAGGTGGTTTGGAAACCTTCTGTTTGTCGAGATTAACCCCCTCTCTTAATCCCTCATCACATGAAAAACAGGACAAGGGATTAAATGGAGGCAAGGAGCTCCCTCTCTGCACTCACCCACCTGTCTGTATGTAAGGTGCCTGCCCCTGAATTTCTAGTTGAACCAGAAGTCTGTGTGTTTGAGTAGGAGTTGGTTCTCTTCCGGTTCCACTCACAAGCCCAGGCTGCCTGTCCTGAGCCAATCACTGAGGCAAGTGTACTCTAGGGATAAAGTAGTTAGTTCTTCCTGTAGCTGTGGCTCCTCAAATCCAGTTCTGCTCTATACAGGACATAGTGAATGCTGCATAAATAGCAGTTGAATAAATGAATTGCATAGTAGTTCCCAACAGGGAAAGATGAGAGGATATACTTCTCCAAACAAGACATGGTAGAATATTGAAGTTTATCTGGGTGTTCTGTGGAAGTGGAGTAGGGGGTTCTGCCTAATTAGAAAAAAGCATTTTCAGTATTTTAACTTTATTAAGTGCATATTGAGGTATAATTTCTACATTAAAAAATGCAGACATCTTAAATGTACAGGTCAAAACATTTTACATATTTTTATACTAGTATGGCTATCACCTAGATCAGGATCTAAGACACCTCCATCACTCCAGAAAATTACCTCATGCCTCTGTCCACTCTAGTTTCCCAGCTCCCCCTGAGGGTAACATTTATTCTTACTTTTATCTCCATGGACTAGTTTTGCCTATTCTTGAAAGTCATGTAAAATTCTAAAGTTTTACTTTGTAATGTCTTCTTTTACTCAACATAATTTTAAAAAATATATCCATGTTGTTGTAGTCTAATGAGTTTCTGTTCATTGCTGTATGCTCTTCCACACAAGGAAGCCAGTCCCATTGTAATATTACAATTTAGTTATCCATTCTTCTCTTGATAGACACTTGCTTTTGTTTTTGTAGTATCAGGTATGATCTGGAAAGAGAATTGAAAGAGCCAAGAAAAACTAAATTGCTCTCTGAAATCAAGTGACAAAATCTCCCTGGTGCTTTGAGGAGTGAAGAAAATGGGATATTTACAACCTGGGGTGAATTGGGAAGATAAACAATAGCCCCGTCCCATTAGGAACCAGAAGACAGCAAGAGGTGGGCTGTGACTTAGATGGAGTCAAGTGTGGGACCACCTTTCTTTGCTATAAGAGGAAAGTGACCGTGAGAGCTGAGGTGGTGCCTAAATTCTTCAAAAGTTAGTTAAGGAGTATCTTAGAGAGCAGAGAGTTGGGTTATATTTGGAAAAGAAACAGGGAAAAAAATATCTTTTGTTTTTGTTGTATAAATACTGAAGAAGACTTCTGTAGCACCAGCTCTTTCCCTTATGTTAGGTCTCTGTGAACCCTATCACCATGTTAACTGAGATAGTAGTTCAGGCAGAATGATCCATTAACTCTAACTAGACACTTTGAAATCTGTCTGGGTTTATACAAGTCTACTAAAGTCATATAATATACTTCTCAAGTGTTAGTATTTTCTTGGAAAAGCTTGAAAATTATATGGTAGGCTATTTCTAAAATGGCTCCCAATGGTCCCTACCTCCTTGTATTCACTTCCTTGTGTAATTCCTTCCTCTTGTTTGTAGGCTGGGACTAGTGACTTACTCCTAAGGAATAGAAAATGGGATAAGTAATGGGCTGTCCCTTCTAATATTAGGTTATCAGAGTCAGTGAATTCTATCTTACTTATACTTTCCCTCATGCTGGCACTCTTTCTTGCCCTTTTACTTGCTGTTTCTGATGAAGTAAGCTGCCCTGTTCTTAGCTAGCTTATTGAGAGGCTCATGTGGCAGGGAACTGAGGGCCTTCTTACTGAGAAACAGGACTTCATTACAGCAGCTAAATCTTGCCAATTCAGTACCTTGGCTGAGCTTGGAAGTGGAACCCCTCCTTACCCCCCCCCCCCCCCCCAGTTTATCAGTAAGATGACTGCAGTTCCAGCTGACATCTCGACTATAGCTTCATGCAAAGTCTGGAGCCAGGAGATCCAGCCAAGCCTTTCTCACATTCCTGATCCACAAAACTGGATTAATTTCACAGTAACAGATAATTAAGACAAATGATGATATTAATGACCACACCCATGAGTGTTAGCTACTTGTCAAGTACTGTGCTAAGTGCTAAATATGTGATTTCTCCCATCCAATGAAGAAGATATTCATAAACTTATTGTATAGGTATGGGACCTGAGGGTTAGCATAATTCATCGAAGTTACAGAGTTAGTAAGTAAAATTTAAATCTGTGCAACCTTTTTCTAAAATCACAGCATGCTCCATTTGCTGTGCTATATCAACTAAGCTTTGGTCCTGAATACATTTTTTTTTTTCATTGAACTGAGTGATTTCTTAAATGGAATTACCCTGCTGTTCTTGAATAAAGTAAGCCAGGCCTGGGCCCTTGGTCACCTCAAAGATGGGCAAGCAAAGATGGGCAAGTGATTAATAGCCTTGCATGAAAAGGTTATTCCATACAGTTGGGTTCTTTGATTTGGAGCTGAGTTTTGTCCTAGCAATAGAAAAGTAGGTAAAGGGGCTACAGTTCCTGGTGAGGGTTGGGGAGAAAGAGCCTGACTCATTATTTTAGGAGTCAGAATATCAAACTGTGAGGATGAAAAAAAATCATGTTCTCCTAGAGAGAATATTTTGTTGGAATGATCTCAAATATGTCTCAATTGGGACCTTCAAGAAAAAAGGAAGTAATACTTAAAATACTGTGATGTGAAATGGTTAGTGTGAAAAAGCTATATTGCTTTGAAAAAATCATTTTGGAAATAGCTTTTATCTCTTTTAATATAACAGTAGTTGTTATTACATGCTTCATACAATAAAAACATGAATGGAACAATTGAGAGAATTATAGAGTGAATATCAACCCTCTCTCATGCAATGACAATAACCAGATTCATAGTTTTTACTGTTTTGTCTCTTAATTACAGATAGCTTTTTCATATCAGTAACTAGATCACTGTTTGTGGTATTCTACTGTATGTGTATTTCATCATTTATTGAAAATAATCCCCTGGATATTTAAGTTGATTCCAGTTTTCTGTAATAAACAACTACATGAGAGAGAACTTTATACAGACATCTTGTGCATTTGTCGCATGATTTCTTTAGAATAAATATCTAGATGGCAAAGAGTTGGTCAAAGAGTTTACCTGTTTTGGATTTTTAGGGGTCTTGCCAAATTGCCCTTCAGTAAGGTTGTACCAAAGTTAATCCCACCAACAGTTAATGAGAGTGCCCACTTCCTACACCCTTGGCAACAAAGGGTGTTAGCATGCTTTTAAACCTTTACCCATCTGATCAGAGAAAAATAGCTTCTTGTTGTTTCACTTTATACTCCTTTAATTCCTGGGAGATCAGGGGCAGCTGGGAGGCTGAGTAGGTTAAGTGTATGCCTTTGGCTCAGGTTGTGATCTCAGGATCTTGGGATCCAGCCCCAAACCCTGTGTCAGGCTCCCTGCTCAGTGGGAGTCTCCTTCTCCCTCTCCCTGCAACCCTCCATGCCACTTGTTCTCTCTCTCTCTCTCAAATAAATAAATAAAAATGTTTAAAAAAAAAGTTTCTAAGGAGATCAGGTATTCTTATTTGTCATCTGTGTTTCTTCTCTTATGAATTATCTTTCTATGCCATTTAACCATACTTGCCATTGTATTGTTTATAATTTTTGTATTAAAAACTTATAAATGCAGGAATTTGACACTTTCTCTTTTCTGCTTGCTACATTTTACCCTACTTGTAATCTGTTTTTCAACTGTGCTTTATTTTTTTTGTTTCTTGCTCTGTTGACATTTAGGATTTTTATGTCATCAATTCTATCCATCTTTATATTTATACTTTCTAACCTTACTATGCCTGGAAAGACCTATTTTTTTGGCCAGATAAAATTTTACAAAGTATGAATGGCCATGAGGAACCAGTATTTTGAGGCATATTTGGAAAACAAAGTATGAAAGGCAATAAATTATAAAAATACCTTTCACTCTTAAAGTCTTTATGTTTCTCCCAGGGCTCTTTCACTTGCTACATGATATTAAAGAAAACGTCTCAAGAATTTTCCTATATGTCAATTGAAGTACACGTTCCTGCCTGAAATCTAATGATATCCCTTCATTATATTCTTTAATTATAACAATAAAGTAAATAGGTTGTAAATATATTGGTTTATCCCATTGATACTCTAATAGCAGAACTGTATCCAGAATGACTTATATTCATTCATATTGTGCTCAATATCTCACGGTTATTTCACATGAACCATTTTTGCTTAATTTACACAGCAGCACTGCAGGTTAACTGTTGTTATCTTCCCTTCATTGATGAGGATACTAAATTTCAGAGTGGTTAAATGATTTGGCCAGTGTCACACAGTTGAATAAAGGCAGAGTCAGAACTTAAACTCATGCCTTTAATCGAGCACTGGGTGTGGTGCAAAAAACAATGAATACTGTTATGCTGAAAAGAAATAATTAAAAAAAAAGAAAAAAATATTATTCAACAGTAAACAAACAAACAAACCAAAAAACCCCATTGTTCCTCCCAGTTATTAAAGTAACAATTATGATCTTCTTAGCTGCTAAACAGAGTCAATGAGAAGTTTGGAATTTAGTTGCCTTTCTGGAATTTTACCATCTTTGATCTTATACAAGGAGCTACTTGGGTTTTAACCTCAATTTAGTCACAAAAAGTAATAGATTAACATTTGTTAGGCTATGATTGCTGTCTTCTGAGTTAAGACTGTCTACAATGCAGGGCAGCTACTTTATTTTACATCTCATTCAATGGAAACACATATTCTTTAGTTGATGATTATCTACAGATAAATTCTTTAGTTGTTTCAATAGTAGTAGAACAGGTTGGTAAGCATTTCTATAAATGATCAGAAAGACCTCTTCTGGCAAGATCAAAGGTAGTATATGGTTTTACAGGTGAAGCACTTGCCTTTATGGACTCAAAGTGTTGGAAAGCACACAAATCTTTGTTCTGAACACATGGTTTCCCATATGGCAAGGTTTGCCTGGCTTTCCGCCTCTTTCCCTTACCCTCTTTCATCTCCTTTCCCCTTCCTTATTTACCCACTCATGTGTTTGTTCAGTGCACATCTATTGAGCATCCACTAAGTGCCAGGCATCTTGACTGTTGGAAGAGAAAAAAAGATGGGTAACCTGCCTTCTCTGTTCTTGAAGAATGAGGGAGAGAAACCAAAAATGACATAACCTGTGAGACCATTCTTTTTTTTTTTTTTTTAAAGATTTTATTTATTTATTTGACAGAGATCACAAGCAGGCAGAGCGGCAGGCAGAGAGAGAGAGAGGAGGAAGCAGGCTCCCTGCCGAGGAGAGAGCCCGATGTGGGACTCGATCCCAGGACCCTGAGATCATGACCTGAGCCGAAGGCAGAGGCCCAACCCTCTGAGCCACCCAGGCACCCCCTGTGAGACCATTCTTATAGGTATTGGTCTGTTGATGCTATCCACATCAGTGGCCTAAAGTTCAACAATCCTAAACCTCTGTTTGTCCCTCAGAGTAGGAATTCCAGCCTTCCCCAGGTTTCCTCCCCATAGATGCCCAAGAATCTCCAAGGTATTTATTATAGCAAAAGGGTTGCATAGTACTAGATACCCTCAAATCTTTCTAATAAATCTGGAACTTAGTTTCCCTACGTACACCAAACAAAACAAAGCAAAACAAAACAAAACTGTGGATGTTGGATTGGAAGCTACATATCTAAGAAACAGGCTACTTTCTATGCTTCATTGCTGCGGTTATTGAGGGTGGGGTAGGGGGGGAGGGCTAAAAGCCATCCCCATGGAACAGATAGCCATCCAATTTGGCTTTGTCTATTTTCCTCATTGATAGAGGAGCAGCCCTCCTCACAGTACTTGCCTCAGGGAGCAGAAACTTGGTTCTTTTCACCAATTCACTCTAACAGGACAAAACTGGCACACAAACCTAGAAGCTCAGTGGGCCAGCTCCCTACCTAACCCCAGTGGCCACGGTCATCTCAGCTCCATCTAGTGGAAAGTTCAGAGCTTCCATGGGTGAGTGTCTAACCCAATTTCCTCAGTCCCTAAGAAATCTTTGCCCCCTCTGGTTTGCCCCTTCCTACCCCAGAAGTGACCTCCTCTCTGATGAAGGACACGAGCAGCACATCTTATCTTAGAGTGGCCTACCTCTTCTGCCCCAGGGGTATGGTACCTCCTCCACAGCAACAAGCAGGAACAACATTTTTTGAAATTGATAACTTTCCCCCCAAGTCTGGATAATTTATTCTTATATATGGTCATCTGTTTATACTCCAATATAGTGTGATTCATTTTAACAGAAACACTGTGTGTCCTTCGCAGAAGAGATGCTATTTAAGCTGACCCTTAAAGGATGAGTGGGTGTTTCCTCAGGCATACAAGACAGAGAATGTCACTTGTGGCAGAATAATGGGTGCATTCTAGGCATAGAGGCAGAACACCGTCGAAGAGGATGCATAATTCACTGGGTGCAGTGGCAATAGCAAGCAGTGGAAGTGGGAAGCTGGGCACAGATATATGCACATGCCAGGAAGGACCTGTGGCTAGTCAGGGTACTGATAGGATGGACCCAGAATTTCTCCAGATCACAAGAGTAGCAACTGGGTCATTTTAAAGACAAGGGCAGAGGGCAGGAGATTGTACTGAAGAATCCTTATGCTCTTGCTGTCCCATCTGAGCTTTGATCCATTGAAAATGGTGTCTTTTTATGTCCTTTTTTTTTTTTTTTTCTCATTGGCTGTGTATTCTCCAGCTAGAACTTTGGTTCTCAGTCTTACTGTGGAATCACTGTGATTGAGTGGGGCTACTGAGAGTCACAAAGTTTAGCAATAAAGATCATATCTTAGCCATGCTCAAATGACCTCCCTTTCTCCTGGAATGAAATGCAAAATCCTTACCTGATTCTTAGGTGATTAGGTATTTGCCTTCCTTTTTGATGCTGATACCATCTTCTGTTATTTCCCCTTTGCTTGGTGTATTCTAGCTATACTTGTCTCCTTGCTGTTCCTCCTGCATGCTGAGCCTGGTTCCACCTTCTAGCTTTTGTACTTTCTATTCCTACTACCATGCTATTCCTGGACCATGTTTCTCCTAGGTGTCCACATGGCTTGATTACATCATTAGGTTTCTGCTGAAATTCCATCTCCTTAGAAGCATTTTCTCTGACCACCCTATCTGTAATCTGAGTCTCTTTAGCTTGCTTGCTTTATTCTGCATGCTGCTTATCACTGCCTAATATTAAATGATGCATTTGCTTACTTGTCTTTTATCTTTTCCCTTACTAGAATAGAATCTCCATGAAGGGAGCAACTTTGTCTGTCTTGGGTGTGCAGTATCCTCTGCCCCTAGAGAAGTACCTGACACATAAGTAGATGCTCAATAAATATTTGAGGAGTGAATTAATAAAAAGAAGAGTCTAGCCCCCAGCTGCTTGAAGGAAAAGAATAGGGTGCAGAGTAAAAAGATTTTGGCCACAGCAAGAGAAAACCAAGAGGATACTCCTTTAGAGCACTGTCTTTCAGCTGAAGAGGCAGAAATGGTCACTTGTAGGCTCTGGGAACTTCCCAGCCAGTATTGCATGGGCTCCAGGGAGCAGGTCATTGCACAGACCTTTACAAAGGTCGACTATGTGTGCTCCACATAGTCGAAAGATGAAACATTAGTTTTTGCACTCTGGTTTGTCAAGGCACAAGACCCAAGTGGGAAGATTGCCAAGTCCTATTGTATTCAAGCTGAGATCAATGCGGGAAGAGATTACGAGCTGTGGATTTAGATGTCCTAACATTCTCTTTTTGGAAGTGTGACTTTTCTCTTGTTCAGACTTTTCTGAAGTCTGAAGTCAAGGCAGAACTTCCTGAGCCATGCAGAATTCCTTGCTTAATCCTGGCTGCTCCTTGTTGGCACCACAAAGCTCCTGGGAGTTTGCTTCTTGCTCATTTACAGGAAAGAAAGAACCTGGGGCCACTCTTTCAGTTCACTGCACACTAGCTGCCCTCTCTGGACTTGGGTTTCCCTGCAAGCACTCTGCACAGCCCCAATCAGCTTTTCGTGGTGGGAAGTCCTGTTTATTGCTTACTCCCATTCACTGTTTATGATAAATAGACTGGGGCCCTCAGGGCCAGTCATGCTCCATTAGCTATGTGGATTTGACGCAAGGATGGGTAACACTGGTTGGATAGCATGGAGTCGGGTAACAGGAGATAATGCACCCCTTTTCCTCCCCCGAGATGCAATTTCAGTTGTTCCCACAGTATGTTTTCATTGTACAGTAGATGCAAGAGCTCCAGCTAGTGTGAGAACTGAGCTTGGATAAGAAAAACACAGTGATGGCACAGTTCCTGCAGGGCTCCCATGCTATTTTCTCAGCATTAAGAAAACCCAACAGTGTCTAAACAGCTGAACTTGTGATGTGTTGGTAGGTTTGCACAATTCCCCAGAGTCATATTAGCATATGCATTTCAAGGGGGAAATCAAATTGACTTCAGAAAAAGCAAGACGGATGTGTTTAAGAGGCGATTTCCACGTACATTCTCCCTGAGCCAGAGGAGAACAGTGGTTGAAGTATCCCCAGGCATACTTACACATGCCTAGGTCAAAGCTCAACTCTTAGTAATACAAGGAAAATCCTTTTTTTTTTTTTTTCCCTTACTGTCACTGGTCCCTTTGCTTGTGGATATTCTAGAAAACGTTTGTTGGAAGTACCCCTCTTCACTGTCTTGTATCAGCCCCTTCCTTGCTCTGGAAAATATTAGTGAGAATTGCTCAGTTTCTTGTCATTGTAGAGCAATCATTCTTCATCAGCTGGGGTGGAATTCCCTGGTGGCCTTTTTTTTCTGTCCACACGATATTCCCACATTTCCCATCTCATGTTGTAATCTCTCTGGTTACATTAAGCCTGCAGACTTTTCTCAAGTTTTTACTTATAAAGATGGTATTTAGAAATTGTTTATAGAGTTATTTTTAGTGTGAATCCATGCAATAAGCTCCAGTTGTCACCTTTCCAAAATTCCAGGAGGCTTGAAGGGCATTTTGCTTTAATTCTAGGGACCAAAGTCAGGGAAACTTCTCTCTGAGGTGTTGGTCCCACCATTGGCATTGCCACTGAGCCTGTTAGCTATTACCAAGGCCATTGGTAAATCCCTCCACTCTAAATTGACTGTTAGTTGCTGAGCTGGGCCAAAGACTAAATGCTGTATGAGGCAGGAACCTTCTCTGTTTTTATCAGTGTTGAATATCAGTGCTCACTGGTATAGTGCTTGGCATAGAGTAGGTGCTCAAAAAATACATATTGAGGGAATGAGTAGCTTTCCTACCTATTGATAGTCCATTTTACTACTGATGGATTTGAGACCACCAGATAGCTATTGCTCTTGCTAGAGTGTGTTTGTTTTTTTCTCTTGGTTACAAAGATGTGATTTTCTAATACTGCCTTCAGGGATAAATAATGTAGTAGTTAAAGTATATGCTTTACCAAACTATAGTGTTAGAAATCAGCATAGTTGATAACCTTATTTGATAGCTTATTTGAGCAGTGACTGAATGGGACAGTGATGCTGGAAAAATTCTGGATGTGATCTGAGTATGTTTACTTTGTGAAAATTTATCAAGTGTACTTTTGATTTGAGCTCTGCTCTGTATGTGTATTTTTATTCATTAAAAAGTTTGTTTTCATTTTTATGAAGGCAGACTCTGGAGTTGATTATTTGGGCTCGTATCTTGGTGCATCCATTCATTTCTAGTTGGATAGCCTGGGACAAGTTACGTAACATTTCTTTGCCTTATTTTCTTCATCTGTAAGTCAATAATAGTAATAATATATTTGGATAACAGGTTTATTTATTTATTTTAAAAATATTTTATTTATTTATTTGACAGATCACAAGTAGGCAGAGAGGCAGGCGGGGGGCGGGGGGAAGCAGGCTCCCCGCCTAGCAGAGAGCCCGATGCGGGGGCCAATCGCAGGACTCTGGGATCATGACCTGAGCTGAAGGCAGAGGCTTTAACCCCCTGAGCCACCCAGGCACCCCAGGATAACAGGTTTATTGTGTGAAATGAGTTACACTATAATAAGTAATGTCAATTAATATTGACAGTTGTTTTTCAGAAAGTGAGTCTTTCAAGTCTGGTACAGTCAAGGACTTGGAAAATATCAGGGGGACAGGTGTCATTAGAGTACTCCACCCTCTCCAGGCAGAAGTGCTCTTACCTTCTCAAGACCTGTGTTCTTAAAGGGGTCCCTTTTTATATATTCTCTTTAACCACCTTCCAAAGTATACAGATCCTAGAGACTGAATAGGTTCTAAGATCCACTGTAATAATACTTGTTTTCCACAATTTTTTACCTAGAGAATTCTATAAATCACAGAATGCTAGAACCAGAAAGGATCTTAAAAAATACTCTGTCTGTGCTAATGATAGCCACTACGCATCTGTGGCTATGTAAAACTAAACGTAAAGTAATTCGAAATAAAGTGAAAATTAAAAACACAGCTCCTCAGTTGCATTCACTACACTTTAATTGCTCGGTAGCCACACGTGGCTGGTGGCTTCCATACCTGACAGTGCAGCTATAAAACATTTTCATCATAGTAGAAAGTTCTGCTGGATAGCATTGCTAGATCAAACTTCTCATTATATGCATGATTATACTGCAGTTATACAGCTAGTTTAAGGACAGAGCTATACTACAATTTGAATTTCTTCAAATTGGTACATCAGTATATTTTCTATTTGGTCACCAGGGCCTGAAAATCCACAGGACATTCCTTCTGGTGGCTAGTTTACAAGAGGTATAAAATATCTATCAGTTATTTCTGAGGACACAACTTTGATGGCTCCAGTTTATCCATGTTCTGATACCATGTCCTTGAGTTTAAAGAAAGACTCTTTCTCTATTACTAATTGCAAGCTGCATTTCCATTCTAGAGTCTCTTCTTCTAGGAAGCAGTCAGTGGGTCACTTGCACACAAAGGTTAGTAAGTTGTAGTTAGTTAATAATTGCCAGCATTTACTGAGCATTTACTACTACCAGTCACTTACTCTAAATGCTTTACATTTAACTAAGGAATCTTAGACACAGAAGGGTTATGTGGTATGCCCAGGGCCACAGCTGGCAAGTGTTAGGCTTGGGATTCGAACACCAGGAAATCTGACTTGTTTTTACCCATCGCACTATATTGCACTTACTGAGCAGCTGCCTGAGTAGAGTATATCAATAAAGTCTCAGTGAAAACTGAGCATGATGGCAAAGAATGAGAAGGCAATGTCCTAGCTCTCAGGAAATCAATAATCATATTATGGGCTGGCAGTGGAGGAAGCGTAGTATATCTATGTAATTGATTTATGTATATATTATAGTATATATAATCATGCATATCCTATGGATTTGGCTTTATACATCTCTCAATCCATTCCTTTTCTTCTCTTCCTTTTTATGAACAAACAAAACCCCCAAAGCCAACATCTTTAATGGTAAATGCCCTTTAAAAAGTTAACGGTTTCCCAGGCAGTCCACCTTTACTTAGATCTCCCCTCAGTGTCTCGATCCATCTGAATGTGCTCCTGAGAATCCATCTTGTTGACTTGCCATGTGTGGAGGTGAATGAAGAAAGGGGAGTCGAGATTGCTTGTTGCTTTGATTATAGCTCTAAGCTCCCCACCGTGGGATTCTCACCTTGAATTAAGTACATTTGTGACAAGAATGGTTTTTACACAGAATCACTAACTATGAATAAAGGTGTTTGTTTGTTTTAGGAGTTGATAGATTTATCAGTTGATTTCATGGTTTGGCAGAAATTATTTTCAGTTTCTAAAAAAATATCCTTGCCCATACTTGCAAGTGAAACCACACTGGCACCCAGCTAGCAACAGCAGTGTTTAAACATGCTATGGCTGGCACTACTGAAACAACAGAATGGGCTCCAGCCACTCAAAGCCTCTGAACTGTGCTGTGGAGTCTCTTCCAAAATTTCAAATAGATGAACGAATAACGTACCAAGCTGCAATTACCGCTGTGATTTGGTCCAATCATATGATGCTATTATTGAGTTACTAGTGAAACATTATTTTTATTATTCATATTCCATCTTCTTTGAGATTTGAATTTGAATTGTTTGTGCTTAATGTCATCTGCATTTGGCAGAAGTTCTCAGTCAGAGTAACTGATAATTTTTAGGTGTTCTGAATCACAGGTGAGTGGAACAGAACTTCTGAAGAAGCCAGTTCCTTGGACCTGCATCTCCAGTGAATATTGTAATAAGATCAAATTGACTGTTTAACATAAATTGTGCTTTGTTTTTTAAACTAGGAGGTAAATTTTGATGAGTGTTATAAAGAAATTAAGGATTAAAGTGGAGGCTTTATCAACTGACCCCTGCTTAACTTGCTCACTAACTTACCCGGCACTCATCATTCCCTCTTGTACAAGAGACTCTTAAGACCTAAAAGCCAAAAGCTCAGTACTTCTGCTCTCTCTGAATTTTAATCGACTGACCAATTACCTGATCCTGATTGTGCTAAATAAGAAAGCCCCAACTCCTCCTTTACAACTTGTCAAACCTTTAATTTTCCTGTGTTTCCTTTGTTGTATCAGGGAGAATATATGCTGTACCTAGAAAGTGCGTCTGACCTAGGAAAGTACCAAGCTGCCAGGAAAAGCAAGACAGGCATTACCTAAGCAGTGTGGATGATGAAAAACCAACCCAATTATTGGGCTGAGCCAGTGTTGCAGTTACAAAGATGGTGCTGTGCATCAATTCTAAAGGATAGACAGAGGATACAAATAAGAACATGCACGGGGCGCCTGGGTGGCTCAGTGGGTTAAGCCTCTGCCTTTGGCTCAGGTCATGATCTCAGGGTCCTGGGATTGAGCCCTGCCCTGAGGGGCTCTCTGCTCAGCAGGGAGCCTGCTACCCACCCCCCAACCCTCTGCCTGTTTCTCTGCCTACTCATGATCTCAATCTCTCTGTGTCAAATAAATCATAAAATCTTTAAAAAAACAAAAACAAAAACAAAAACAAGTAAGAACATGCATAGAAGGAATGACGGTTGCAAGAATCCAGAGACAATGGAATGGAGTACTAAAACTGGGTCAAGGCAAGTGACTTGGAACTAAGCTTATAACTGAAGTGTCCAATAAGTTGAAATGCCCTTTGTGGGGGATGCCTCACATGGGAAGGGCTGAACAGTGTGAGCTAGTACATTGACCTGGAGGACCCATGTCAGGCTGCCATATAGGGTGTGCTGGTTGGAATGTCTCTGAAGCCTGATGGTTTGGATTATGTCCAGGCCATAGAAAGTACAATGGTGGGGGTATACATAGTGTTCAGTCCTATAGATGTTCAGAGGAGACAGTCTCAAGATCATGGAGTACAGGAGTCATTGTTTCCATGGAAGGAAATAGAGGACAAGAAAAATGATTATGTAGAGATAAAAGAATCAAAGTTAGGTCCTTCATCTTCGATTAGGTTTGGATTTAATAATAAATCAGCAAACCATCACATAATGGAGAAATTGTTCCAGAAAGAAAATCTGTTCAAGAGTCTTGAAAGGGCTTGAGTTAAAATCCCATAGATAAGTCCGCAGAGAGATTAAGAGAGCCAACAGTGCCTTTGTAGAGAAGGAACTCAGCCCAAGGACGTTCCCTTCTTCTTAGCCTCCCCAGGTGAGAAAGGCAAGCCACCAATATGTATTCATATCTTCTGATCAAATTCTGCATTTTAGCCACTAGCAAACTGACAGGTCATTTTGGTTTGTATTTCTCTAACTAATGTTAAGGATTAGATAATCAAACTTTATCAAAATCATTAGTTTCTCTAATAAATAGTAGGGTGTGAATTTCTCCTACATTTGAATTTTACCTTTTTCTCCTTTTAAAGATTTAATTTATTTATTTGAGGGAAATAGCACATGTGCGTGTGCTCTGAGCAGGGCTCCGCACGGGCCTCAATGCCAGGACCCTGAAATCATGACCTGAGCTGAAACCAAGAGTCAATTGCTTAACCAACCCAGCCTCCCAGGTGCCCCTACCTTTTAGCTTTTAGCATAGTTCTTTGAATATAGGAAGACTTAGCTGAGATTTCACAGATGGTAATTTCACACTGGAGACCTAGGCTTAAACGATGCTTTTCCTCCACTGGTGCTTGTAGAAAAGCATAATTTAAGTCAGTGATTAGCTTTCTCAATACAAGTAGGAACAAATTATTTATTATTTTGTCTTGGTTGGTGATGAGTTCTAAGGATTTTGCTGAAGACATAGAAAATCTGAAAAACTCACTTTAGGACTTATCCTTTAAAAACATAATTAAAAATTAGGGAAACCAGTGTGGCTCAGTCTGTTAAGCATCTGACTCTTTTTTTTTTTTAATTAAAAAAATTTTTTTTTAAATTTTTTTTAGCATCTGACTCTTGATTTAGGCTCAGGTAATGATCTCAGGGTCATGAGACCAAGCCTCATCTTGGGCTCCGTGCTGGCTATGTAGCCTGCTTAACATTCTCTCTTACCCTCTCCTTCTGTCTCTACACCCAGCACTATCTCTCTTTAAAAACACATACATACGTATAATATATAATATATAATATATATAAAATTAAAAATTTGGAGACTCATCTCTGTAGATAATTTGGACCCTCTGCTGTAAATCGCCTAGCAGCCATATTGTTTACCAAACTGTATGCTTCTGCTTTCTTATAACCTTATCTCATATATTACCAAAGGGTAACCTATAGGGACTGTTAAAAATTTATGTTTTACCCTCCAGTCTTTGATTAGGAAAATGGAATTCCTCTAAAGGAGAGAACCGCAAGGAAAGCACCTATCTTTCTCAAGAGAATGGAAAACAAGCCTTCAGGCTTGCAAGGGTGAGTCATTACAGAGAAGAGCAGTCTTAATTGGAATAAGAATGGAAGGAACTGGAGGGGAAAGATCAAATAAGGCTGGAGGAGAAATTGACATGCTTTCCTTGCCCTGATGGAGAGTATGATGAGGAAAAGCAGCAGAGATGTAAGTGAAGAAAGAAGGCTCTGGATGGGCTGCTGGTCAGGAAATGACGCCCAGAAGTAAAGCAGTTGCAGAACCTGATGCTGATGCTTGTGGCTAGGCAGAGTCTGAAAATCCTTGTTACTTTGATTAGAGTGTTACTCAAGGTTGACTTTTTTGTAGGCACAGTACAGGCTTGATGTTTATTCACTGAGTTTTCTGTTCATTTAACCTCTTTCTGCGATGCTTTATTAGTTCCTGGGCTGACCAGGTAGAAGTGCTTTGGTGAATGAAAGTCCACCCACAGTTCTGAGGGAGGAGGGAGTGTTTTCAGCTCATTTGACTTGATGGCTTTCTGAGAACTGGGGCTTCATCAAATACTCCACTAATTTCTTCTGAGTCTTTCACATGACCTTTCCAAGGGCATGATTTTAACTAAACATGAGACTAAAGCTAATTGGACTGTTTTAAAGTAATTACTCTGCAGTATCACTAAGGTTCATCTAGCCATTATGTCATTCATACAGTATGGCTGGTAAGCAACTGCTCAGAGTCCTGAGAAACGGAAGAGAGACTGTGTCTTCACCAGGGCTACTTTATTAGCTCAGACCACCCAGACGTTCAAGCACATAGAGAATTAAAATATTTAGGGCAGATTTTGACATAGTGAACCATGTTTAAGCATCACAATCTTACTTGTGTTTATACTGATCAGAGACCTCCTTTTACTCTGTATTCCCCTTATTTTCTAAAATGCATCATTAAAGTGACAGAACTTGGCTCAGCTTGAAACCAAGGCTAGACTTTCAGAATCTTTGATTTTGAATCAAAGTTGAATAAAACATTTTAAACTTCCGTTTAATATAAACATGATGTTTTGCCTCTGCTCAAACTCAGCTTTCCTCCTTTTTAAAAGTCTTTATGGACGAACTCTCACTAGCCTTATCCATAAATAGTTAACATGTGGGTGTCTCAGAAGGCTGTGTGTTGTTGTACTTGTAGATACAGGTTTATAAGGAGTCTTTTCACGACTGAGATTTGTCTTATTAGAATGTCATTCCTTAAGGGGCTGGACTTTTTCGTGTGTCTATACAAAAGTTATTTATTTATCTATTTATTTTTAAAAGAGGGAGAGTGAGAGAGGCAGAAGGAGAGGTAGAGAGAGAATTTCTTTTTAAAGATTTTTAAAAAACATTTATTCATTTGAAAGAGCAAGCAAGCAAAAGAACCAGCAGGGCGAGGGTCAGAGGGAGAGGGAGAAGCAGACTCCCAACTGAGTAGGGTGCCTGACATGGGGCTCAGTCCCAGGACCCAGGGATCATGACCTGAGAAGAAACCAGATGCTTAACTGACTGAACCACTCAGAACCCTGAGAGTGAGAATCTTAAGCAGGCTTCATGCCCAGCATAGAGCCCAACATGGGGCTTGATCTCATGATCATGAGATCATGACCTGAGCTGAAATCAGGAGTTGGATGACACTTAACTGACTGAGCCATCCAGGTGCCCCTACACCCAAAGTTATCTTGATGAGGAAGGAGGGAAAAGTGGGAAAAGAAGAAGGCGGTTAAGTATGATGTTTCAAGTTTTTGATAGCTTTTATTGCTCTTCTGCTCCCTAGACAGATTAAGATCAACTTTCCCATGATCTTTCTCCTTCCATGATTTCCAAGACTGGAGACTGTCAGAGAAGAGAGGCAGTTAGAGTTTCAATATTGGGGTAGAGGGTGGTTAGAATTGTCTTCTGGTTCCTTCCCCACTGACCCTAACTCTGGATTTATTATTATTTTTTATTTTCTAAAGATTTTATTTATTTATTTGACAGAGAGCAGAAGAAAGCACAGGCAGGGGGAGAGCCAGTGGGAGAGGGAGAAGCAGAATCCCCACTGAGTAGGGAGCCTAATTCAGGGCTCCACCTTAGGATGCTGAGATTAGGACCTGAGCCGTAGGCAGATGGTTAACCAACTGAGCTACCCAGGTATCCCTGTTTTTAAAATCAAGGCTCACAGTGGTTGCTGTATAGATTTGGAGACTAATTGCCTCAGCAGAAAAACTTTGAATGAAAAGCACTGGAACAAACTTGGGCTTCCATTCTGGCTCAGAGACAGTCCCTATCTCCACTTTCCAAACAAGTATAAAGCAGTGAGGAGAAAGATGACTCAAAAGAAGCCTCCTTGTCCTTGTCTCTCCACTGGTGATTGTGGGACAATGTCCCACCCTAATAAGAGGAGTCTGTTGAGGATATATATAAATATAAATATAGGTAAAACAAGTCCTTTAAGAACCTTGAAAAGTGTTTTAAAAATAACATGGAACACTGTAAAAACAAAATATTCTCATGACTACAAAATGTTATAGTTTCCATGTACTAGACAAAAATGTTTCCCTGAATAAAGTAGATTGTTTTTATACAGATTTATAGGCATGGACCAAAAAAAACCCCCAAAACAAACAAGAAAACCCACTGCCATCTAAGAATGTCTGAATTCATTTCTTCTCTACATTCCTACATCATTTTCCCAGTTACCTCCAATACCTGTGTTGAATTATGATTACTCATGTAGGTCTGTCTTACCCATATAATATGGAGGGCTAGAATCTTGTTTGCTTATTCCTGTAATCTCAGTAGCTACTAGTCCAGTCTAATTCATATACAGTAGATACTTGCCAAAGTTTACAAAACTAAAGCAGTAACTTCTCTGTTAATTCTCTGGCTGGTTAGCTCAAGTGGAGAGCATGGTCTGCTCCTGATGCAAGCAATCAGATTTGCTATTCCAGCCATGCTGATTCTAAAGCACAGATGTTCCCTTCACTTATACATTTACTCATGCATTCAATAACATAAGTATAGAATCACGAAGAAACAACAGCTTTAAAAGAAAAGAAGAAGAAACAATAGCTTTGACTCACCTTTGCATACTTTTAGCACTTGTTTGAGTTTACTCTTTCCTCTGATTTTTAAACTTGAAATTATTTTTATTTATAGGAATATAGCTAGTGTTAGAATATATAGAAAACATAGAAATGTATAAAGAAAATAAAAATTAAAGGAATTCTTCCTGTAAATATTTTTGTTTGTATTTTCTTTGTTGTATTTTCTTCAAGTCTCTTGATAATGCACATGCAATATATATTTTCACACTCTGCTCTTTTTACTCTTTTTACTTATTTTATCATAAACATTTTACATGTCATTAAAAATCTTGGCCATTGAGTGTTTGTGGCACAATTTTTAAAAAAAATTTTAAGATTTTTTTAGTTTATTTATTTGAGAGAGGGAGTATCAGCAGTGGGGAGGGGCAGAGAGATAGTGAGAAGTAGGCTCCCCACTGAGCAGAGAGCCCTGTTACACAGGGCTCCATCCCAGGACCCTGAGATCACGAGCCAAAGGCATATGCTTACCTGACTGAGCACCCAGGTGCCACATATTGAGTGTACCATAATTTATTGGAATTTCCCTATTTGTGTACATTAAGATTGCTTTTAAGCTTTGGCTAATATAAATAATACTGTCTTGCAAAATTCTGGGCTTAAAACTATTTTTTGGTCAATTTCCTAAGGATGGTTTCTCAGAAGCAGAATTGCTGAAGCAGGTTACGTGAGTATTTTTAGGATTCTTGATGTATGTTTCCAAAATGCTTTCCAAAATATGTATGCCCATTTATGTTGCTGCTAACCAGATTATATTCTAAAACTACCATAATACTTAGAAGTTTTGAAAAACCACACTGGACTTTCATTAAAGAATTAGAGAGTGCAGTTGCTTATGCAGGACTCTGTCCTGAATCCTTCAAATAAGGGACTGGTCCTGGAGCCCATTAGTTAGCTATTTAGTAAATAATTTAGTAAATTTATTTAGTAAACATTTAATAAATAAATCCATCTACTTTTTTCATCCATTGTATTAAATTTAAAAGGGAGGAGCTTCCTGTGTTGTTTAAAGTTTTGCCTCAAATAATTGAGGTTTATAAGAAAAAATGCTCTTCGTGAAGCTGTTTAGTACACTGTACAGTGCTAGGTACATTGCAGGCATATTTGTTTCTTCCCCTGTAATCATTACAGAGATTCAATTAGTCCCGAAATTAAAAGGCTAGAAAAAAATTCTCCCCTAATCACATTCTGCTTTGAGATCCCTGGGAGGACAGTCCATTCATACAAATAAAGGTTTCTATTTATTCTTGTTATCATCCAGTGAAGTATTGAAACTTTCCCACAGGGCATGAGAAAAGGCCTCGGATTTTTTTCATCTCCGCATTTTTTGCCATGGTAGGTAAGTCCATCAAAGATGAATAGCCTGTTTCAACATTGTCACTGGAGATTTTATTCAAGTCCCTTTCGGGAAGACTTCAGTGTCATCAATTCTAAGGTGAAGTTGATGCACCTGATGAATATTTAAATTCCTCCCAACTTAGTAATATTCTAGTTCTTTGATCACTTTTCTGATGTAGATGTTTCTGGAGATTTCAGATTTGAGATTTAGACGTATGACATCTGAGAGAGGACAATGTAGTTCAAATCTGGAAAATACTTGGTTTAACTAGCATCTTCACAATTAAGAACAGTAGAATCTGGGCTCTGAGGTAGAGACCAAGTATTCAAAGAGGTAGAAGAACTGGACCATCTTCTCTAAAGTTGGGAAGATTGGTTTATCTTACCAGTCTGGTTGAAGATGGAGGACATCCATGCAAAAGATGAATGACAATGCAAAGCATCATGTGGTCAGTGTTGTTCTGAATAGGACTGCAAAATCTACAACTCCTATTTCTATGCACAGCAAAGAGGCAGATGAGGGCACACATAGAAGCTCAGTGTCAATGGCAATGACATCATCAAGACTGTTAAATAAAAAATAGACTTTGAGACTTGAAATGTCCATTGGAGAGAAGAGCATACTCTAGGATATATGGTGAAAGAATAGTCTATCATCTGACAGTTTAGAATAGTGTGTACACAGACAACTTCATCAAAGTATTCTCTTGAAGCTTGAAGGAGAATAAACGCTGGACCAATAAAGAAAGTGCTGCTTCATATATGAATCCCCCAATTGTTAAGGTGTGACAAGGCAAAATTACTAGATTCAAAATGGGACAATAACAACATAGATAGAGTACTCTAAAGGGAATGAAGAAACTGTGAGTTTCCAGTTCTTTCTCTGAGAATAATATCTCTAAGGTCATCCCTGTGCATCCCTTCTCTCAGCCCCACTCTTTTCTATCCATACTCTTTGTCTTTTTGGTGGTACCGTTAGAGGCAGAGCATTTGCTTAGAAAGACCAAGAGTCTGATCTCAAAAGACAAACATTTTTTTAAATATTTTATTTATTTGAAAGAGAGAGCATGTGCACACGAGCAGGGGTGGGGGGGGGTAGGGGGGAAGGGCAGATGGAGAGAGAGAGAAGCAGATTCCCTGCTGAGCAGGAAGGCTAATGCTGCCCCATCCTAGGACTCAGAGATCATTACAGAGTCAAAGGCAGATGCTTAACTGATTGAGCCACCCGGGGACCCTAAACGTTTGTTTTTAAACCTCTAAGCAAAAGGCATAACACATGGTAAGTGTCTAATATTGATGTAATCTGGAGAAGGAAAACACAAAGAGGGTCATTTATCATGGCTTAAGCTGAAAACACAATAAAACTGCCTATCAAAAATGAACATAAATAAAAATATCTGTAAGAACTTAAAGTCTGGTATTTAAAGAGTTTGGTCACTGATCCAAAACAATTTGTCTTCTCTTGAGTTTATGAAAATTCCATTAGCTTCCTGATATGGTACTTCCTTATCTCCTAGAGAACACCTCTATAAACATGATTTTAGAGAAAATCACCACCTTCCCACTTGAATAGAAATGATTTGAGTAGGCTAGGAGCAGGGCCAATTTCGTGTCTTTGTGACCCACCACATAAGCCAACTTTACACTGGATGACTCTGAATAGACCCCAAAATGATTTGATTTGAGTGAGTGTGCTGTAACTGGAGGCAAGGCATAAGGTTTACATGTGATGACTTGTTTCAGGGGTCAGTGCCAACTTCACTGGGTGCATTGGGGATCTTGTAGCAGGAATGGATTTATGCTACAATATCTGACAGGTGTGGCACCAGAAGGTAAACAAAACTATAAGATCATTTATGAAAGTTGGTGTTGCAGGAAAAACAGAACATGTGGCTGGCCAAGATGTTTCAAGATCAGGCAGGTACTGCCAGTGGCTTCATCTTGGATGTTCATGCCCCTCCAAAATAGCAGTGGTCAGGTGCAATCACAGCAGCAGACTGGGCCAGTCAACCCTGACCGTGTGTGTGGTTTTCTGGTACCTTTCAGGCCTAGCTTATCAGAAGGCTGATGGCTCATCAGCAAGGCAGAATACTCATGAGAAACATGGCAGTGAGGAGAGTGAGACCTACTCTTGGTATACTCTTTGATAGAAGAAAGTGTTGGCAGTGAACTAGAATGAGAAATATGTTTGCTAGTAGGAGGGAATTTGTTAAAATAACATGCATCCAAGGTTGACATGGGTTACCAAGAAAGGCTATTCTGGGACAACCGAAGAAAGGTTTAAATTGGACAGAATTTCATATGGAAAAGATTTAGAATTTTGAGGCTTAAGGAAAGAAAGCTTTCTTTTCTTCTGTATAATCTGTGCAGATACTGCTTTTTCAGATTTATGAAGTTACTAATTTCACATTTACACGCAAGTAATTTGGTCCTCTTTTTTCTTTTGTTGCTATCAGGCAGGAAAGAAGACTTTATGTGAGTATTGGCATGATAAATGTCTTTCCTGATTAGTTTGAGAAGTTCAGAATTTGAAAGCCAATTTCTTTTTTCTCTCTAGATTTGACTGTATGGAAAGAGGAAGGCTCCAATTTCTGAAAATTGGATTCTTGGGTTTTCTTGACTGTAGTTGACCAACTTACTTCATCCATATAGTAGCTAACAAAGCCAAGTACACATGGTTAGAACCACTTCTTTGTGAAATCTCAGTGACCAGTTTAATTGGCCTTGACCTAACTTTGTGTGTGTGCAGGGAAAATCATGCTCCCAGAAGGGCCAGACTGGACTGTCTTATGGAACATCTTAGGCAAGCCTGTATTTGGCTTCCTTGTCCACACTGTCCTTGCCACCCTGCTCCTGGACAGCCTCCAGTCTATACCCGGCCAGTCTGTAAGTTCTTTTGTTACTGACTTTGTAAAGAGATAGCTTAGGGGAGTCAAAAGAGTAGAGGAGCCAGGGCTCAAGTTCCAGCCTTGGTACTACTTTGATTATATGATCATGAGCATATCAGTTCTTGACTTGGAGTCTTACTTCACTTGTCTTTGAAATCAGGAGGCCCAACTCTATACTTTCTAAGGAGCTTCAAGTGCAAAATTCCTCAGATATAATGCTTCTAAATTTGTCTCTGTGTTCATGGGCTGTATGTAGCCTGTTCTTCATACCCTTCTCTCTATTGTAGAACTAACGTAACTTTAAAGATGCAGTTTTGGAGGCAACAGAAGAAAAAGTGGGAAGCCAGTGAGGTGTACTAGAGATGACTAGACATTCAGAGGTGATATTGATTAAAATTTCCACCATCACACAGATCAGAGGCTGTCAGGGCTCCTCTGCCCTTTCACATCCATGCCTTGTGCTACCATTTGTGACTTCTCCCCTTCTAGGCTGTTCTTAGTGCTCATTCTAATTTGATTCCACATGGATAAAAAAATGTTGAGAAAAGGCCAAGTTCACAGCAGGATTTTAGCCAGCACTTGAGCCCTTTTCAAAAAATGACACATATTTCTGCTTAGGCTTGTGGGTTAATACAAACTGTATTACGCATAATTCTGTTTTCAGGAGTGTGTAGTCAAGTTGGGGAGGTAAGACAGATACATAGGTTTTAGTTTTACCTTCATGTTTCAAATAAAATTATTAATCACTGAGTCTAATTTTTTCAGGCTGATTAAAAAAAATCCGTAGCAACCTTGCTGCTCCCTAGGTGGTTTTATTCTTTACCATGGTTCAAAAGAAATCAGTAAGGACTGATGGGAATTGTAAGTGATATGGATGTTGACATCCAGTTCTTCTGTTTTTCTTCTGGAAGAAACAAATTCCTTCATTTGTTAAACATTAGAGTGTACTATATATCCAGCATTTTTTTTTTTAAGGCTGAGGTGTAAAATCTTTAGAGCCAGACATAGACTCGGACTCAAAGTTGGCTGTTTTCAAGATTTATGTGAACTTGGGCAAGTTACTCACCTTCTTAAGCCTTAGATTTCTCCTCTTCCCAGTGGGGGACAACAGTGCCTCCCTTAGATGTTGTGAGTATTAAATGCAATAAATTAGATATACATGTATATATATGCCTAGTACTTGGAAGGCTTTCACTAAGGGGCTACTGTTAAAAAAAAAAAAATTATCCTGTCATACTTAGGATCCCTGGGGACCAGGGGACCTAAGTATGACAGACACACAACATTAAAGCTCATGGAAATCATGGCCCATTGTCAAAGGCACCACACTGGTCATGCTTGGTGCCAGGTGAACATCGGTCCTTCTTGCTTTTCTGTATCTTTCATGTCAGGGGTCATCTCAATGGTTGTTTACTGCCTGTAAACATTCATGCAGGCTGGCTGAGGTCCAGAGCAAGGAGTGGTAGCCCTTTCATCATCTTGCATGACTGCCAGTAGGAAGAAGAGAAGGGGAAGAATTTTTTTTTTGCCTCAGTGTGTAATTCTTTTTAATGTATTCATTTAAAGTGGCTATTTCAGGACACTTGCTTTCTTCCAGGAATTCACAAACTCAATTGATGGGCAAGATAAGATAAAGTGGCACTTTCTCTTCTCCAAGAACTTCCCCAGCACTCTGCTGCACCTACTGGTTCTTTTTTGCCAGTGCAAACCTCACTCTGCAAAGGAATGCAGTGACAGTCCATATAGGGAGGATGGACCTGATGTAACCTATCAAGTTTTAGGCTAAGTTCTTTACATGCATCATTTACTCTATTATACTATTGTAATCCCTGCTTTACAGAAAAGGAGACTGAGGCCCAAAGGGGAAATAATGTGTCCATGGTCACACAACTTAGATTCAGAAATTCAGGCGTTAACTCTGGAACTATTTCAGTGAATTCTCACCCCTGACTTAGTTAGAAAAGCTTAGAAAACGCATATACATATACATAAATACTGACAAACTTTCATAAACTTAATCCCAGTCCTAGAGATTCTGATTTGTTAGCTTGCGTAGGGTCCTGGTGTCAGCATTTTAGGCAAAACTTCTTGTATGATCAGCTAGGTAAGAACCTTTGGCTTAACTCCAAAGTCACATTACACCGTATTTCTACACAAATAGTAGATTTACTCTCACTGAAGTATCAGAGGTGCTTCCCAACCCACATTTTAGAAACAAAGTTTTTGGACAGTTTTGAATGTTTGGGAAATTTTGAGCTACTCCCTGTGCTCTGTTCAGTGGACAAGAATTTTTATGCTTCTGTGGTCTATCAAGCTTAGAGGGATATTTGTTATTACAAATTCTAAGGGAAGAGAGATCAGAAAATATCTTCTTGGACCTTCATATTTCTGAATCCCAGTCAGTCAGAAATGCTCTCTGACTGCCCATCATTCCTGGAGGAAATTTTCGTTGATGGTCACCCTCTCCTCACGCACCCTGCTCGGTGATTTCCTCTTGGGTCTTCTGAACTTTGGTTCAGACCCTGGCTCTTAACATCTGGCTCTTAAGGTGCATGAATGCAGGCTATGCTGGTTATTTATGTCTTTTGACATGTCTAAGTATGTTTTGACATGTCTAAGTATGTTTTTGTTCTTCTGTATTTAACAGGAAGATTTTGAAAAACCAAATGTTTTTAGCTGCAAGGCAGTATTTCCATATCTTTGGAAGATTATTACGTGAAGCACACTCTGGGATTAGAGGTAATTTTAATCTGAGTTGGCAAATTACTATGGGCATCAAGTTATCTATCAGGAAATCTCTTGGAATTGAAAAAATGTGTAGTATTTTTTTCTAATTGACATAAAGAAACACAAGAAATTATTAACAAATTTTTGTAACTAGGAAAAGGATGAGAAAATGTGGGAGATGTTTATTTTCACTTTATATTTTCTCATAATAATAATAATAACTGCAACAACATTGAAAGTAGTATTTATTAATTTTTTGTGCTTGATTGTGTATACTATTTCCCTTACTGCATTTGTCATTTACTATTCACAGTAACCATATATGATAAGTACTACTGTGCCATTTGGATCCATTCAATTTTAAGTAACATAAGACTGCCTTGAACAACAAAGAAATTTATTACTTTACATTGCAAGAAATTCCATGGTAGAGTAGCTGCAGGGGGGATAAATTCAGAGATATCAGGATCTGATGTTTCTGTCTTTTTGCTCTGCCAATGTTAACATGGCTGGTGGTCCTCAGGCAAGTTCCTCTCATGGTCCTGAGATGGCTGCTGCATCATATTCACACGTGGCAACCACCAGTTTCTTCCCCACTGGGTCTCTTGTTATAAACCTTTCCCAGAAGCCCTCCACTTCTCGAGATAGTACCCATAATTGCTTTCCATATCCATATCTAAACCAGCCATCATTGCAAGGAAAGGTACCACCATGGTTGGCTTCCAGGCAGACCAAGCTTCATTGCTTTGCTGAAGCATATAGAAGAAGGAGGCTGAAAACTGGGGGGGAAAAAAAAAAAAAGAAAGAAAAAAAATATCTAAGTGTTAAGAGCACAGTTTTGAGCCAGAGGAAAAGCATTTTCAAACCCATACCCAGACAGGGCTATTGACTGAGAGTATTTATAAGTAATTTGCATTGGTACATATCAAAATTGCCCCAGGCTTCTTTAAGGGCCATAGTTTGGGAATTGTCCCCTTACTCTCATCATCAGGATCGGAGTTCTGTTATAAATAAGGAAGGGATGGGTTCGATTACTAATTGTCTTCTATACTGTTATTATCCAGATGTTTACAGATGAGGAAATAGAGTGAAAGAGGTCTGATAATTTCCTCCAAGGATACGTGGTTAATACATTGTAGAGCTGAGTCTTAAAATTAGATCTGCTCTCTGCAAAGTCCCTGTATGCTTTAACCCCTGTTAAAAAACAAAATTCATGGGGTGCCTTGGTGACTTAGTCAGTTAAGTATCTGCCTTCGGCTCAGGTCATGATCCCGGGGTCCTGGGATTGAGCTCCCTGCTCAGTAGGGAGCCTTCTTCTCCCTCTCCCTTTGCCTGCTGCTGGGTCTACTTGTGTTCTCCTACCTCTCTGTCAAATCAATGAATAAAATCTTTAAAAGAAACAAAATTCATCTGAGTAAATTGTAAGGATCTTATTAGATTTATTCATTGATTTGTGAATTGGCCAGTATCCATTCTAGCAGAGAGAAAGGGGCTCTGAGAAGCTACACAAAATGGAAGACTTTCACTGGTAGGTGGGAGCAGGAACAAAGAAGTTATATTAGGCACAAAATGGGTTGGTTATTGCAAAGTTACTTTATTTAAAGGATGGTAGGGTGTGTGTCAGTCAGATTACCTAACTAGTGCTGATTAGGAGATTCCTGATTGAGTGGCTGGTTTAAGATTCCATGTCTTGGAGAGTGGAAACTATAAGTCTCAGTGTGGTGCTTAGCATAAACATGAGTGATTTAGTATAAGTGACCCCATTTTGGAGTCCTATTTTTAACACTGCTATGATATTCTGCCTTTTTCTGTGCTATCATTTATTACCTCTTTTTCAACATGTATTGCTTTATGAATAATTAAAATAATTCTTTTAAAGATTATGGTTGCAATTTGTACTTAGTTATAATTGTAGCTCCTCTAGTCTGGAACTTGGGAAAACCATTTAAGCTTTTTGGACTAAATTTCCCTTATTGTTAAAATGAGAGTGCTCAGCTCGATGAGAGCTAACATCTTTTCTAGCTCTAAATTCTGTAAGTATATTGTGCTCATACGAAAGTCATTCAGAGTAGAGATTTAAAAAACTTCACTTGTACATAGGCAGTGATCCACAAAAAAACAAACAAAAAAAAAACTTCACTTGTACAAATAATGTTGTCTATAAAAAAAATAGAATTTTTAGAAACAGATGTTAGTCTCTCTAAAAAATGCACCTGCTTTTTGCCGCCAGTGCAAATGGTGGTATGTAACCCTTTACCACTAGGGATTTGGCCCTGATATCCTAAGGTGGTTTTTCTTTTCTCTGCTCTTTATCATGGTACTATCTCTTCCAAGGCTTCAGCTCTTGAGGTGTGACTATGCCTGGAAGACCTTCTGCTTGTAGTTGTGAGCTAACAGCTGCCCCACAATACCCACCAAAAACCTCAGTTTCCACACTGTGTAGGGAAGGACAGTACAAGTGAGCAGATAAAGGTTCTTCTCTCTAGGAAATATGCCCTCTCAAGCAAATGTATACTTCTTGCCCTCCCTGTGACTTCCAGCTGAGATCAACCTTCCCAAACCTTCCAGGGACTTGGAGTAAAATGAGGGTAAAGACAACTTGCCCACACAGCATTAAAGGATAGAGTAATGGGCATAGGGAGTAGGAGAGGAAAAGGAAGAGGGTTGAGATATGTACATGTGTGGTTTCATTTTTTTCTCATTTTTAGAAAATGAATATTTATATAAGAGGAGAGAAAGTTTTCACAGTTTTTTTCAGACCAATATGAGAATTTTAAATTGAAATCCTGGGCATTAGCAAGGCTATAGTCACATTTGCCGAGGAACTTCGAATGTTAAAATATCTACAAACTTTACTATTAGTCAAACATAATGTTGTTTAATTTCTTACCTCAAAATGTGGAAAATCTGAAGCACGTTAATTGACAGTAGAGATGTTTTCAGAATTGCCATTAATTGCAGAGCTAGATACACATTGCCTCTATGCCAGAAGTAAACATAAAGTTAATAGATAACAAGCGAGGTTTAATGTAAACTTTATTGAATTTGTTTGCCTTCCTCCTGTTAGAACCAACAGAAGTCAGGGACATATTTTAGAATTAAAGAAGAAAATCATCCATGTTTGTTCATTCTGTCATTTATTGTGTAGGAAGAAGACCTGTGTATGGAGAGAAAAAATTTTAAAACATATAGCTGGTAGCAGCCGACAGTAAAATCAATATTGAAAACGCAATTAGAGGAGATAGTTCTCTCACTGTTGCTGATAAAGAAGGGGTTTCAGGATTCTTTGCTCTGGGCAACTGGGAAGGTTCTGGTTACCTTGGATGTGAGTTGCAGGTAGGCTTCCAAACTGGTACCCTGAGCCAGGTACAGCTCCCATGACATTCATTTACAGCGAGTTGATTCTTGAATAGTCATTCCAGAAGACTAAAGCAAGCATGTGTTTTTGGATTAAGTTACCCAGGTAGTGCTTTGATTTTCATTTTTCTTCTCCATGCAAATTAAAGACCAAGTTCTGAAGGTGATGGGAGAAATAAGATATGTACCACATTGTCACCAAATTCTGTGTAAGATTTGTCTACATTCCATAGACAAATCAAGACTTTGGATTCTGGGCCTGTTTGAAAGTCATGCCCCATGACACATGCAAAGTCTTCTTTCAGTCAAACAAGGGTGGTCCTTCAAAGACTCTGAGAAGGCAGCTGCTACCCAGAAGGCCCTTTTGAATTGCAGAATTCCAGGCGCTCACACCTCGTAATACAGCACCAAAGACAGCTTGGCTGCCTCACAGCCTCCCATGTGCTGGTACAGCTGTGAAGGAGCTAACTTTGGCAGCCATAGATCATGGACTCTTCGTCTTAGTTTCTCTCAGAATAGCTTTTCATCAAGAGACTTAACATCTCTCAAAACAAAAGCTGGAAGAAAGGAAAAAAACATAAATAGGTACTTTAAAGAGAGATATTATTTTGAATCTTTGGGTTTTGATATATAGCTACAGTTTGTGGAATCCGTCATGTCTGGTTTGTGAACAGGTTGATGTGGTAGAAAGAGCAGTAGATCTGGAGTCAGAGCAATTTGAAATTTAGGTCTGGCTTTGTCTACAGCGTTTCTACACTTAGTTTAGCTTCTTTGACCTTGGTTTCCTCATCTATAAAATGCGAACATTTGGCCAGATGATCTTTGACCTAGTGATTCTATGAAAAGTGAATGTTGGAAGCACATGTTCACCTTCTCCAGTTACCAGCTGTGAATGTGTGACTGGACCAAATGGCACTAACTGTCGAAATGTTTTAGGCTGAAGGGAAAGCATTCTGAAATGGGACAAGAGCACCTCATGTTGAAACCTGGACCTGGTTAACTCTCCAAGGCCTGGGCCAACCTTTGCTTCTGTCTCCCATCCCTATTTGTTTTAGCTGGACCAGGAGGCACTCATCCCAGAATAAATATATCTGAATCAATACCTTCTGATAGGTAGCTTTATTAACAGTTATAAATCAGAAACTTGACAAAAAATTTTAACTATATTTCCTGTAACTGATCTAAAATTGCTATGTAGCTTATAGTCTCACAGATAAAACAGTCTTTTCCAGTTTACTTCTGTCTGCTTTGGGTAACTATTGGGTTGTGTCAACATTCAAACTCCCCATGAGGACTGTATCTTTCTTCTCAATGAAACCTCTTGTAGCTCTCCTTCCTCCACATGGCTTCTTGTAGAAGAAAGCTTACTCTTCTTGAACATGGCCATTGGGATATGGGCCCTTGGTTTGAGCAGTCCTCCAAGTCCTTTCTAACCTCTACTGAGATGTGCCTTGTCCTACCTGGTCCCCTGGCAACCTGTATTGGTTTCTAACAGGCGTGGTTGATTCCACTGGACTTTTGAGTCCTCATGTTAATATCTGACACTTTGCCATTTATTCTAGATATGAGGTACTAGAAATTTGTGAATTTATTTCTTTGAACTCCAGGCCTTGTTTGGTCTACCAGTTTTTCAGAACATGTCCCCACTTTGGGCAGTAGGAAATTCTGAATCTCCTATACTACCTAAGACCTGGGGAATCAGTGACATGATATCAGATTCTTGCCTTCGGCCAAATTCTTCCATGTTATAATTTCTAATCTCCTTTAGCCTTCCTCACCTAATCTCACATTAGTACAAGGCATCTGGTGGAGCTGTCTCCTCCTCCCAGACTTCCAAATAGAAAGACTAACCCAAGGCTCCTGCTGCCCTGACTCATTGTGAGAATTCAGGGATTGATCAGTGGTGACTGGCACAGTTGGGGAAGATAGAAATGGTTCTCTTGTGCTCCATATTAGCCATTACTTCTGTCTTTCTAGCACTGTAGCTCTTATCTTTGAATTGACATATTTCTCAAGTGGAGCCTGAGTATACTTAGGACATGAACTGGGACAGTGGTTCTCAAACATTAATATGTAAACAATTACCTGGAGTCTTGTTAAAACACATTGCTGAGCCCCACCCTTGATTTCTGATTCTCTAAGTCTAGAATAGAGACTATGAATTTGTATTTCTAACAAGTTCTCAAGTGATGTTGATGCTGCTGGTCCTAGATCTAGGACCATACTGACCTAGAATCTTCAGGTTTAGAGTATAAAGACTGTGGTAAAAGCAATGCAATTTCTAGGTACAACTTTCTGCTTGGAAACCTGGAGATACATAGTTCTTCAATCTGAGGGATGTTACTAAGATCTGGGTAGAGAATAAGTATTAAAAAATTAATGGATAGGCCATCAATTTGTTTATTACATTATTTATTCTCCAATGATTCTTTATCCAGATTATGACACTGCAGTGAAGGTAGTTATAACCAAAGTAAGATTTGGGGTCATTAAAAGAACTTTCTTTAGATTTATGTCCAAAGTACCTAGGTTATCTTTGAGCTTAGGTCCAAGCCTCTCTACGCTTGCTGCAAGAGAGAGCAGGGACCAGCTATCTGTGGCACAGGCTTAACATATTAAATTTTTCTTGTATCCTGTTATAGTCTATGCTTCAAACACAAACCTCCCTACTAAACATTTTTAAGTTAATAACTTTATTTTTATACTATGAAATTCACCTATTTAAAGACATAATTCAATTATCTTCAGTATATTTACAAAGTTGTACAACTGTCATCACTATCTAATTTTGGAAAATTTTTATCAGCTCCTACAAAACCTCATGCCATGTACAGTCATTTCTCTTTCACTCTTGGTCCTAGGTAACTACTGTTCTACTCTCTGTCTCTATATATTTGCTTTTACTGGACATTTCATGTAAGTAGAATTGTATGTATTCTTTTGTGTCTGGCTGCTTTCTGAACACAATGTTTTGGAGGTTTATCCATGTTGTAGCATGTATTGGGACTTCATCAATCACTGACTTGTATCAAACTTTCTTTTGGTGTGTACACCTCTTTCTCTCCATTTCTGCTATGATTCTTCAAGTCTAGGTCTTGGTTATTGAAAGTATAGTCCCTGACCAGTTACATCAGTATCACCTGGGAGATACTCCATGCAGTCATGCAAACAGGACCTTCATTTTTACAAGATTCCCAGGGGTTTTGGTACACATAGCAATTTGAGAAGCTCTGCCCTAGACCCTGTTGGAAGGCATTTGAGAGCAACCTCCCATGGCCTCCTTTCCTCCACTACCCCCACCAGAGCACCCAGCATGCTGCTGACTAGTCCTGGGATTAGTCATCAAAGGACACTCACCCACTACCCATACCCTATTTATTAAACAATGTAAGTGGCTTTCTGTTAGCTGTTTTAAGTGCTAAGTCTCTGTTCCTCAACTGTGATAGTTAAGGCTCTCTAAATTAGCCTCTCTACCTACGGAAACTTCTCAACCTCAATGTTCTAACAAAACTTTTCATTCCTGACATGCCATAGAATTACTGCTAGAGGATAAGGATTATTTCTTATAGGTCACTGATGTTGGTTACTAGAAGAGTCCTGGCTATATTTTAGCCATTTTGTAAATTCTGCAGGAATGAGTACAAGGCCAGAGACAGGATGATAATGTTTTCCTAAAAGAGAAGAAGTGACTCCTGTAGGGCTTACATATGGAAACTGTTAAGGGAAAAAATTATAATAGACATATGAATACTACAACCATATTGATTTTATTGAATACTGTATGAGATCCTTTGTGTATATTATATTATGAAATTTCCAATAGAACTCTATGAAGTAAGCATTATTATTTAGTGAGGCACTCCTGTTCATTCTTATGGATAAGGAAATTGAGACTCAAAGGCATTGTGTAACTTATCTAAGACATACAGCTGGTTAAATGCAGAGCTAAGATTGAAACCCAAGTTTCTGTCTCTAACTATTATGCTTTCTCTCCATATTGATAAAGGGGAGTTCCACCAAAGGGAGTATTGGGACATGATGGAGATAACTAGGGTCTTAGAGGTCATAACTATTTTTCCAAGTCAGGAAATGTTTCCACAGGCAATATTCCTGTTTTCATTGGAACACCAGTGAGATTTAAAGTTACTCATGAATTTCCTCCTTTGCGTCAGAAAACATTCAAAGGGAACAACCCAACGGATACAGATGGACTCCACCAGCTTCCTAAGCCAAGTTCTTCTCTTTCTTGTTGTGAGTGGCCTAGGTGCGCTGACTCCTCCCTCTCAGTTTAATACCTTCATGAGATGACCAGGATAACAAAGGGTAAGCTTCTCTGGCACTCTAAGATTAGAGATTCAGGTACAAGGTGAACTAACTCATCCAGTCAGCTGCCTGCCCAGGTATAATATACAACTTGCTTCTATGGAGTACCAATGTCTTCAATATCATCAGACTATATGAACACTGAAAAATATTTATTCCCTGTTTCATGTTTATAAAGCTACTGGTTAGCAATTCACATGATTTTATAATGGTTTCGAAGTCACTAGACCAAAAGATATGAAGACTTCCTATAGCTCACAGCTTCAAATATGAGTTCCATAAATCTGCTCTCAGAATGAAGTAGAATGGGGGAATATAGGAACCTGGGGCCAGGAGATATGGTTGGGACAATCCAGTGTAGAGGTCTCCAAAGGGCTCCTAAGTAAATGGATTTCTGTGGAGGTCTTTGTCGGTCACCATAGGATGAAGGGAGTGAATATGATGAGGGTGAATATGATGAGGATGAGGGGAGTGAACAGCTTAAAACAGTGTCCATTTTGGTTGCTCATAGTTCTGTAGGTCAGAAATCTGGCATGGTATGAGTGAGTTCTCTGTTTGGAATGTCACAGATTAAATGAGGCTGTTGAATGGTTTGAGGTCTCTAGAGGCTCTGGGAAAAAGTCCACTTCCAAATTTACTCTATTTGCCATCATGGGACTAAGTTTCCTATTTCCTTGCTGGGGATCTCAGCTTCCAGAAGCCACCAGTATTCCTTGCCATGTGGTCCCCTCCATCTTCAAGCCATCAATGATGTGTTGAATCTTTCATGTGCTTCAGGTCTCTGTCTTCCTCTTTTTTTTTCTTTCTTTTTTTTTTTTAAATCTCATGGAGAAAGTTGTTTTTTTTAATTTAAAGATTTTATTTATTTATTTGACAGACAGGATCACAAGTAGGCAGAGAGGCAGGCAGAGAGAGAAAGGGGAAGCAGGCTCCCTGCTGAGCAGAGAGCCCAATGCAGGGCTTGATCCCAGGACCCTGGGATCATGACCTGAGCCGAAGGCAGAGGCTTTAACCCACTGAGCCACCCAGGCCCCCCCTCTGTCTTCTTCTTTGGCCATCAGCCAGAACAAACTCACTCTTAAATGGTTCATATCATTAGGTTATGCCCACTCAAATTATCTCCATATCTTAGTTTGGTGGATTTGGAATCTTAAATACCTCTCCAGAATTCCTTTACACAATACTCAGATTAGCATTTGACTGAATAACTAGGAGAGAGTGTGTGTATGCTGCGCTGGAAATCTTGGGGTCCATCTTAGAATTTTGCATACCATAGAAGCAATCTAAGTGGTGTTAGACCTCCATTTTGCCTTGGTCAGAGTTGCCTCATTTTTTTTTTAAAAGATTTTATTTATTGGACAGAGAGAAATCACAAGTAGGCAGAGAGGCAGGCAGAGAGAGAGAGAAAGAGAGAGAGGAGGAAGCAGGCTCCCCGCGGAGCAGGGAGCCCGACGAGGGGCTCTATCCCAGACCCTGGGATCATGACCTGAGCCGAAGGCAGAGGCTTTAATCCACTGAGCCACCCAGGTGCCCCAGAGTTGCCTCATTTTGATGGGTTTTCTGTTTTGTACCTTCATGTAATTTTTTTTCAGTAAATAAACATTTACTTTGATTTATTTTATTTTGTTATTTTTTTAAGATTATTTATTTTTTAGAGAGAGAGAGAAAGAGCATGTGAGTGGGGGTAGGGGCAGACAGAAGGAAAAGGAGAGAAGCAGACTCCCTGCTGCGGGCGGAGTCCAACTATGCTGGATCCCACCACCCTGAGATCATGACCTGAGCCAAAATGAAGAGTGAGAGCCCCAACTGACTGAGCCACCCAGGTGCCCCTTAATTTGATTTAAATAATGTACCCTTTCCTCGTCCTGCCTCATAACCTGTACTAATTCCTTCATTTCACAAATGAAATTTAGAGAGGTTATGGTATGTCATAGATACCAGTTTGGTTAGTGGAACTGCATGGTAGGCCTTCTGACTCCTGGGCCATTGCTCTATACCCTGAGCACTAGTGCTTTACCCTGAAAAGCTGCTCATCTTTTCTCATCATCAAATTATCCTGAATTTCACATTAACTTAGTCTTCTTTATGATCCCAGAAAAGTGGGTATTATTTCCTTAGGTTCTGTCTAATGCAAACTAGCATGAATACTTAATCTGTGAGTTAGGCTCCTGCATGGAATAATTATGGACATTACTAGAAGAGGTAATTAATTTATTACAAGGGGATAGGTAATCACCTAATGCTTGAATGCTTCCTGCTCTGAGCTTTTCCTCTGTACAGTGAGCACTCCCATACACCTCAGGAAGTGCCAGGAGTTGAGTTGGAGATATGGTTTGGTGAGCAAGAAATATAAGAGAACATTGTGTTCTGTGTCTTTCTCTGAAGCCCAACTGTGCCATACATACACAGTCATGGACATATCCTCACTGACCTTAATTGCCCAGGCATCACTCAGTGGTTCCACTAGTTAAAATGTACCATTAACGCTGCTCCCTGAAGAAGGGAGCAGTTTGAGAGCATGAATCTTCCCTAGACTCTGGGTTCCCATATTCACACTCACTGTTGCTCTTTCTTCTTGTCAAAGTATACAACCAAAAAGTCAGGAAAACAGACAATCAATGGTAACTATTGCTCTATGAAGACTGGGCAAAAGCTATGCCCATTCAAAAATAGTGTCTCTTAAAGTTTTTGGATTACAATCCACCGGAGGAACTATATAGCATTACATTAAGTATGTTATATACATGCATGTATATGAATATACATAAATACACATAAATAAAAGGAAACACATTTTTAAAAGATTTTATTTGTTTATTTGACAGACAGAGAGAGAGAGAGTGAGCATGAGTGAGGTAGAGGGACAGAGGGAGAGGGAAAAGCAGACTCCCCACTGAGCAGGGAGCCTGAAATGGGGCTGATCCCAGGACCCCAGGGTCATGACCTGAGCTGAAGGCAGAGGCTTAACTGACTGAGCAACCCAGGCACTGTGGAAACAAAATTTTACTGAATTAATATTCTTACTACTAGTATTCTTTTACTCAAAACTGTTTTTTTTTTTTAAAATACTGGTTGATATCTATTAATAGTTGTAGCCTGGTCAGAAAAAGGGCTCCTGGATCCTCTTGAAGGCTTAGTGAGTCTGAATGCTAATCCACATTTTCCTCACAGTGAGCTTTATACCTGGGTCCTGAAGATTAAAGTTATCCCTGAGAAGGGAGAGTAGAATGCCAGGACTTGCGTTCCAGAGCTCTGGTTCATGTGTGCAATGTTGATGATGTGATTTACCCTGTCTTAATGATTATTGAATAAATGTCTAGTGAGAATTACTGTATTCAAGATGGTGGGTATGATGAACTCTATAACTCTAGCTTATTGAGAAACTTCTCTGGATTATACATTATCTTAACCAATCTTTATGATCTCTGAAATTATTACTATCCTTCTAATCACACAGATGAAAAAATTAGGGCTTAGAACATTTTTGAACTGCCTAAGATGGTGTAGGGCTTGGAGCCTGTTGGTCAGAGAGCAGAGTTCATATTCCCCTCTATGATCTGGGCATTGGAAACAGAAAATAGAGCATTTGGTACTGACCCAAGTTTTAAAGTTTACATTCTGAAAATATTTTAAGAAGGCCCATTCCATTGAAAACCCTGGAAGAAGAGCCTCTATTCTTGCAGTCTAGCCTTTGGCATTCCAGGGACTACTTGGCCATAATTAATCAACAGCCCTCAAAAGGGCTATCAGGACTGGGTGGGACATGGAGAGAAGAGAGTTTCAGGAACCCTTCTGCCCTTCCCATTTCCCAGTGGCCTCTGTTGGGTCCTGACCTCAGAGTCACAGTGGAGAGTTGAAAGGAAGTAGGTGAAGTACCAAGAAGGGAATGAAGGGCACATATGGGCAGAAAGGAGTAGATCAAATAGGCTAGGATTCCCTGGGAAGTTTTTACCCTCTGATTTCTACGTCTCTCAACCAACTCAAACCCTACGGTGACATGTATTTTTTTAGTTGTGCGTAATTAACATCCAATTAACAAAAGCCAATTTGTGCTACTTATCATTTTATAGACCTTTCTATTTGCCTTTGTCCTTTACAATGTACCATATCAATTTATTGTCAAGCCTCTGTCTGAGACTCAGCACTTAGAGGGAAGATTATTCTACTCTGAGTTAGAAAGGCTGGGTTCTGCCTTGGGACTCTCATTTAAATGTGGTTTAACTTTCTTTTGTTTATATTTTCTCCCCATCTGTAAAGTGAAGATAATGATATTATCTACCCTCTGACCACACATGGTGTATTGCATAATGATGCAAAAGCAGTTTTGCAAGATATATATTAGTCTTTGAAGGAAGAAAACTTTCAAATAGTTTCTACTACAGCTTGAGTGGCCTAAGGGTATTAGTTTACATATATATTTTTAATTCTGTTAGGGGGCTGGTTGCTAAGATAGGATTTCTGTTTTCAAGGAAGGCCTATGCACTGTAGTACTCTAATGTAAATTGACTAATTGAACCACTGCCGACATGTCTTATCGTCAGGCAGTACCAGAAAAATAGTGGCTGGTTCTGCTGAAATCATGAACATTCCCTTTTGTCAACCATGCCAGTATGGTTGGAACATGGATGGGAGGGAAGTGGAATGAATTGAGGTAGGAAATGTGGGCAGGAGTTTCATCTCGTAGGAGTTTGCGTAGATTATGGAAGGAAACCGGGCACTGTCCAAGTACAGTGGGACACTAGGTAGATAAAACAAATAGGTGCTCTTTTTCCTGGTCAGAGTGTGAGGGTGGGGGACAGTTTGGAGGGAATGGGGCCTCTCCTCTATGTGAAAAGTCTTGCGGGGGTAGACAAAGAAAATCTATGTACCCTCAGGCCACCAGCTGCTGGATGATCCCGACCTCCCACTCTCTTGCCACCGCCTCCCCAGGGAGAATGTGGTACATAGGGACAAGAAGAGACCTGGGTGCATCTACCCACAGCCTCTATATAAGAGTCTTTTCCTTTTACCCTCTCATGACTTATGGGATCTGTTTTGACTTGCTTGCCACCCAAGGGGAGAAGAAAAAGTCTGAGCAGAGTTGAAGGAAGAAACCAAAAAGTACTTCCAGCAACTATTCCTGCTTCTCAAGGTAAATGAAGAATCCTCTGCAGTAGTGAATAAATGTTGCCCCCCACCCCACCTTCCCCCTCCCCCCGCCCAAGATTTCTATGTCTTTATCCCTACAACTTATGAATACATTCTATTATCTGGAAAAGAGACTCTGGAGACATAAGTAAATTAAGGGCCTTGAAAGGAAAACATTACCCCAGATTATCTGAGTAACTCCTAAATGTAACCACAAAGTCACCTATAAGAGGGCATCAGAGGAGCAAGCAGGTGATGTTGTGGACCGGAGCAGGAAGTTAGAGTGACGTATAGAAGGAATGCAGCTAGAAAACACAGGAAAATAGATTCTCCTCTCTAACCTCCAGAGAAACCAACTGTGTCCATACCTTGACTTTAATCCAGCGAAATTGATTTCAGACTTTTAGTTTCTAAAACTCTAAGGGAATAAATTTGTATTATTTTAAATCACTAAATTTGTGTAATTTGTTACAGCAGCCTTGGGAAACTAATATATTCCTTTCTTAGGCTTTTTCTCAAACTTTCAAATGGCCAGATCATATGCTCATTCATTCTTAGCAGGGCTCCAGTCTTCTGGAAACCGGATCATGGGTATTGAAGTCTCCCAGAACTGGTTCTAGTCTGAGCTCAGCCACTGCCCGCTAAGGTAGCTTTAGATCAGTTATTTGCCCTCACTCTCCTCATCTGTAAAGTAGGGAAGGTAATAATACCTACCTTACATGTCAGTTGTAAGACATAGAGGCAGTGTGGTAAGCAACATAACATGTCCATGACACATAACTGGCCCTCCCATGTGAAATAGGGTTACACTCTCACCTTAATAATGCTTTCGTCTCAGAGAACATGGGCCTGTTTGTGGGAGGGGAAGGGACCCTAGCTTTGGTTCCTGAATCTGAGCTACTTCTATGGTACTAAGAACTCTTGCAGCTGGACATATCCAGAAAGAAACTTCCAACGAAAAGGTTATTTGTGTAACAAAATAAAAGAAGATAGGCTGAGTGTCACCTGAAGAACCAACTTAAAATAAGCTCCATGTCCAGGAGCATGTCACCTGCCAGAAAAACAAGCACCATATAAGGAGTTGCATTAACCAGACACGGCAGGCAGACACCCAACACAACTTGTCCACCATGTGACTCATCACCAGGAGGGAGCTCAACCTGAAACAAGAGCAGATTGTTCTGTTCTGCCTAGCCTAAGGCTTCAGGAAGGAGCATACCCCTTTTTTTCACCCCCCCCCATTTCTCCATGGACGACCTAGCTAATCTCTCCTAATGCCAGTGCAAACTTTTCCTTCTACCTTCAAAATGTAACTTCCCCATCAGTTTATTGTTTGGAATATCTAATGTTATAATCTAGAGTCTTGGAGTCAGGGGTGTCTTTGGAGTCCATAGACTTATATAATGTTATACCTAAATAAATTGTGTCCTGTCATGTGACTTGTCAAAAGTTAAATAGACGGGCAGTGACGGATCAAGGGCTAGCTCTGAGCTCTGCTAAATCCTGCCTTTTGCTCATGCCCTGCAGCATGTGAGCAGTGACTTTGGACCCTTTAGGCATCAGTGCTAAAATGTCATAGTATTTAGTTGATCAGATTAACCATCTGTCTCCTAACAGAGAGCAGACCCAAAGAGCTGAATCTAATTTTTGAAGCTGAGGATGGGATTGAGAGAGGTGCAAGCTTCCAGGCACTGTGCCAAAGCCAACTTCTCCACTTTTCCTAAGTCTTGCCCTGAACTTGTTGGGTGGTTAAACTTCTTTTGTCCTTGTTCTTAGCCATTTTTTCTATTCTATTCATTAGAAAACCAGTTGTATTCTAGAGCTTCAAAGGAAACAGGCATAGATTCTAGACTTTCCAAAATTTTCTGAAGAAAGAACTTCAGGTGCCATCTAGTCTCACTGATTGCTGCTCACCAATGAGCAAGTGGAGCCTCCAAAGAAGTTACGTGACTTGTCTGTGGCAGTATTGTCTAAAAAACTTTCAGCAATGGTAGAGACATTCTCTTGACTCTGTCTATTGTAGAAACCACTAGCCTCGTGTGGCTATTGAGACTTAAATGTGGCTAGTACTGCTGAGGAAGTAAATTTTAAATTTTATCTCATTTTAGTTAGTTTAGATCTAAATAGTCCATGTTAGACAGCATAGGTCTAAGGTCACAGAACTTGGATGCAACACTAGGTCACTTTGACTTAAAATTCTTTCCTTTTTTCATTACCACCATACAGAAAACTCTAGGTTGTGATAAACTTTTTCTGTGGAGCAGGAGCCTTATAATGTCAGGTCCCTGGAAAAGCTTCCAAGTGAGCAGTAGTGCTGCAGGTGGGATATCATTAGTGGGAAAAAGATAAATCTTCTATTATTAGAATATATGGACTTCCCCAGGTAGGAGGGTAATAGAGAAGTTCATTCATTCTTTCTTCAAGGAAATATTGACTGTCCACTATGTGTCAGGTATGTGCTAGCCACTGGGGACCACAGTGTTTACTTGATATGTCCTCTGATTAAGTTTCCTAAAGACGAATGAGGAAAAGTGCCACATGAGTTCAGAGGTGAGAGAAACATTTGTTGCTGGTGAAAGTTCCCAGCTTCCTTTGGTAAATACTCCACATCATGTTGCAGAAAACACTTGCCTATACAACCTCTGAGTCAGTACTGATGAGGCCTGTGCTCATTCAGGCTTTGTATCTAACCTCTCAAGTAAACAGTGTACTTTGTTTTAGACCTAGACTGGTTTATTTCCATAAATTCATCCCAGGAGGAGGTAGTAAAATCATGGTTGGGAGGATGACCACATGGGCTTTTTAGGTTTTAGTTTGGTTTCGGATTAGTTAGGTCCAAGCTCTATGGAGAATAAGCCACAGCATTATTCTGGCATTTGTATAATGTAAACTTGCTCCACCCTTTCTTGCGTGACAGTAAGTTCTCTATCAATTATTTTGAGGATAGTTATTATTTATAAGTTCTTATTAAGGACTCTTAACATGCCTCTGTGTGTGTGTGTGTGCATATGTGTGTATGCACATGTGCATTGGAGAGTGATGATGGTTAAGACATAGTTTCTTTAATGATCATAAAATTTAAATATAGTCTGAAAAAGAGACAGATATACAAATAACTAAAATTCACAGCAAAGTGGCACAAAAGGTAGCCATGCCAGGCAGGAAGAGGAAGTAGCCACTCTTGCTGGACAGAATCAGGGATTAAAAAATTGTTATTGACAAAGTAGCCTTGGAAGTGGACCTTGAAATAGTCTGTCAGAGGAGGATGGAGAAGGACATTTCAGATGAAGAAAATGGGAGAAGCAAAGAATCAGAGGTGGGAGAATGCAGAGGGCATATGAGAAATAGATATGGGAAGTTACACTATTTAATTAGACCAAGGAAACTTCAGATAGGGCAGTAATAGCCACTGAGAAAGGGAGCTAAGGGCCTGATTGTCAGCTAAAGAGTTTGGACTTTACCATAGTCAGTGGGGAGCCATTGAAAGTTTTTGAACTTTGGAGTCATACAGTGAAGCTGAGTTCATTTTGATTGATCAAGTGACAGAAGGATGAGTCTTGGTGGGGAGAAGCTATTGCTGGGAATCCATTCAGTGGGGATTTCTATAGTCCAGGGAATAGGTGATATGGGTCTGAACAGGAGCAGTGGCAGAGGTAAACGGGTAGCTGTTGTTTAGCTCTTTATCTGACTGAATGAAGGTAGAGGTTGAAAGTTAGAAATGATGCTAAGATTCTAAGCCTAAATGACCAAAGAGATAGAGATAGCATGTGAAAAGCAATAAGGAAGTCAGAAGAAAAGCTGGGTTGGGGGAAATTTGGCCACCCTGATGGAAATGCCCAGCACAACAAAATGAGACATCGAGAACTGGATGTCCGCCACTAGAGAGTAGTGGGATTCAGATGTACCTCTCGGAGCTGATGAGGAGGTTTTTCATTAATGTACCCAGCTCCCAAGAGGAGTCGGGGCCAAGGCTTAAGAAATGGTGAAGGAAACAGATGAAGGGGAGGAGTTTCAGGGGAAGAACAGAAGAACAAAACACCTCAGAGCCAAGGGAGAAGTGATACAAAGTGGGCTAGTCAGTAAGTCTCTATATTCAGCTCCTGTTGTGAGATCTTTGATGAACAAGAAAGATATATTCCTTACCCTCATGGATGGAGCTCACCATCCCCTTGGATAAAATAGATGAAGCAAGGGAGCAAATAAACTAATCAACAATTTCAAATAATACAAGTGATGAAGAAAATAAGCTGGGTGCTGTGTTAGAAGATATTAAGAGTGGATGATGTGTGCTTTTAGAGGTGTGGTTAGGGAAGACCTCTTTTGCCAGGTATCATTTCAGCTGAGATGAGCAGTGAGAAGAAACTGGCCATATGGAAAGGGTGGGGTAAGCTTCCTGGCAGAGGGAAGAGATACTGGCAGATGGCCAGGGAGACTGGACTGGAGACTGAGGAGGAGAGGTTTATGAGATAAAACCAGAAGGGTAGGCAGGGCCAGATAATGTCAGCCCTCAGAATGAAATTTGAACTTCATTGTAAAAGCAAAGGTCAACAGCATGAAACTGAAAATAACTTAAAGAGAGTGCTGATAGAGAATAGACAATGGGAGTCAACCACAGGATGGGATTGGTGATCTTTGAGGGAGTAGAGAAGAGGATAGTGGTTTAAGATAGTCTACAGTATTGGGAGATTTGAAGCGTCTGGAGACCCTTTCTTGGAGAAGTTTGGTGGTAATAGGAGGCTAGGAGATAGGATAGTCTCAAGGATGTCAGTCAAGACTGTGCTCACCTCAGACACTTAAGTAGTCATGCCGCCGAGAGTCAGAAAGGCTTGTTTTTACCACTGTAGCTGAAGTCATAGGGGAGAAATGGAACACCTGGCCCCTGTTCAAAGCTGTTCCTAAAGTCACCAGGAAGGCGTAGTAGACAGCCAGCATTCCTGTCGGATTGGAAGCGGAGAGCAGAAGTCACAAGCAGGGCCTGCTCAATTTCTGGTGGAGTGACTGGCCTTTGCAGCTTGTAGCTGATGGCAAGGCCCTCAGGCTTTGGAGATGGATTGGGAAAGCCCCAGGCCTGGTTAGCCAGCTAGGGAACAGACCGTGCGATCCTATCTATCACTTCACACAGTGTGCTTGACTCATGGGTGTTGACAATTGCAGTATAATTTTAATTATACTAGGCAGAATTTCATAATACCTCTGTTAAATGATATTTTATAAAAGGCTATGAAGTTTTAATAGTTGGCTGTTTCAGGAGAGTTCTTAGCTTTTAAACCCTAGCTGAAGAGACTGAGTGAGATCTGGGTTATAATTATAAGGGTTGAGATGTGGCTGGGAATCCTATAAATACCAAATTAAAAAGAAACCAACAAGGAAGACCTGTTTAGGGAAAAGCACTCCGTCAACCCCATGCCTGCAGCCCTGTGTCTTTAATTTCTGGGACAAAGGGCCAGAATCTAGTTTCTAGTTGTAAGGCCTCCTGAGGAGGAGGAATAACCAAAATTTGCCTCCCTTGCCTTTCCTTCAAGGCCCAGGTTTATGTGCTAGGGTCTTTGAGTAGAAATCCAAGGAGAAATCGGTGGCAAAGGGAGATGGGAGGCCCAGCAGCAGTTCACACTGGTCTACCTGGAATAGCATTTGTCAAAACTCCTATACATCACCATTATTACCTTTTAATAGCCTATGCCCTGCCTCATCTCTAAACCAAACATATAAGAATTTTTACTATGGGGTCCAGGCTTCAAAATTAAAAACAAAGAAATTTTCTGTGGTAGGCTAAATAATGCCCTACACCCCAAAAGATGTCCACATACCAATCCCTGGAACCTGTGAATATTATTTTATTATTTTATTTTAGGGTTTTATCTAAATTCCAGTTAGTTAATATATAGTGTAATATTAGTTTCAGATGTACAGTATAGTCATTCAAAATTTCATAAAACACCTGGTGCTCATCACAAAAATGCATTTCTTAATCCTCGTCACCTATTTAACCCATTACCCACCCATCTTCCCCTCTGAAAACTCTTAGTTTGTTCTCTATAATTAAGAATTTGTTTCTTGGTTTGTGTCTCTTTGTCCCCTTCTTTGCTCATTTGTTTTGTTTCTTAAATTACATATATGAGTGAAAGCATTTGATATTTGTCTTTCTCTGATTTGTTTCAATTAGCATAGTATTCTCTAGTTTCATCCACGTCATTGCAAATGGCAAGATTTCACTTTTTATGGCTAAGTAACATTCCAACATATACATGTACCACATCTTTTCTTTATCCATTCATTGGTCGATGGACACTTGGGCTAGTTCCACAATTTGGCTATTGTAGATATCACTGCTGTAAACATTGGGGTGCATATATCCCTTTGAAGTAGTATTTTTGTATGCTTTTGGTAAATACTTAGTAGTATAATTGCTGGATTGTAGGTAGTTCTATTTTTTAACTTTTTGAGGAATCTCCATACTGTTTTCCACATTGACTGCACTAGTTTGCATTCCCACCAACAGTGCAGGAGGGTTCCTCTTTGTCCACATTCTTGCCAAGACCTGTTGATTCTTGTGTTATTGATGATAGCCTTTCTGACAGGTGTGAGGTGACATCTCATTATAGTTTTGATTCATATTTCCCTGGTGGTGAGTGATGTTGACCATTTTCTCATGTGTTTGTTGGCCATTTGTACATTTTCTTTGGAAAAATGTCTATTCATTTCTCCTGCCCATTTTTTTTAGTTGGATTATTCATTTTTGGATATTGAGTTGTGTAAGTTCTTTATATATTTGGATACTAATCCTTTATTGGTTGTGTCATTTGCAAATATCTTCTCCCATTCTATAAATTGCCTTTAAGTTTGTTGATTATTTCCTTCACTTTGCAGAAAATTTTTATTTTTATGAAGTCCCAATTTTTATTTTTTTTTATTTTTGCTTTTGTTTCCCTTGCTTCAAGAGACATATCTAGAAATAAAGTGCGACAGCTGATGTCAAAGCAGTTGCCTGTGTTCCCCTCTTGGATTTTATGGTTTTATGTCTCACATTTAGGTCTCTCATCCATTTGAATTCATTTTTGTGCACAGTGTAATAAAGTGGCCCCATTTCATTCTTTTGTATGTAGCTGTCCAGTTTTCTCAACACCATTTGTTGAAGAGACTTTTTCCCATTGGGTATTTTTTACTGCTTTGTTGAAGATTAATTGGCCATATAGCTGTGGGTTCCTTTTTGCGCTTTCTAGTCTGTTCCATTAATCTATATGCTATTGTTTTGATCACTTTGTAATATAACTTGAAGTCTGGAATTGTGATACCTCCAGCTTTGGTTTTCTTTCTCAAAGTTACTTTGGTGACTTTGGGGTCTTCTGTGGTTTCATACAAATTTTAGAATTGTTTGTTCTAATTCTGTGAAAAATGCTGTGGTATTTTGATAGGGATTGCATTAAATCTATAGATGGCTTTGGGTAGTAGAGACATTTTAACAATATTTGTTCTTCCAGTCCATGAGCATGGAATGTGTTTCCATTTCTTTGTGTCCTCTTCAATTTCTTTCATTAGTATTTTATAGTTTTCAGAGTACAGGTCTTTCACCTCCTTGGTTAGGTTCATTCCTAAGTATCTTATTATTTCCTGTGCACTTGTAAATGGGATCAATTCCTTAATTTCTCTTTCAGTGCTTTTCTACTGGTGTATAGGAATGCAACAGATTCCTGTATGTTGATTTTATATCCTGCAGCTTTACTGAATTCATGTATCCAGTCTAGCAGTTCCTTGGTGTGGAGACTTTAGTGGTTTTTTTTTATAGAGTATCATGTCATCTGAAAATAGTGAAATTTTGACTTCTTCCTTATCAGTTTGAATACATTTTATTTCTTTTTGCTGTCTGATTGCTGAGGCTAGGACTTCCAGTGCTATGTTAAAAGCAGTGGTGAGGGACGCCTGAGTGGCTCAGTTGGTTGGACGACTGCCTTCAGCTCAGGTCATGATCCCGGAGTCCCAGGATCGAGTCCCGCATCGGGCTCCCAGCTCCATGAGGAGTCTGCTTCGCTCTCTGACCTTCTCCTCGCTCATGCTCTCTCTCACTGTCTCTCTCTCAAATAAATAAATAAAATCTTTAAAAAAAAAAAAAAAAAGCAGTGGTGAGAGAGGACATCCCTGTCTTATTCCTGAAGGTAGAGGAAAAGCTCTCAGTTTTTCCCCATTGAGGATGCTATTAGCTGTGGGTTTTTTCATTTATGTCCTTTATTACTTGTAGGTATGTTCCTTTTATCTCTCCTTTGTTGAGGGTTTTTATCATGAATAGCTATTGTACTTTGTCCGTGATTTTTCTGCATCTATTGACATGATCATATTGTTCTTATCCTTTCTTTTATTAATGTGGTATATCACATTGATTGATTTGTGAATATTGAATCCCCCCTTGTAACCCAGGAATAAATGCCATCTGATCATGGTGAGTGACTTTTTTTTTTTTTTTAAGATTTTATTTATTTATTTGACAGAGATCACAAGTAGGCAGAGAGGCAGGCAGAGAGATATGAGGAAGCAGGCTCCCTGCTGAGCAGAGAGCCCGATGTGGGACTTGATTCCAGGACCCTGAGATCATGACCTGAGCCGAAGGCAGCGGCTTAACCCACTGAGCCACCCAGGTGCCCCATTAATGTATTGTTATATTCAATTTGCTAGTATTTAATTGAGGATTCTTGCGTCCGTGTTCATCAGGGATATTGGCCTATGGTTCTCTTTATTTAGTAGAGTCCTTGTTTGGTTTTGGTATCAGGGTAATGCTGGCCTCATAGAATGAGTTTAGAAATTTTCCTTTCTTTTCTGTTTTTGGAATCATTTGAGAAGAGTGGGTATATGAATGTTATTTTACATAGCAAAAGAGACATTGCACATGTGATTGAGAATCTTGAGATGAGGGGATTATCCTGGATTATCTGATATAATCACAAAATACCTTATAATAGAAAGTGTCAGAGGCAGAGGGAAAACTGAGATTGAAAATGGACAAGGGACAACAAGCCAAAGAACACAGGCAGACTCTCAAGGCTGGAATAAGGGAAAGAAAGATTTTTCCTTAGAGCCTCCAGGTGAAACAAAACCCAACAGACATGTCCATTTGACCCAGTGAAAGGGATTTGGAACTACTGACCTCTTGGATTGTAAGAGAATAAATTCGTGCTGTTGTAAGCCAGCAAGTTTGTGGTAGTTTGTCGCAGCAGTTATGGGAAGCTTCATAAGTGATGCTAATGATCAGCCAAAGTGAAGAATCAGTGATGGAGAACCTTGGTGTTGAAAGTGTGTCAAGGACCAGCAGCATCTGTAACACTAGGGACTTTTGTAGAAATGTAGACTTTCAGGACCACCCCAGACTTTCTGCTGCAAAATCTGAATTTTAATAAGATTCCCAGATGATTTGAATGCACACTGAAGTTTGAGAAGTGTCAAATTTTAAAACAATGGTTTTTCCATCCTAGCTTTACTTTAGAATCTCCTGAGGAACTGAAAAAATATAGATCTCAGGCCAGGGCATGCTGTTTTGAGAAGTGCTGAGGTGATTTTAATGTGAAACCAGGTAAGAACTAATGATTTGGGACAAAAAGTTTTCAGACTGAATGACCAGGAGAGACTGTAAAAAATTGAAGACTCCTGAGTTCCATCCATCCCAGAGTTCCTGATCAGTAAGTGTGGATGGGGCCCAGGAGAATGCATTTTAATAAGTGTCTAAGGGAACTCTAATAAAAGAAGTGACCATTTAGATTATTTTGGTGGTCCCTTGTCTGCCTGGACCCATGTAGCTCTTTTGTGTTAGAGACCTTTTCCCTCTGCCTTATCCAGTGTTTGTTTGTTGTTAAAGGGTTCCTTTACCTACTCTACAAAGAAAAACTATATTGTAGGCCCTTGGGGACCTCATCCGGAGGTGGTAGCTAGGTAGCAGACAGGAAGTACTCCTCCAGAAAGTAGAATAATTCTCAATTAGATTATTCATCTCAGGTCCTTAGAAATAGGTGTAGGTGGTGGCAGAGAACTGAACCAGTGATGCAGCCTGGAGTAAGGATGCCTCTGGAGATGGAGATGCTGTGAGCAGACCCTGCCTCAGCCCTGTTAAGGCTTCTAGAGTCTGGTATGCCAATGCCCTTTGTGGCAGTATGCTACAATATCTGTCCCCTAAGCATTTTTCTCTCTCAGTGTGTCCACTCTTATTCTATCAAGTATTATTTTATTTTTAACATGAGTTCTGAGGACAGTGACTTTACCCAAAGGATCAGCTTTAATGCTGGTAATTTAGGGCACCTGGGTGGCTCAGTCAGTTAAGCCTCTGCCTTCAGTTCAGGTCATGATCCAGGAGTCCTGGGATTGAGCCCTGCATCTGGCTCCCTGCTTAGCAGGGACTCTGCTTCTCCCTCTCCCTCTGCCTGCCGCTCCCCTTGCTTCTTCTTCTCTCTCTCCCCCTGTCAAATAAATGAATAAATATATATATTTTTAAAATCCTGGTAATTTTGTGCATTGTGGAAAAAAATCTTCCAAGTCATGTTGGTCCCAAATCCAGCTTACTCTTATCTAGCAAGATAGCTTCACTTTTGTTTTCTAAATACTTACTGTTTTTATAATAATATTATTATATTTGAACCTTAGTTCTGCCATGTCTTTGGATAAAACATCTAACCTCACTGAGACTATTTCTTCAATCTCACATAGGGATAGTTGTACTTACTTCAAGGGCTGGTGTGAAAATTGAAAGGTAATGTACCTAAAACTCAGAGTCTCTTACCCCAGTAAATTGTACATATTATTATTAAGGTAGATCATTTCATCTGGGAATGAGATCCAGTCAGATAAACTAGAGGAAGATTAAGATCCTGAAGCAATTTTTGAAGTGGTTGAGGTGAAGGGAGATTTTTCTCCCATGTTAATTTTCGAGAGGCTGAATATACAATCAGAAATTTTATCTGAAATTTGAAAACAAGTGAAAAAGAATACCAGGGATTCTTTTAGAGCTGGGTTTGGCTTTCCATTGTTTGGGCTGTACAACTCTAGAGAAGCAGATGCTAATTAGTAGGCTTTTATCTGCTAGAGATAAAAATAATTTCTGTCAAACAGAACAAATAACCTAAAATCTTACAGTTAATGGCTCTGTTGGACATTGACCAGTTTTTTTAATCTGACCCAGCAGTCTTATCCTAACATTACTTATAAATACATAGTTTCCCAAATGTTCTTTAAGCAATGTTAGTTTACTAAAATATTTGATACACATTAATTTTGTATTTCCATGAGATTCATGATTTTGCCTTTTCGAAAATTACTGTTTTGAGAGTGTCTGCTTTTAAGTGGTTTGTTCAATGGTTGACCTCTTGGGAATATCAGTTTAAGAAGAGTCTTATCTGGGTTTTATGTTACAGGTCAGTTTTTCCTGTTGTAGCATGCACAGGCAAAAAAGAAAGAGAGACCCATAGGGATAGGAGTAGTTGTACACTGATTCTAGCTATAATTTTATTTCTCACTCTCTTTGACTTTTGGAGTACTTTTTTCTTGTTGTAACAATACCACGTATATCATAGCTAGATATTTATGTTTCTCCTTCCTTCACTACATGGCACATTCTTTGAGGAAAGTGATTGTGTCTCATGCATCTTTCTATTCCCAGTGCATAGCTCAGAATTTGGCTCTGAGAAGCAAATAAACATCTAATTGAAATGAACAGAGCCCTTTGGGTCCTTGCTACTCCAAATGTGGTCATAGACAAGGAATCTGGGCATCAGCTAGAAGTAGTCAAAATGCAGAATCTCAGGTGCCCTTCCAGAGCCAATGAATAGGAATCAGCATTTCAATACACTGTGTAGATGACTATGTGCATTGTTCCAGGCTATTGTCAATTTTAGAGCAGTGACTCTGCTATTAATGATGAAGGACATTAAGGTGAAGGAAGTTGAGCTAACTCTCCCAGTTTCCAGCAATTTGGTGATGGACACAAAATTGAAATCATTGCTTCAAGAGTATTATTTTTGAGATTAAAGGTGGGGCAGGTTGTACTCTCATGGTAGAATTCCAGTTGGGGCAATAAAACCTATGGCTTTTGTATGGCAGAGCCATTAAGCTTGGTTTGGCAGGAAGGATGTTGTATTCTTCAAGAAAAACTACTAGTGAAGATCCTTATCCCTTCTCAGTTCTAGCTTGGGTGCTCAAGCCTTTATTCCAAAGGAGGGTCTGGCTCAGTTTCTGTTGGCTCTAAGCCCAAAGCAACTAGAAGCTCAGGTTATACTTTTGTGGAATCATGATGCTTAATCATATAATTTAAATCTCTATTTGTCACATATCTAAATTTTCAGGGATATTTGTCCAGTATCCTTAATGAGAGAGACAAAGACAAAGGAAGAAAGATAAACTTTGGAGGGGGGGGTCTTATGTATAAAATCTTTAAAAGGAGAGATAGCTGTTGTCTGACTGAAATATATGGTATCTTGCAGATAAGAATCTAGGGTTAAAGAGCAGGATCTTCAAAAATATTTGCAAAGAGTTTTAACTTCAGTTCCTATGAGAAAATAATGATTTTTCTTTTTGTCTGAGCCCATGTTTCAGTTGTTCCTGTCAAACCCAGAAGCCTAACTGTAGAAGAATGAGGATTTTATTTACTCTTCAGACAAAGAAATTAAGCAATTCAGCAACCCAGTAGAATCAGCATAGTAGAGTTTCGTGGCTAGAGGAAGCCCTCTGGATCATCTCATCCAGGGTCTGCAGTCCAAATGCTTTCAGGAGCCGAGCAAGTGAAGCAAATGTGAAAAGGCAGTCAGCTGGACCGTGTTAGGAGCGGTTAAGCTGTGGGAACTGGAAAATGCAGGCTTAGAAAAGTCATTCACATTTCTAAAATAATGTTGGCCAAATAAAACACATCTGTGGACCCAAGTTGGTCTACTTATTTATATTTCAGAAATCTGATATCCAGAAAAGCTAAATTTTCTGCCTAAGATCACATAGCTATAACTTAAGCATTGAAACAAATACTCCCAACTGTGATAGTGCCTCACGTCTACCCGTGGAGGGACATTCAAATGTATTTGTATACACAACTCTCTGTGCATGTGTATTAAACTAAACAGGCTCAATTCTAATAATTGGTTATTTGGAAAATACTTAGTTGCTAACAATAGAAAGAGAGCAATCGCTCTAAACCACATGAGGTACCAGAGTGAGACTAAAACAAACTAAACCAGCAGTATTTTCTATTCTTCTGGCACATGTTTTTACAAGGCTATAAATAATTGTAGTTATACATCTGGGATGTTTTTGAAATAGTAATAAAAATCTCTATGTTTTAAGAAAAAGACTCATGGATTTATAATTTAATTGGCCAATTACTTAGAAAAAAACTGCAGATTCTTCTGAGGGGGTGACAGTCAGTGGCTGGTGCTTGGTCAGCTTGCTCTGCCCCTAGTCAAGTCCAGAGTATGTCAATAGACTCCCCTCCAACCTGAGTCTGGAGCAGAATGTACGTGGATCACTGTTTCTAGCTTCCTGGTCAGTTATGTCTAGAGGCCCTCCTGGAGCTGGCTTTTTCTCTAAGACACGTGACCGTGCTTCTGTGAGCAGGTAGAGAAAGGCAGCAACAAAACCAGTCAGAACGAGCCTTTTGCAATTGGCCTCACACAGTACCACATTCATTCGGTGGACACAGAGTTCTCTGTTTTGCATTATTCTGTGTCTATATAATATAGTTTTATTACATTCCCTGTGGCAGGTACTTTCTGTGCATTTTTTCCTCATTTAATCCTCCCAACAAATCAAATATTAGTGCCATCGACACCCCCCATTTTGTAGATGAAGACAATGAAGTTCGAAGAGTTCAAGTAATTTATGTGTTCAATTTGGGATTTGAACCCAGACCTGTCCCCCCCTAGAGCGCAAGCTTTCAGACACTATATTATCTGCTCTGGACCAAGTGCCCAAAGGCAAACTTGACTTCCATGGTTTCTATTTTGTCTGTTTGCTTGCCTCCCTATGTGGCCCTTACCCATGTATGAATCAGAACAGCAGACTTCAGCCCGGGCTTTGAACTCCAAATGTGGGGTTGCCTTGGTTCTGGTTATGGGGAAGTTAGGGGTATTTATTTACCAAGAACCAGTGTTTAAAAAAAAAATTAAAATTTTAGGAGCTCCACTGGTGAGCCAGTAGAAATACGTGTTTTTGCAGGACTGGTGTCTGAAAAGCAAATTTTCAAAAAGCAAATCCCATTGTTCTGCTGACTTCTGTTATAAAATCAGAGGCGGATTCCCACAAGTTGGAATGGAACAGGTCAGTCCTTGACTCACTGGGTTGAAAACATTCGGCAAGAACTGACCAGACCTGGCCAGTGGAGGGCATAGCTCAGAAAATTACACAGTCCTCTCTTGACCCTGGAATCTGTGTTGTAAGGTGAGCCCCCTTCCTTCTCTTTCCCTTTCATCAAATTTGTGAGGGTCTCTAATGATAGTAGCTCTTGCCACTGATTCCTGTGATTTCATTTACACTAAAGCAGGGACTGCAATATTACACTTAAATGTGGGCATAATTGTCCAATGCAGGTGTATTCTATTGGGAAATGTTTAGATTGCAGATTCAGTGCCTTCTTCTATGAATTCTGTAATCTCAAACACCCATAAATTGGCCTAAAATATGTCTTTGAAACAAGTGGAGAATTTTTAATAAAGAGTTAGAATTTTTCATTTCATTAGTTGCATTCAAACACCATTTTCCTCAATTCAGGTTTTGTAGGATTAACTTTGAGCATGTTTTGAGGTCCCAGCAATTCAATAATAATCTAAATAGCAAATATCCAAAGATTTGGGGTGTCTTTTCCTTAGGCTGTCACATCCCCATAATTTCATTTGAACTCCCACTGTCTCCCCTATTTCCTAGGATAAACAGGTATGCTTTTTTTTTTTTTTTTTTTAAGTAGGAGAGGAGATTTTGTCCTTGCCTGTTCTTCCTGTAATGGCAGTCATTATGATGGAGGGACTATACGGAGTGCTGAATCACTCTCTGTTGTTCCAGAGGTCTGCAGCATAAAATTGGGAAGAATATAGTACATTGTACAAAGCATAGGTTTCAAAGCTGAGGGATCAGGCTTTGAGTTCTGCCTCTCACCACTTACTCATCTCTGGGTGTTAGTGTCCCCATCTGTAAAGCTAGGATGCTAGAGGGTGACTATGTGTATTAGAAACTGTCAGCACACAGCAGTTGCTCAGTGATTTTTTTTTTTTTTAGACGTTAAGCAGATAATAGGGATAATTCTCAAAATTGAGATTGAGGCAGAACATGAAGAAACATATTAATGAGTATATTTGAGCCCCTCAGGGCATTTTTGTACCCTTTCTCTCTGATTATTGTCATACTTCCAGGGTAAAGTGGGCCTGGTTCCTTTTTTCTCTATCACCCTACTCATGAGAGATTTGTGCGGTGGGCTGGCTCAAGGCCTTACATGATGGTGAAATAAAAGGGCTGAAGGGAATGTCCTTTAGATGGTGATGCATTATCAAATGCCAGAAGAAATGCGTTCATACTCTCTAGTGCACACCCACAGACTCTCCTAGCAGCGCACATGACTAAGGAACATTTCAGCATTCAATATACTTGTTAAAAACAAGTTTCTGGTCCTGTTGCCAGTCTCTGGAGAGTCAGCATCCTTGATTTTGAGAGCCATGAGAAGTTGTGGGTCTGACCAGATGCAAGAGAAAGCCCTTCAAATGCCAGAGAAGGAGCCATCCAGGGCTGCTGAGCATGGCTGTGCCTCATCTCAGAGTTGGCATGACCTCTTATAGGGAGGACAAGTGGTAGTTACCAAGAGAGTGGGTGGGGTGTTGTAACCCAATGCCAAGAGTTTCTAAAACCCAAACAGTTGTCAAATAAGAATGACAAGCACCACAAAATGCAGCTGCCTCACCTTCCACCCACATCTAGCATTGGTACCATGTCACAGCAGAGCTCCCTGGCAGAAGCAGCTAGGAGCCGCTCTTTGCCTTGGGCACTTCAGGCAGCAGAACACTGTTCTTCTTTCTCTCTTTCAGTGACTGGATGCTCCTCTGGGTGAACCACAACAACAGACTGAGCTGAGTAAAACAAACTAAAATCAGGATAGACATCTTTACAGCTGAAGGCAATATAACCACAGTCCATGGAGGAAATAGAACAAAGAAAGAAGTTTCTTTCTTGGTCTCACTCTTGCATCTCGCAAAGAAATGACTGATGCTGTTTTGTGTATTGGTGAACACGCATCCATTTAACTCTTTCTGTACCTTTTTAGTCTCAAAACCATAGTGATTTGAATGATAAGTTATATCTTATTTATGGGTCATAAAGCATGGAATTTATCCTCTGCTGGTTGGTGGGGAGCTGGAGATAAGATGGAAGTAGGCAGAACTTGGTATTAGGAACTAAGACAACTTCTTAGGTAACCAAATCAAAATTATACCCAGAGGGTACAATAAGCTCAGTTATAATGGTGTTACAGTCTGCCTCCAAGTAGGGTCTGGTGTGATGGTGGAGATGGTGGATCCTCAGGGGGCAGCATTGTACACCATTGGGCAAATGACAGAATTGTGCTTTCAGGGGATCCTCTGAGTTTGTAGCAGGACATTAGCCAGTGGCTGGGGCTTGGGGGAAGAGGATCTCCTTGGAATGAAGAATATTGACAGGAACAGGCTGGTGTCGGAGCAGAGGACTAAGGTATACTTCATATATGCAAAATGGGCAAACATAACTGGGGTTACTTGTAGGAAAAGGCTGTAGTTTAATGGACATGGACATCCAGAGGGCTTAGTCCAAAGGGAGTCCACTGTGTTCATGCCAGGTACTTACCTATGTTATGTCACTTAATATCCATAGTACTCTGACAAAATGAGTGTTATGTCCATTAAAGAGGCAGGGTAGCCAAGGCTTAGAATTTAAATGACCTGCCCAAGACTGTGGAGCCAGGAAGTGGCAGAGCCAGAATACAATCCTGATCAATCTATATCAAGGACTGTGTTCTTGTCTATATCTTGCTGCTTGAAAGGTAAGCAGTTGTTCAGGCCAATAAGTTTGGAGTTGTAATCAGAGATCACAGTGCCTTCTGGATGGGGCAAGTCACTGGGTATGTCTGTGATAGAAGCATGTGGGAGAGTGATGTGAGATTAGAATGGGAGGACAAGCAGAGGTAGTACGTGAAGGGCCTTGGAAACTATGCCTAAGAGTTTGGACTCTAACCTGTAAGCAATGGAAAGAAACAGAAGAATAATAGCATCCAGAATGTATTTGAGAAGGATCATTTTGGCAACAGGGTGGTGGCTGGATTCTCAAGGAGCAGTGGAGGTTGGGGAGAATAGGAGACCCCTTAAGAGGCTAGTCTAGAGAATAAGTCTTTCATATGTGAGGATATGACCGTATCAGTCCCTGGCCTTAAATCATTAGATTCCCTGCTGCCTTCTCCTTGATAAATAGTCCTTGGTACCTTTACAGCCATCTCCCAATCCTGTGCTCCCAGCTTATTAAGTATACATTATTTCTTGAATAGTGCTGTCTTCTTTGCTATAGTGGCTTCCTCAAGCTTGGAAAACTTACTCCCAAGCTTTAATTTCTAGTTCAAATGTGATCCCACATGGGAAGTCTTCCTACATTACCAGATAGAGCTTGATTTTCCCTCCTCACACAACTCTAACATGCCTTTAGTAAAATGGACTACATCTATTTTTATAATACTCCCCTTCTTGTATGTTTCTGAACTTTTTCTAAAAAAATATATATATATATTTTATTTTTTTATATGAAAGAGTGTGTACAAGCTGGGGGTGGGGAGCAGAGGGAGAGGGACAAGCAGACTTCCTGCTGAGTGGGGAGCCTGGGCAGGGCTCAATCCTAAGACCTTGGGATCATGACCTGAGCTGAAGTCAGATGCTTAACTGACTGAGCCACTGAGGCACTGAAGCAGTGATTATGTCTAGTTCATCTTTGATTCCCATTATTTAGCTTGATACATGTAAAACATGCTTCATAACCAGCATCCTCCTCCCAACATTTTGTGGCATTTGTGGCACTCAGTGAGAAAGTATAATTAGAGGCCTCAGACTCATAGCCCGCCTCTATTCTTCCTTAGCCCAGAACCACAAAGGATTTTGCACATGTGTGTATGTGAACAATCCAGCCCATGTATACAACCTCCACCTACTCTCCTACTCTGCTGTACGCAGCTATGCCTTGACCACCTTCAGGCTTTCAGATGTATACTCCAGTGACGCAGTATACTCTTGGGAGGATGGATCTACAGAATAATCCTTCATAGGCAGGCTTGGGTCATTTGAACAGAGAGTCAATCTACAGTCCTAGGTATAGAAACATGCCCTAGAATTAGGGTATGTGATCCCATGGTGGCAATGTGTCTTTGGCCCTGGGTACTCCTTGATCTGTTATTAGGGATGTGACCAGAGAAGGGACAAAGCAGATCCCTTTAAAGTATGGCACCTAGGTGGTTCAGCTTCCAGGTAGGTACTATTCTTTATTCTGTGAAATGTACAAAATAGTAAAGGTATGAAATAAAGTAGTAAAATGGGAGAAGTAGGGCTACTTTTAAGAATTTAGTATTTAAGAAAAAGAAACCACTGATGAATAGTGGGTGGTATGGAATAGAAAGAAGAGTGGAGGATCATCACAGGCTCTGTTGGTGGGAAGAATAGTATTGTGCTATGAGCTCAGAAAGGAGGAACATGTGTGAGAGGGAGCTCAGTGTTAGATAAGGTGAGAAATTCATGGGGAAACATTCAATAGCTGGAAATATGGGGTTTAGAGACCAATACAGAGGAAGAGTTTGGGGATAGGGATGTGAGAGTCATCAGCACATAGGTGGTAGATGAAGCTGTGGATATGGCCAACTTGCCCCAGGAGAGAGTGTAGATTGAGCAGAGGCTTCACTCACTGAAAAAGGAGGTCTGTGAAGAAGAATGAAAAGGAATAGCCAGAGAGAGATATAGAAGTCTGGCACAGAGAGAGTCATGGCTGCTATTGTAGCCGGGCAACAGTTTCAAGAAAGGATGGAGAAGGTCACACTGCAAACAGCCAAGTCAAGCATGGGAAGGCTGAAGAGTGCCCATGGGGTTTGACCTCAGCAAAATGTAGAGGAGGAATGATGGCTAAAGGCACACCGTATTGTATTTAGAAAGCAAAGTGGAGACAGTGTCAATTTAGTTCTTCAAGAAATTTGAATGCGGGGGGGGGGGTGGACAGCCTTCACTTGAAGATGACACAGAAATTAGGAATGCTTATTGTGTTTTTTGGTTGAGTTTCTTTTAAACATAGGAGAGCCTAGAATATAGGTGCAAAGGGGAAAGATCAATGAAAAGGGAAGTTCAAAGATGTAAGACATAGAGGGAAACTCAGTGGAAAAACTCACTGCGCAGTTGGGGTTCGCTGGGAAGTAGATAGACTGGACATTTATCAGGCAGTGCTCTTGGAATTGGTACCTGTGGGAGGAAGGGAAGTAAGGAGGCTGGGGCAGAGGGAGAAGTTGGCTGTCATGCAGCTGCACTGAAGATCTCAGCTGAGCTCATGGGGCACTCTAAAGCCAGGCAACCCTTCAGAGTTATCCAGAGTAAAAGCAAGGGAACTAGGCTTTTATACTTGATATCAACCTGTCATTAGATGCACGATTCCCTGGGAAGGGAATATGACCCTGGGTACGATGAAGATGGCTGATAGCAGATAGCTTCTGCTAGCAGCACTCCCGGTAGCCGAAGCAATAACTTCAGTCTTGAAGGGGCATCCAGGCTGCATATGTGTATCAGTCAAGGTTCATCTAGAGAAGCAGAGCCAGTGGGAGATATATATTAAGAGATATATTGCAAGGAATTAGCTTACATGATTATGAAAGCTGGCCAGGTAAGTTCAAAATCCATAGAGCAAGCCATCAGGAAGGGTAGGCTAGAAATCTTAGGCATGGGCTGAAGCAGCAGTCTGTAGACAGAATTTCTTCTTCAGAGAAGCCTTAGTTCAGTTCTCACAGCCTTTCAACTGATTGATTGGGTCAAGACTACCCAAATTATCTAGAATAATCCCACTTATCCAAAGTGGGCTGATTGTGGACTTTAATCACATCTATAGAATACCTTCACAGTGACACTGACATTGCTGTTTGACTAAATAACTTGGGATAATAGGCTAGCCAGGTTTGACATTAAAAAATCATCACACCATTAAGGTATTCACTATAGTTTCCATAGGCAGAAGTGAGTAATATAATTTAATTTCTCTTATACATGTAAGTGTAGTTTAGTGGGGCTCACTACTTTTTTTTGGTGCTTAAATTTGGCATTTCTGTAATCAAGCACTGACTTTCAAATAGATGACAATGACCACTTATACAAGGAATGACCAAAATGTTAATAACATACCCTAATTTTTATAACAGAATCTCAGTGGGGGATGATAGTCAAAGTATTTAGCCACAGGTATTGCTATGACCCTAACCAATGGGAGCAGACACCAGCCACGAACAGTTGCTAAAGCTACCAAAGTACATACTGCAGAACCAATTCTGTTCCCAACCACCCACAGAGCCAGCTCTGTCTGAATCCTTATTCTGACACGATGAGTTCACCCAAGGTAGCAAATGTGTAATATCAACAAGACAACCAGTCTTGGCTTCAAGCCCCTTCAAACACAAAGGGTGACCTGTAGCTGAGACACCTGAGTGGTTTCTCACACATCTGCTGGCTGGCGGGGGAAGACTAAAGCTATGTTTTTTATACTTTTGGTGCCAAGATTGTCCAGCATTTTAGGATATTTCTTTTTAAGTTTCATCAAAAAGTTAGAACCTTCTTTTCCTATCAGCAAGAAGGATGATCTGATCTACTTTCACTAATGTGTCATGATTGTTGGAGCCATAGGACAAACTGTGCATCTAGACTAGGCTTCTCTTCTCAGTGGCTTTGTTACTGCCCAAGCCTGAATGTGCAATGCCCACCTGCCTTCAGGGAACAATGTCCATTACTTTCTCTTCAATGTTCTCTCCTCAAGAGCAGAGGAAACATTTAGTTGTCCTCATAGTATTTCCTCCCAGTCCTCCTAACTTCCCTGTCTCCACTTATCTCAGCTACCTGGGCTTCCCTCCTCTGCCTCCTACCACCTACCTCAACTACGCAGAACAAGAGGGCCCTATTTCCCCCCGGAACTGCTGTTCTAGAACTCTAACCCCTCAGCCCACCCTCAGAGTCTCTGAGTGGAGGTGAGAGAGATCTCAGCTGCCACCCAACCTTCACTTCAAGTCAGAATGGCTCAGCCTAGTGAGAATCCAGCTTTAACTGGAGCTGTGTGAGGAACAGAGCAACGCTCATTTTACCTTTGGGGCAAATGTAATTAAGAGCATATTGAATTTCTGTTTCAGATTCATTTTAAGAGGTTTAAAATTTGTCAAAACGAATCTGCCGCAGGCTTGGATTTGGAGCACAAAAAAGGTCACTGTGTAGCAAAGTCTGCCCTGTTGTTTAATCACAGACTTTGGGGTTCCATCCATTTTGTTGATTTTTAGATCAGAAAGTAGGCCTCTGGTACCACATGCTTAAGGGGAAAAGCACTCTCCCACCCTGTCCCCCAATAATTAAAATGGCAAGCAAGCCAGATTGTGGAAGACTTGTTTACTTTGGGCAATTTTCCAAGATCAGAAGTAAAAACTGCTGAGATGCCAAACTTTAAATGTCATCATCTTTATAAGCAACTTCCCATACAGATGATGATTCTGCATGTAGGAGCTTGTTTGTATCATAAGTACTAATACTGGCATGAACTTATTTTGGGCAGCTTCATAAAATGGGTCCCCTTTCCCCTTCCTTCTGTCCCATATCCTGACTCTTTTTCCATCAGAGAGAAACCCACCTCATGCCCCACTGTATACAGAAAAGGGATTACAGAAAATTAGCTCTAATGGATTAGGGATCAAAATTTGGAAAGGAAAGAGTGAAACCTAATCTTGGTGATCTCTGGCTTGTTCTTGGTTTTAAGACAATGTCTACTTAGAGAGCCAAGTTCTCCAGAGTGGTTGAGGAGTTGAAGTTTTCTCTCTACCTTAGATTTTACTAGAGACATATTAACAGGATTTCAAAGCTCTTCTTTTAACAGGTGAATTATAACAGGTACAATGTAAAAAGAGCCAGCAGAATGGAACAAATCAGGAATCTATAGGTTATGTGGACAGATAACAAATTTAATGGTTAACATGGTTTGGACTGTCTTGTTTTTTGAACATGTGCTCTTATCTAAAATTGTGTTTTTCCTTGGAATAATTGTGATTTTTTTCTAATTAAAGTATAAACTTGGCTACCCTTTTTCTTCATCTTTCTTCTCCACACTTCTTTCCTTATTTCTCTGTATTCATTCATCTGTGGTAAATAAGATTTAAAGTAAAATGGAATCCGAGACAAGGACTGTTCCCTATTTAATTTACCAGTTTGGCTGAGCTTAAAGTTAATGTGTACTACTGTATCAAGGGCATAAACACAAGCAGCAGCTTCTCCATGGCAGCCTACTTCTGGAGGAGTGGCATGTGGGCACAGAGTCTCTGAAGCATAAGCCCTGGAGGCTGAAGGAGGTGGCAAAGAGCTCCATCTAAGTGGAGTGCAGGCCTCTGAGTAAACCACTTCCAGAAAGGGGATGATCTTCTGGTATCTTACATGTTGCTAAAGCCAGGAACAAGTGGGTGAGGAGGTCCGGCCCCGCCTTGAAGAGCTTCAGTGATTACTTAATTATACCCCAGCTTACGCTGCTCTGCCCATGCATCTAGTCTGCTTTAAAGGGCCCAGCACAGAGGCACTTGGGCTGAGCTGTTTGGAATATAGCTTTAGCCACAGGCTGGGGTGAAGGGGAATCTGGAGACAAGGGCCATGCCTGCCTCTGTTCCATTGAATTAGAGGGGGACCTACAGCAGGTTATAGATCCATTTTGAGCCTCAGTTTCTTTTCAGTGAAAGAAGCTGTTGCCAAGGACTAAGTGGGATAACACCTCACTCAGATATTGTTTGAGATAGTGCCAAGTTTAATGTTGTAACTCTTCCGCTGTCATGCTGACCTCCACGTGGTCTTGGGTCTTGTAGAGCCTGGGAACATAAGAATATTTCAGAGACCACAGAGGAGGGCATCATTATGGAAATACAGACCTCAAATATTACAGACTGCCTTACTCTATGTTCTTTTGCATACAAGAAGTTACAACCAAGCTGTTGAAAACTCCATTTACAGAAGCATATCAGAACCAAAGTAACCAAATGAGGGTTGGAAAATGCAATTTTCCTATGATACTGAATTTTTCAGAATCATGTTAGAACTTTTCTCTGGGGGTTGTCTCCAGGGTCAAGTTATCAGACACCTAAGGACATTAATTACGCCTTATTTTTAGCGCAAAGCATTATGAACCAGTTGGGCTATTCACCTTAACAATAAATGAATTTTGAAAATTTCTGATAAACTTTTTTTCAAAAGAAGATGTTTTTACCAGTGCTGAGGAAATTCAAAACAAGGTCATTGATCTCTGAAGGAAATTCCCAAAGAGGAATTCTGAATATTTTGAATAAAGGTAGGCAGCTTCCCAGGAGAGGGAAAACATGCATTGTAGGGGTTTGGGGGCCAGAAGACCTCAGTTTGAATCTCAACTCCCTACTTTCTAGTGCTTGACAATCTTACCTAACCTGTCTGGCCATAGTCAGAGTACTAGTACTGAGCTTGAAAGTTAAGGTAAGGATACAGTAAAACCATGTCTATGTACACATGCACAATATACACAATAACTTTACCTTTTCTTACTGATACTTTGTATACTACCACATTCATTTAGATGTATGACATAATAGTAATATTATCTAATGATGTCAAATAAGAACTATGTGCTGGGTCCTGTTCTAACTGCTAAGTATTAATTTATTTAATCCTCACAACATCCCTATATGTTACATTTATTATTATCTTATTTTGTAGAAGTGGAAACTGAGGCACTGAAAGGTAAAATAATGTGTCTAAGGTAATAGGGCAAGCAAACTGCAGAATTAGGATTTCCACATCAAGGAATCTACATTCAGTGTTTCTATTCCTAGCACACTATCATATTGCACTTGTTAGAATATTAGGTATTACTTTATCCTCTTATATTTATCAGGGATGGGTGGGTGGGAGAGAGAGAAAGAGGATGCGTGCACGCGTGTGTGTGCGTGCACGTGTGTGTGATGTGGAAAGAAGGGAATACAAGCAGGTGAGTTAGAACCCCAGACTACAGGACAGCTCCTCCTCTTACACCCTCTGATGTGAGGACAGAAGAGCTTTTCCTTGAGAACCTTCATGGCTGCAAATAAAGACAAGAGTCAGCGAAAGGCCTTTGTTCATCACCCACAGCTTAAGCTGCAAACACTCCCAAGTGTCATTTAGGACAGGAAAGCATAACTAGTATTTGAACTAACCTAGTTGTGTAGGCAGAGGGATAAGTAGTGTTCTTTACAGTTTGCTATAATTTTATACTAATTGTTTCACGTAATCTGATGTTGGTATGAAGGAAGAATGACTTACCAGATGTCACCCAGCTAGTATACAGAGAAAGCTGTCGAGTCAGTTTTCTTTCAGTCATATTGCCCAAGTCTTCCCTTCTTGACGGAGTGATGCTGTCATCTACTTCCTTCTCTCTGTTTTTATTTTCACTTACACCCTCTTTCTGGAAGCCAAACTGACTCCTAGGAAGGTGAGGAATGTGAGGCAGAGAGAGCTGCATGGCATCGAAAAGAAAAGTGGAGGTGCAGCAAGACCTGGGGGCTGGGTGGTTGCTGTGGGGGAGGCCTTGGCTACTGACTTTGGATGTCCTGTAAGCAGTTAAATGATCCATTTTTTTCCCTGCTCTGCCCACATGGCTTCCATTGTTAATTCCGAGTGGCCATTGGCTGACTGCTGGAGCAGAGCTCCACACACGCTCCTGCCGTGACCTTGATAAAGCACTGGAAAAGCACTCAAGTCTCAGCTCTGCATGGTTTTTCCCCAATGCAGCCTAGCACTGACCTTCCTTAGGAAAGGAGGTAAAAACACAATGCAGAAGAGTGCCGTTGGATTTCCCAGGACTCCAGGCATGTTTTCATCCTGTCTGACTCCAGGTCAAGAACCTACAACCATTCCCATGTTTATGCCACTGTTTTCTTTCTTTCTTTTTTTTTTTTTTTTTATGCCACTGTTTTCTGATTCTTCAGCTCTAAGGTCTGTCTGTCTTCCCAGGAGAGAGAAATAGAGCTGGTATTTCTGCTTAATCCTTAATTTATAATGGGTTCAGTTCTGGGAATCATGCATCCTATTGATGACCAAGGAGCTTGTCTTTGAGCAGATGAACTTGGAAAATGGAACAGAGAGGATGTGCAGAAATATTCTAGGTGGAAATAGAGCTTATTTACATATATTCTGCTCTAGAAAAGAATCTGGTGAGAAAGAAGGGGCTTGGAGCTAGAAAGTCCAAATATACTTTTCTCTAAGTCTGTTGATTATGTTCAATATCATCCTAGTATTTTTTAATTAAGCAGTCAAATTTATGATGTTATTTTAAATTATCTGATTTTCTGATTGTCTCATCTGTTTTTCTTGTGCTGTTAGGTAAACTCTTTCAGAGGTTACAGAAGAGAACTCTTTTGTATTTCCCTGTAATCCATATAACAATATAACCATATACATACAATCCATATAACCATAGCTGACAATTGTCATTCTTTTTGATCATCCATCATCTCTGGTTTTTTCTTCTCTTTGGGGGAATCCCTTATCTTGTAAGGCAGAGCTCAGGTCCTCCTATTGAAGATGAAAATGCCAGACACCAGATCTCCCAGTCCTCCTTGCAGTTAGGACATGGACAGATGTCCAGGTCCCCCCCATCAGATGGTCCTTGAATCTGCTATTGGTAGGAAGAGAATGTGCAGAATCCATGCTGGCATGAGTGTCAGACACAGAGGCAACTATTCCAGTTCCCAGAGGTGGCAGGGTCAGTGGTTCTAGTGTTGACATCCATGGACCACTGTTGCTAGTGCTGCTAGTGCAAGGTGCAGTGTCTGGGTACAGGGTAGTGAATATGCTATCTTCCCTGGATGCATCGTGCAGTGGATATACAGTAGTGTTCCTGCTTGCACAGTCTGCAAGCCTTATTCTCTAGACCCCTCAGAAATTCTTAGAGTTACCCAATGTCCTTTCAATAAATTCCTCTTCTTAAATTAGCTAGAGCCTATTTCTGTTGCTTGCAACAAAGCATCCCAAGAGATACAGTGTTAAAGCAAACACTCAATAAATATTTGTTAAATGACTAATTAAGAACTTCTGACATCTCCAGTTCTAATGAAATTCAAGACCCTCCTAAAGAATATGTATATAAATAGTGAGGCAGAATTGGATGTAGACTATTTAGGGAACAAAGAATAAGTGAGTTTTGTTAGATCAGAAAATTCATGTAGAAGAAAAATGGGAAATGAGGCTGCAAAACTAGTTTGGCAGAATATTGTGAAGGACCTTAAAAAGCCAGACTAAGGAGTTTGGGTTTAGATTCCATATTTGAGGTTTGCGTGAGAAATTGGAATAGTGGCTTTTAGTTACTGAAGAGTGCCTTTAGCATAATGTTCCCAAAATATGGTGGATAGAATATTAACAAAGAATAAAGGATCTATAGTCATGTATGTTTGGTATAGTAGGCCAATTAAAATTCAAAAGATTTTTTTTTTTAGTCTCTTAACAGGATGAATTTCTAAGAGGTAGTATTCGGTAAGCAGCACTTCTCAAACTTAATTGGATATAAATTCCACCCAACTAAAAATGGTGAAGGGAAAGAGGCCTGGTTTCCATTATCAATCAAATCAGTTATTTGAATGAACCTTTTGGAAATCCAAATGAAGAACATTTGAGCTGAATGGATAAAACTGTAAAAGTCCTGCTGCTCCTTGTGGCCACATCCTGATCCAAGTTCCTCTTTTACATAAGTATTTCCAAGCGCTTTGTGACCTCAAAGTTGATAGTCAAGTGACTATCTCAGGGGTGTATAGTGGTCAGCTAATTGCTTTAGTAAAGAAAAGAACTTGGCAAGGCTCTGAGTATTATATATTCTTTAAAGATATAATTTTTTTGAACTGATTTTAGGTTCACAGTAAAATTGAGAGGAAAGTATAGAGATTCCCATGCATCCCTGTATCCCATAGACATAATCTCCACTATTATCAACATCCTTTACCAGAGTAGTATATTTGTTACTATTGATGAACCTACATTGATACATCATAATCAGCCAAAATCTATAGTTTATATTATGGTTCCTTCTTCCCATTGTACATTCTGTGGGGTTGGATGCTTCATTGTGTTAATTGTATAGACTATTTCCACTGCACTAAAAATTCCCTTTGATCTGTTTATTCTTTTCTCTCCTTACTCCCAACTCCTGATAACCATTGATCTTTTTACTGTCTCCCCATAGTTTTGCCCTTTCATAGGAATCATATATTTGCCTTTTCTAAAGGGCTTCTACTCAGTAATATGCACTTAGGTTTTCTGTGTCTTCATTGTTTGACAGATCATTTCTTTTTATGATGAATAATACTCCATTTTCTGGATGTACCACAAGTTATTTATCCAGTCCCTCCTGAAGGACATCTTATTTGCTTCCAACTTTTGACAATCATGAATAAATCTGCTATAAACATCCATGCTATGTTTATAAAAAATAAAAAATTAAAAAAAAAAACATCCATGCTATAAACATCCAACTTTTGACAATCATGAATAAATCTGCTATAAACATCCATGTGCAGGTTTTTGGGTGAACATAAGTTTTTCAACTCACTTGAGGTAAATACCAAGGAGTGTAATTGCTGCACTGTATGATAAGGATATGTTTAGTTTTGTTAGAAACTGGCAAATTGTGTTTCAAAGGAGCTGTATCATTTGGCATTTCCACCAACAATTAATGAAACTCTCTCTAGTTCTACATGCTTGCCAGCATTTTGTGGTTGGTATTCTCAACTTTGACCACTCTAATAGGCAGATAGTAAGTAGTCCCTCATTATTATTTTAATTTGTATTTCCCTGATGATATATGATGTAGAACATCTTTCCGTATGCTTATTTTCTATCCATATGTGTTTTTTTGGTGAGGTATCTGGTAAAATTTTGGACCCATTTTTTAATCATTCATTCCGTACTGAAATTTAGTAGTTCTTTGTGTATTTTGGATGACAGTCCTTTACCAGAAGTGTCTTTTGCACATATTTTCTCTGGCCTGTGTCTTGTCTTCATTCCCTTGATATTATGTTTTACAAAAGTTTTCAATTTTAATGAGGTTCACCTCATCAACTATTTCTTATATGGCTCAGGCCTTTGATGTTGTATTTAAAAGGCATTACTATATATATAGTCACCCAGGTTTTCTCTGCTATCTTTTAGGAATTTTATAATTTTACATTTTGCATTTAGGTCTGTGATCCATTTTTTAAAAGATCTTATTATTTATTTATTTATTTGAAACAGAAAGAGCACACAAGCATGAGGGAAGGAGAGGGAGAAAGAGAATCTCACAAGCAGACTCCATAGTGAGCATGAGGCTCAGTCCCATGACCCTGAGATCATGACCTGAGCTGAAACCAGAAGTCAGATGCTTAACCAGCCGAGCCACCCAGTCACCCTGTGATCCATTTTGAATTTATTTTTGTGAAGGATGTAAGTTCTATCTCTGCATTCATTTTTTTTTTTACACTTAGATGTATAGCTGTTCCAGCATCATTTGTTGAAAAGACTTATCTTTTCTCCTTTGTCAAAAATTAGTTGACTATCTATATGTGGATCTATTTCTAGGTTCTTTAATATATTCCACTGACCTATTTGTCTAGTCTTTTGCCAATACCACAATATCTCTATTGCTGTAGGCTTATATTATGTCTTGAAGTCAGGTAGTGGCAATTTTCCAGTTTTTTTGTTTTTTTTCAATATTGTGTTGTCTATTGTGGGTCTTTTGCTTCTCCTTATAAACCTTAAAATCAGCTTGTTAATATCCATAAAATAATTTTCTGGATTTTGATTGGGATTTCAGTGGATTTATTATAGTTCATGTAGGAATAAAAGATATCTTGACAGTTTTGAATCTTCCTCTCTATGAACATGGAATATATTTCCATTTATTTAATTATTAGATTTCATTAATCAGAGTTCTATAATTTTTCTCATATAGCTCTTATAAGTTTTTTTTTATTAGGTTTATACTAAGTATTTCATTTTGGGGGATGCTAGTATAAATGGTCTTTTTTTGTTTTGTTTTGTTTTTAAAGATTTTATTTATTTATTTGACAGACAGAGATCACAAGTAGGCAGAGAGGCAGGCGGGGTTGGGGGGGGGAGCAGGCTCTCCGCTGAGCAGAGAGTCCAATGTAGGGCTCCATCCCAGGACCCTGGGATCATGACCCAAGCCGAAGGCAGAGGATTTAACCCACTGAGCCACCCAGGCACCCCTAGTCTCATGTTTTTAAAATCTGCTTTTTTGTTGCTGGTGTATAAGAAAACAATTGACTTTTGTATATTAACCTTCTATCCTGTAAGCTTGCTCTCATTACTTATTAGTGCTAACAGGGTTTTTGTTTTTGGTTTTGGTTTTTTTTTTTTTTTTTTTGTAAGTTTTTTTTGATTTTTTGTATAGACTATCATGTCACCTGAATATAAAGAGAGTTTTTTTTTTCTTCCTTCCCAATCTGTATACCTTTTATTTCTTTCTCTTGTGTTATTGCATTAGCTAAGACTTCTAGTACAATGTTGAAAAGCAGTGGTGAAAAACATTCTTGCCTTATTCCTGATCTTAGTGAAATAGCTTTGAATTTTTCACCATTAAGTATGATATTACTTGAAGGTTTTTTTGGTAAATATTCTTTATCAAGTTAAGAAAGTTACCATTCCTAGTTTACTGAGAATTTTTTTTATCATGAATGGGTGTTAGATTTTGTCAAGTGCTTTTTCTGCATCCACTGATATTATCATATGACTTTCCTTTTTTAGTCTGTTGATGTGATGGCTTATCTTAATTGATTTTCTAATACTGAATCAGTACCACATACCTGAGATAAGTCCTACTTGGTTGTAGTTTTAAAGGAATATAATTCTTTTCTATTTTTTTGGATTTTATTTACTAATAATTGGTTGAGGATTTTTACATCTTTGTTCATGAGACTTATTGTTCTGTAATTTTCTTTTCTTGTAATGTCTTTGTCTCATTCTGGTAATAGGGTAATTCTGGTCTTATAGAATGAGTTCAGAAGTATTCCTTCTCTTTTTATCCTCTGAAAGAGATTATAGAGAATTGGTATAATTTCTTCCTTAATGTTTGGTAAAATTTACCAGTGAATCCATCTTGGGAGGTGATTAATTATTGATTCAATATTTTTAATAGACATAGGTCTATATATATTGTCTAATTCTTCTTATGTGAGTTTTGGAAAATTGTGTCTTTCAAGGAATTATACAGTTTCATCTAGGTTATCAAATCTGTGGGCATACTTTATCTTCTTATTAGTCTAATAGAAAACCTGGGAGCATGAATATATATATACTAGAGAACCAGAGAAAGGTGTCAGCCTTTGCTAAGTTAACAAAATCTGTAGAAGGAAGGAAGGAAGGAGGAAAAAATGCACATTACTCATGGTAGCAATTCACGAATTAACCATTTTCAATAGTTACTATGAAATTTACTTCGGATGACTCACATTATCCTAGAGAATAACTGGACAATAACCTGAACAATTCACAGCTCAGTAGTGCCTGGATATTTGAGAAGAAAGGGGGAGATGACTGGGAGTATCAAAGGGGACCTATTCATCGCCCTCTGCCATGTCCTTACCCTGACGTTTTGCATAGAGTAGGGCCCCCAGGACTGGCCACACTTTCAGATGTGACTGACCTGACAAGAGGAGTGTGGGACCAAGGCACGAAGTTGATATATTACAGCAAATCTAATTTCAGCAAGACTTTAAATAAAAGTTTTTATAACGTTGTTGTGGCTTAAATGTGAGGTATCCCAATGCAGGAGAGAGAGTTCTCCAAGTTAGAAGATTAGGGTCATGTTCTGATTTTGCCAACCTACAGTGTAACTTCGCTTAACCTGTTTCCTTAACCAACCACATAGAGAATGTATAATGTATATCTCACAGGCTGATCTTAAGCATGAGGGATGATGGTTGACAAGAGTAAGACAAGGTTGATTGTGGCTTCCACTTATTTGTTATAAAATGATGATAATGATGTTACCTCCTTAGAAGGTTACTATGAGAAATAAATGAGTGAGTAAGTGTAAAGCACTTAGGGATAGTAAAAGGCACACATAATTACCCAGAAATGTCTGTCATTCTTCTTTTAATTATTATCATGTATTAACTCATAAATGTTTTTTCTTGATTAGGAGACACATTCTCTAACATTTTTCTTACCATCCCTCCAAATTCTCTTAAGATCCCAAATTCAACTTTCAGAATGATATTATTTTCTAAATTGTTTAGGTTTACATATTGGTTAAGTAGAAGATTGCTGGCTCCCTTGTATACTCATTTGTTAAATCTTTCCCAGAGCATATGTTTGGAAAAATATTAGAAGAAATCATGAACTTTTCTTCCTCAAGTGGAACTCTACATCTATTTCTCATAGCTAGCCAAAACTGGATATTAAGTGTCTAAATACTCTCAGATATTTAAATCCAAAGGATAGGTCTTGACTTTTCTGTAATGACCAAATTGGTAATGAGTCTTTATGCTTTACTGAGTTTTCTTTTATCCTTGTTTTTAGTGATTTAGCCAGGATGAAAGATCACCAGTTCTACTTCACATATCAAAAACAGAGAGACAATGTTAGTGGGCTCATAAGTGATTTGTCCAAATCACACATTTTGGTTCAGTAGTGGAATTTGGACTAAATCTGATTCTAGTGGCCAATCCTCTGAAGTACACTGGATAGTCAATAATAAGAGACTCCTCTGTGAGTTTTGTTCTTTCAAGTTTCAGGAGGTACATCTGTAGTCTGCATTGAGGCTAGTCCAAGGAAAGGGCCATGTTCTCTCTATCTTAAAAAAGGGGGTCTTAAGACCTGTGCAAAAATAATGAAGGGCATTCATACCTGGCTTAGAGTGTAATGGCACACACTTGCAGAAGCAAAGCTGAGACTTTCAGGTAAAAATCCTGGAAGGAATGGCACATAATAGATTAGAGGATTCCTTAGTATTCCACATATGTGAGTTTTAATCTGAAATGATTTGGCACCTGCTGTTAATCTCTTTCTCATCACTAAATGGTAACCTCATAGGGATGGCATTTTTCTCTGCTGCTGCTAGGAATGGCCAAGGTCACATTCCAGAAAAGGATACTTGCCTTGCAAGGCATACCATTCTTGGGGAGAGATTGAGGGAGTTAATGTTTGAAGACATTGTCCACTTCTTTTATAGCTAACCAACTTACCTATCTCTTACTGTTGCTGTAACTTTGTTCCCTTTCCCAGAAAGTGATGATAAGAAGCGGAATAAGCCTGCTTGGATAATTAGAGAACAATGGTTTAGAGAATTCAATAATCTTTTCCAGACTACTGTTTATATTTTGGGGCTGTGTGGGCTTTATATGCCATCTACTGAGTGTCTATTTTTAAAATTCAGTGTGATTTATTAAAATCCTAGACATTTTTTGTTTGACAATGCTGGACATAAAGAGAGATGGCAAAAAAAGGAAGAATGAGGAAGGAAGTCACTTGTGGATTCCTTCTAGCTTTGTTGGTACTGCCTAAGCCAAGGAATCCTTGAATTTTAGAACTAGATGAGAAGTTGAGATGCTGTCATCCAACCTACCCTCTTCTTCACTCAATCCATTGCAAAACAATCGTAATACCTAGCTATAGCACTCTGCTCAGATGTCTGCAGTGATAGGGCACTAAATATTGCAGGTGACTATGATGTCAGTATTAGAATAATTTAATTGTCACAAAAGTTATTTTTATGTTGATGCAGCTTGACTCTGCCACATCTCTCCCACTGGCTGTCATTCTGCTTCTTTAATTATATACGATAAATCCAACCCATGGTGGGTAAACACTATAGAAAAGTAATGATAATTGTGCTTCTGTAGCCACGTGGCCTGAATTCAAATCCAAGTTCCTCACCATCTTCACTGAGTGCCTGTGCCTGTGCCTGTGAATTCCCTTTTTGCCTACCTCATAAGGTGGTTATCAGGAAGAAATGGGTTTATATATGAAAAAAATTAGAGAAATGTCTGGTATTTGGTAGGCACTCAATTAATATTAGCTATTGGCAATGTTATTTTTATCATTTCATCTTATATACCAATTCCTTTTTCAAAAAGTGTTGTTTGGAGCATTGTCCTGAATGTATTGTGAGGCTTTGTTTGGTGAGTGCCATGACTGGTAAGTAATGTCTGCTGAGAGTTGAAGAAGGGGAAATAATGTCTCAGGTCAAATATTTGTGACTTGTAATCTATTCCTGATTTTCTCATGACAGCCCTTTAAATATCTAATATTTTTCTCTTTTTTAAAGATTTTATTTATCTGAGAAACAGAGAGAGAGAGAGAGAATGAGAGAGCAGCAGAGAGGGAGAAGCAGGAGCCTCCCTAAACAGGGAGCCTGACATGGGGCTCCATCCCAGGACCCTGAGATCATGACCTGACCTGAAGGCAGATGCTTAACCCACTGAGCTACCCAGGCACCCCTTAAATATCTAATATTTTTCTCTCTCAGCAGCCCCCTTCCAGGCTAAAGTACCTTGGAGAAATACTGAAATATGTTAATTCTGTAAATTGCCAGAAGTTGGGCCTTCAAGACATCATTAAAACAGGCTTAAAATCAAAGCATGGGAGAACATTTTATCTTTTCACTTATTACCCTTTTATTAAATGCTTCTGAATACTCCAGACTGTTGTAATTATTTGAAATCTCTCCAAAAACACTGATGTACCATTTTTCACAGCTTAATAACAAAATTTCATCTTCCCTACACTCACACCATTCTTGCATTGTCCTTCCTAGTGGCATGCAGTGTATTATTATGGAAGTAAACTTAGACGGAGAATTAGAGTGTCTCATGGACTGAATTGTGTCCTGCTCCACCAAATCTATATGTTGAAGCCCTAACTTCCAATGTGACTGTATTTTGAGTTAGGGACTTAAGGAGGTAATTAGGTTAAATGAGTTCCTAATGGCAGGGCCCTAATCCAGTAGGACTGTGATCTCCAAGAGAATACAATTTCCCGAGCGAACCTATTTTTTAAAATAAGGCGGCAAAAAGAAAGAGAAACAAAGACACTCTTTCCTAAAGACCCTTAACCTTACCTTGTTTACATTTTCTCAGGGAGAAACCTGGGACCAGGAGGATTTTTTTGTTAGAAAGAGCCTTAGAGGAAGCCTGGTTCAACCATCCATTCAGTTCATTGCCCCTAACATTGACTGGCATTTGTGAACATTATTATGTACTTATACCCATTGAGAGTTCAGGAAAGATTTAAGGTGGCTGTAATCACAACAATCACAGCTCCCAATTCATGATCTACTATTTAATTATTCTTTACCAGACCTCCCAGACTGGGTGTCTTTCAGTCTAAACAAACATCTCAGCATTAAACATCCTTCTCTCTGGACTTTTCTGATTAGAGTCAGAACCTTAGAGCTGGAGGGTCCTTCCAAAATTATCTAGCTCATCAGTGCTGCTTTGAAAATGACAAATTGAATTCTAAAACAAAGCGTTGATTGTCTCAGGTGTCACAGCTCATGAATAACCGAGTTTGTATATAAACTCCCATCACCTGACACTCACCATGGGGCTTCTTCAGCTTTGTCAGGACAACCAGCCCCTCATTACTCTCAACTTATATCCAGACCCGCACATTTGGTTGTCTCAGGTATTGTGTTTATAACAGTATTAGAAACCACGAATGAGCCAGTTTGCTCAGAGGTACCCCAGGATATCCAGTGGTGGAAAGTAGGTCTAGTTCATAGTGGTGGCTTCTGTTATTAATACAGGAAATAGTTTTCTTCCCTCTTTCCCGACTTTGTTCCTAGTCTCACGATATTATAAAGGTCCCTCCTCTGGCAGTCTTTGCAATGAATGGGGCTAAGCCAGACACCAGAGGTTGGCTTAAGATGTAAGGAATGAGTTGGTGTGAGGAAAAGGAGATATTCCTCCTCATCTGCTGGTAGAGTCCTGAGTGACTTTTAGCCTAGGATTAGATCTATTTTAATACACTCTCCACCTGTGTATTCTCATAAACCAAAGCATTTCAAATTCAAAACTTACTCAAAGACTAATCTTCTTCTACTTAACTAATTTGTAAAAATATATTCCTAAAGTAACATGAGTGATTTTGTTCCAAAATAAAAATGGAACGTATTTAGAAGTGAACAAGTTTCCAGAACAGGATTAATGTTCAATAATGCCTGTGGCTTTGAGACCTAGCTACTTCCTTGAATCTCTGACACTCTCCCTCCACCTCACCCCCACCCCTCTAGACACTCCCATTGGTTCTTCCTGTTGATAGCATCTTTAAAAGAATCGACCACAGTATTGTTATCAGTCCCATAGTTTCATTTCTTATTTGTGTCTATATTTAGATCGGAGGAAAAAACCTTTTTCCATTGCCTAGCAAAGAGAGTGTTTTTAAATGAGCTAATGAATCTCTTACAGGGGAATACCAAATGTAGCTGATGTCTTCTTGCTATGAAGGAATAGGTGCTAAAGCTAATGAAGTGTGGAAGTTGTTAGCTGGTGGAGTAACCATTGACTTCGATGGTCAGATCACAGGTGTATGAGCACTTAAATACTCTCTTATGAATTAGGCCAGGCTGTACAGATGGGGCAGGAGGGGAGTTTGGGTGCTTGTGGGTGAGAAGAAGCATCACTCTCATGTGCCAATAAGAACACAGGTTCATTTTAGTCAAGAAGAATGTTCTAAACATAGTGCAACAGTTCTAACATATAGTGCTAAAGAACAGGTGCTAAAGGATTATCTATTCTAGATAAGAATCAAAGTCTGATATCATATTTAGAAAAAAAATCCATGAATTGGAGAGAATCATGGATTCTAATGAATATCTAACCCAAATATTTAATTTTTTATATTTTTCCTTGCAGCCTTTAAGGAATTTTTTTTTTACCATCTTTATACAATTTTCACTGGATAAGATCCCTCCAAGATCCTTCCTACTCTCACCCATTCTTATGTAGAAAGGAAAAGACATCCCTTTGCCTAACCTGTGAATGGAAAGATCCATGTAATGATTCAGAGTAGAATAAATCAAAATATGGAACGGGGAGGAAGCATCTGTAAAATGTTTTCGGGGCCATTCATTGGCCAGCAGGGAAAGAATGGAATGTGTCCTTCCTTCTGCCCTCCCACCCCCAACAGAGGCCTCCATGCTCTTAATTTATCTAATGACTGTCCAAGTCTCTATACTGAGAGCCCCACTAACCCTCCTCTTCCAATGTCCAGGGTGCCATAATCTGACGGCAAAAACTCTGTAAAAGACTCTTTGTCTAGCCTCCACAATTTTGCTCCCTTTTAATATTGGTGATACCTAAAATTACTTCTTTGGGGGAGGATTCCATTCAGTTAGATAATCTTTTGTCAAAATAAATCCTTAGAAGTCCAGAGCATTAAGCGAAAAGCAGTAAACATTTTTTTTTAAGAGGCCGAGGTCTAAAAAACTAGTGGGGCCTTTCTTAAAATGTATGTGTCTAGACCTTGCTTCAGACTTGAGCTACTGATTGCTTGTTCCTTGACCTGACTTCTATTTCAGATATTCTGGCTGCATGGGTCTGTAATGAATTTTGATTCTCAGAGGCAATGTCCTTTGTTGGGGCTCCTTCCAAAGCCTTCTGAGGTTGATCTACTAATGTGTTCCATGTTTGTGTGTTTTGCAAGAAATCTTATGTGAGATATTTCTACTCCACTTGGATGATATGGCTTCTGCTTCAAATCTAAAATCCCCTTATAATTGTCTTATAATTAGACAATAATTGTCTAATTGTCCTCCTGGAGGACAATTATAATTGTCCTCCTGGAGCGGTTGCAGTGCGAGTGAGGATAGGAAGTTCTAAATAAATATTCACTTGTAATTGAATTTACTTCTCAATAAATATTTATATAGTAAATATATAGTAAAATAATAAATATATAGATATATATAGGTACCTAACTATATATTTGGAATTCAAAATTACTTTTCTTATTGGAAGCCCCTATACTCTTCAGAGTCCACAAAACCTGGGCAGGTTTCCCAGGATTTTAGGCCTCCTGAAATTACCTCTCACATAATTCTTAATCTCGTTTAAAATTTTCCTTCCATCCTGATACTCAGTTATTTCTAGATTTCATACAAAACCTGCTTTTCCTGGTCCCCCATCATAACCTGACACAAATACTATCCAGAAAAGGAATTGGAAATGGGGGAAATGAGAAAATACCAAATTAAGTGAAGAGGAAGAGAAAAATTATTGAGAAGATAGATAAATTGCCAAGTTATCTCATGCATCTATTAGTATTGGTCTTCATGCCTAGAGATTGAGAGGAGGAGTTTCCCAAATAAGTTTCTTTTAACTGCTGAAATATAAAGCCTTGCCATGCTGGTTGGGAAGCTAAGTGATGTCCCATCCGAGGTGAAAGTGGGGTAAAGTAAAGGGAGGTGACAGGATGGTGAGTTGAAATGAACTAATGAAAACACATGGTCTTCCGAAAAGGAAATGGGGTTATGAAAAGAGATGGGAAAACCAGTTCTTCCGGGATAATGCCTTTTGTTGGGCTCCAGTGGGAAGTTCATTTGAGGAAGCTGGAAGGATACGATGGGCGCCCAGGTTACCTGACAAGAGGAAAGAGGGCTGAAGGGAAAGGCAAACAGTGTGGGAGAAGGACCAGGGGTCACGTTTTTCTTGGCATTGAAATATTTTTCAAATGAGTTATTTTTCAAAAGTTTCCAAGGAGGATCCTCTACCAGTTTCCAACCTCCATTTGGGATTTGAAACCTACAGGAAATTAAGCCCCTTCCCATGACCTCTTTCTTCCTCCCTAAATTAAATTTGGATGCAGAGCGCTGCTTAAGCAGAAGCTGGAGCCTTTTGCTGTGCCTGAAAGTGTGGCCTCTCCCTAATGCAGTCTTAGGGGCTGGTTGTGCTCCCAATTAATTGTTATTTTGGCAAGTTCAAAGAAGTTGTTTTGGGTTTTGGCAAGTTGTTTAAAGATTGGCTTTCAAGTTCTTCCATCTGTAAAACAAGGAGTTTGGACTACAATCACTGGTTCCTAACTTGGGTGGTGATGGCAGTGGGGGCAGGGGAAGTGCTGGTGAGGGCTGGTGGTTAAAGTCCCTTCTCAGAATAGGATGAAAATTATAGAACTACTCTCCAAAAATAGGTACCTATGCCCGTTCACATATAATTTTGCATATAATTTCAAATGTTCACGGACCCTTCAGTAAACTGTTCTCCAAGGTAGTTTTCCTCGCAGGAAGGTTACACTTCTTGACCCCATTTAACTCGGGCATGGGTGGTTCAAATGTAAGCAAAAGTTCTGGGTGGCATTTCTGGGTTAAAGACTTAAGAGCAGTGCTTTCGTTTCTTTCTACACTAAAGCCAGCAATGTGCCTGATAGTGGCTTCTCCATCAGATCTAGGAATGAAGATGACAGTGGTGTAGTCGTTAAGTCTCCAGCCAACCTTGGATTATCATGTGACATGAGGGAAAAAATAAGCTTTGGTTGCTTTCAGCCATTGAGATTTTTAGAATTGTTTTTTTACCACAGCATTATTTAGCCCATCCTGAATGACATAACATCCTGATTGATACATCCTGAATCTATCCACAGATGCTGGAGCTTTCCATGGGTCCTGGATCATCAATCCCAAATCTGAAAATATTAAAGTTTTTCTGAAAATTTATGAATCTCTGAGGTGAACTTAATAACACAATTGCAGAATCTTGAATCACCTGAATTCCTATCCTGGTTCCCACAGAACGTTCATTTGGGTGAGTATTTCATTTTAAGGTTAAGTAATAAAATTTATGCTTGTGTGGGTGATTGGAATGAAAGGCTCACCTGGCCCAGCTTCAAAAGGCGATGAAGGGTTGGCTGCAGTCTCATTAGGGGATCTGCCTGCAGGAGGGAGGTAAGGGATTACTCCAGCCCTTGGTGTGCTGTGGACACTCCTTGGCTGCAGTCTAATGTGCAGAAGAAAAGAGTCAAGAAAACAAATAAAAACATACTTCTGAAAGCTTCAAATGACTAAAGAAGTCAAGAGGCAGGATGTCTGCACTTTGTTTCTATTTATGGAACACAAAGTTTAAACAGAGCTCTCCATTCAGTATTCATCTGGCTACGAATTGCCTTCCAAGTTATTATCTGCAAGGAAATGGACAGCATTCAAATCTTTCCCTGCAGTGAGTTTGTATTTAGAGATGTTTCACATGTGTTTAATTCACTGATCAATTTTACCTTGTCAAAACAGAATGGTCTGTCAAAAACAGGATGAGGCTCATTAGTGAGACACAGGAGATAGTACAATGGAGGAGAGAATAAACAGACTACCCAGAAATAAGAAAACAAGACCTATTCAGGAAGCAAGGGGGAATAGCAGAAAATGATACAGTGGTCATAGTAGACCAAAAGCTAGTGAGACAGCTATATGATACTGCTACTTAGTAAGTGATACTGATGAAGAAAAAAAAAAAAAGTGTCAGGAGAGTTTAGGGAATAAAGGTTTTTAGCCTGGAGAAGAGTAGGAATTTAACAACATTTTAATGTCTAAGAAACACCCTAGTATAGTTGTAAGAGTTCTGGACCTCATGAGTGGGAGTCAGGAAACTCAGGTTCTAAACCTGGGTATTCTTTGTCCTAAAGTTCTGAGCCTCACTTTGCTTGTTCATAAAATGAATAGTTCAGATTAAGATGACTGGTCAAGTCTTACCCAGCTCTAGAATTTAGAGAGGTAGTTCTAGGAAAATGTTGTTCAGTGACCCCACTTCTTTACAATTCAGAAATTTCTAGTACATGAAAAGCTTCTTGATTAACAAAAGGATGATTAATAATTTACTTAAATAAACCTCTAGTGGAATTTGTAAAATTTTGGAAACTGCATCCTTAGAGGTTTTTAAAGTTCAGATAGAGCCCATCTCTTTGAGGGTTAAGAGATAGACCAGGAGATATGTTTGTGGTTTCTTCTAGCCATAAAACAATGTAAAAACATTTTATTGTCATCTTTTTTTTTTTTTTAAAGATTTTATTTATTTATTTGACAGACAGAGATCACAAGTAGTCAGAGAGGCAGGCAGAGAGAGAGAGAGGAGGAGGAAGCAGGCTCTCTGCTCTACAGAGATGCAGGACTCGATCCCAGGACCCTGAGATCATGATCTGAGCCGCAGGCAGAGGCTTTCACCCACTGAGCCACCCAGGCGCCCTTATTGTCATTTTTTGAAGGAGATTTTCCCAATAACCAGCCCCTAACAGGAGGGAAACAAAATCCCAATCCAAAATTGTTGATCTATTGTCCCTGTAACAAACAGGAGATGTTCCCGTCAGCCTAAATAAAGAAATAAACTGAGGCAAGCTCAAATGACCAGAAATTGAATTTATTTGGGAATAGCAGTGGACTGCAATTTGGGGAATATTCTGTAGCAAGCTGCAGGTGGATCTGCTGAGGGTTTGGAACAAGCTGTATTTATGGACAAGGAGTGCAAAAAGGGGGAAGTCCAGTCAGAGTTCAAGTGGTAAGTTCATTGGCTTGAGGATAGGGAAACATGCTTGGCAGATATTCATTGGTCAGGAGTGAGTCTTGGCCTTCTATAAAGCAGGCATTTATGTGAAATCAGTCTCTTAGATCTTAAGTTCTGTTCTTCTGAGGGCACATGCACATTTCATATCCGCAAGGTTCCATTTTAGATTGAAATCTTTTCACAGAACAAAGAGAAATCCAGCAAAAACAAGGCTCTAAGTTCGAGCTGTGCTATATTTTTACTTTGCAAGGCATGGTCATGTCTTACTCACAAGAACTTTGTAAAGGGTGGGGCCTTTACAGTGTCTGGGGCCCTCCCCCCTCACCACTGGGCTTGGATTTCAGAGGCTGGTCAGTGGAGAAGGCCCCTTAGCCAGCCTGTATTGCTGCCAGCACCATGAGTGACCTGAGAGCAGCCAAAATTTTATTTTTCCCCAGGTAAGATTCTTCTGAACTCCTGGAAGATGGTGTGAGCCCTATTCTACATGCTGGACAGGAATATATCCAATCAGGAGTGGCTTGTGTGTATCCTACTCTGTAGCAATTGCTTTTTTAAAAAAAAGTAGGAGGAAGGGAAAATCCCTTATTGCTGCCCTATTTCAATATGAGCGAAGTGTTGGGCACTCTATCAGCCACTGATTAGAAAATAATGTTCAGCCAAGGGAGCAGTTGGTTTGGTGGAAGTTGTCCTTTGAAATGCCTCTGCAGGGTTAACTCTAAACTGAGAGAAAAGGAATTCCTCTAAACCATCAAGACTCTAGAATGATTCCTTTAGTCCTTAGGAGTGGCTTCCTTAGGGCTGGCTGGACTTCAGCCAAAGTGGGACATTTGAGGTCCCCTCTGCATTTATCTTTGTGGCAGCTTCTTCTCTCTGGAGTCAACTCTCACCATTCTTTGGCTATTTAGCATCATCTCCAGGTGGACTTCCCTTGCCAGAACTCATCATACTCATTAGGTAGTTCCTAGGTCTTTGAAAGTGACTGTACTTTCTGAATGTGAAAAAAAAATGTCAGTGATTGCCTTGAGATCATAGTTTATGGTCTAGGGCCTGGTAAGTGAGTATTTAGCTTAGGATTTCAAATTTTATTTATTTTATCTAGGTCACACCTCCATATAATTTAAAATTCAAAAGGTAGAAAAAGAATACATCAGAAGTCTCATTCTGTCCCCCATCTGTCCAGTTCGCCTACCTGGAAGTCATGTTACCATTTTATTTCACACTCTTACAGAGATGGTTTCTTTCTGTGTCAGCATGGATGTTTGTAATTACCCCCTTATTTAGTCAAATGATAGGATTACTACACACACTTTTCCATACTTTTCATTTGATGCAACAATATACATTGGAGAGTATTATGTTGTAGTACATTTAGAATTTCCGATCTATCTTTTATAATTGGTAACATTCTATTTTATAGGCATACACTGATATATTTTAACGTTTCCTAAAGTGAACATCTAGGTTGTGAGGAATCTTCTGCTATTATAAACACTATTATAGAGAATTACAGTGTATCCATATCATTATGTGCAGTGTGAATAGGATGAAATTTTTAGGGTGAATTTTAGAAGTGAAATTGCTGTGTCACAGGGCATGTGCATTTGTATATTTGATAGATATTGCCTATTTGCCCTCCGGAGACACTTGCCATTTTATATTTCTGTTAACAAGATGTGAGAATGTCTATTTCTCACTATCTTGTCAGCACAGTTTTTGATCTTTGTTCATTCTGTTAGATAAAAACTAATTTTTAAAAATTTTAATTGATATATCATGTATTAATAAACGTATATTTACCATAAGTGTACAGCTCAGTAAATCTTCACAAATTAAGCATATTGTATGATGAACACCCATTTCAAGAAACACACAGAACCTTTAGCTCAGAAGCCCCAGAAGCTTTAACCCAGAAGATTTTATTAATTTGAGAGAGAGAGAGCAAGCATGAGCAGGGGAAGGGGCAGAGAGGGAAAGGAAAAAGTCAACTCTCCGCTGAGCACAGAGCCCAACATGGGGCTTGATCCCAGGACCCTGAGATCACGACCTGAGCTGAAATCAACTGACTGAGTCACTGAGATGCTCTAAGTAGCCATCTTTTTAAAACCATCAATTTTTATTTTGAAATAATTTTAAATTGGCTTAACAGAAGTTAAGCATCATTTCATGTGTTTAAGAGTCATTTATGTTCCACATCTTCCTTCTTTTCACTACATCTGTATCTTTGGGGTAAATACCCAGTAGTACAATTGCAGGGTCATAGGGAAGCTCTATTTTTAATTTCTTGAGGAATCTCCACACTGTTCTCCAAAGTGGCTGCACCAACTTGCATTCCCACCAACAGTGTAAGAGGGTTCCCCTTTCTCCACATCCCCTCCAACACATGTTGTTTCCTGTCTTGCTAATTTTGGCCATTCTAACTGGTGTAAGGTGATATCTCAATGTGGTTTTAATTTGAATCTCCCTGATGGCTAGTGATGGTGAACATTTTTTCATGTGTCTGAACATTTGTATGTCTTCATTGGAGAAGTGTCTGTTCATATCTTCTGCCCATTTTTTGATATGATTGTCTGTTTTGTGTGTGTTGAGTTTGAGGAGTTCTTTATAGATCCTGGATATTAAACTTTTGTCTGTACTGTCATTTGCAAATATCTTCTCCCATTCTGTGGACTGCCTCTTTGTTTTCTTGACTGTTTCCTTTGCTGTGCAGAAGCTTTTGATTTTGATGAAGTCCCAAAAGTTTATTTTCGCTTTTGTTTCCTTTGCCTTTGGAGACATATCTTGAAAGAAGTTGCTGTGGCTGATATCGAAGAGAGTACTGCCTATGTTTTCCTCTAGGATTCTGATGGATTCCTGTCTCACGTTGAGGTCTTTTGTCCATTTTGAGTTTATCTTTGTGTACGGTGTAAGAGAATGGTCGAGTTTCATTCTTCTACATATAGCTGTCCAGTTTTCCCAGCACCACTTATTGAAGAGACTGTCTTTTTTCCACTGTATATTTTTTCCTGTTTTGTTGAAGATTATTTGACCGTAGAGTTAAGGGTCCATATCTGGGATCTCTACTCTGTTCCACTGGTCTATGTGTCTGTTTTTATGTCAGTACCATGCTGTCTTGGAGATCACAGCTTTGTAGTAAAGTTTGAAATCAGGTAACATGATGCCCCCAGTTTTATTTTTGTTTTTCAACATTTCCTTAGCGATTCGGGGTCTCTTTTGGTTCCATACAAATTTTTGGATTATTTGCACCAGCTCTTTGAAAAATACTGGTGGACTTTTGCTTGGGATGGCATTAAAAGTATAGATTGTTCTATGCAGTATAGACATTTTAACAGTGTTTATTCTTCCTATCTAAGAGCATAAAATGGTCTTACATCATTTTGTGTCTTCTTCAATTTCTTTCATGAGTGTTCTGTAGTTCCTTGAGTACAGATCTTTTACCTCTTTGGTTAGGTTTATTCCCAGGTATCTTATGGTTCTTGGTGCTATAATAAATGGAATCGATTCTCTAATTTCCCTTTCTGTATTTTCATTGTAAGTGTATAAGAAAGCCACTGATTTCTGTACATTGACTTTGTATCCTGCCACATTACTGAATTGCTGTATGAGTTCTAGTAGTTTGGGGTGGAGTCTTTTGGGTTTTCCATATAAAGAATCATGTCATCTGCAAAGAGAGAGAGTTTGACTTCTTCATTGCCAATTTGGATACCTTTTATTTCTCTGTGTTGTCTGACTGCTGTTGCTAGGACTTCTAATACTATGTTGAACAAGAGTGGTGAGAGTGGGCATCCTTGTCGTGTTCCTGATCTCAATGGGAAGGCTGCAAGCTTTTTCCCATTGAGGATGATATTTGCTGTGGATCTTTCATAGATAGATTTTATGAAGTTCAGGAATGTTCCCGCTATTCCTGTACTTCAAAGCGTTTTAATCAGGAACGGATGCTGGATTTTGTCAAATGCTTTTTCTGCATCAATTGAGAGGACCATGTGGTTTTTCTCTCTTCTCTTATTAATTTGTTCTATCACATTGATTGATTTGTGAATGTTGAACCATCCCTGTAGCCAGGGATGAATCCTACCTGGTCATGGTGGATAATCTTTTTTTTTTTTTTTTAAGATTTTATTTATTTATTTGACAGACAGAGATCAGAAGTAGGCAGAGAGGCAGGCAGAGAGAGAGGGGGAAGCAGGGTCTCCACCCAGCAGAAAGCCCAATGCGGAGCTCAATCCCAGGACCTGAGATCATGACCCGAGCCGAAGGCAGAGGCCCTAACCCACTGAGCCAACCAGGTGCCCTGGTGGATAATCTTTTTAATGTGCTGTTGGATCCTGTTTGCTAGGATCTTGTTGAGAATCTTAGCAATCATATTCATTAGTGATATTGGTCTGAAATTCTCCTTTTTGGTAGGGCCTTTGCCTGGTTTGGGGATCAGGGTAATGCTGGCTTCATAGAAAGAGTCTAGAAGTTTTCCTTCTGCTTCAATTTTTTGAAACAGCTTCAGGAGAATAGGTGTTATTTCTTCTTTGAAAGTTTGGTAGAATTCCCCAGGTAATTCTCTTTTTCTTTGAACAATATGTTCATATTCTTTGCTCATTTTTAGGTTAAACTGTTGTGGTTTTTTTCCCCCTTGATTTGTAGAAATGATAAGGAAATTTCAGTGCAGAGTAGAAAAGATATGAGCAGTAGGCTGGAATTTATCAACTCTGGTTGACCCCTAACAGTGGATATTCAGCATTTGAAACTCTAGAAAACTAATAATGGATAAAGCAATTCAATAACTGGTATACTCAATCCAGGGACCAGGGCCTGAGGAACCCACTGCTTCATCTTTTGTTTAACTTGGGAGCTTGGTGGTCCCCATCTCACCCTCCAAAAGAAGCCTGGTGCAAGTAGGTTCTTCTGTCAAGTAGGTGTTTTATCCTTAAACATCAAGTAAATGCTTTTCAGGTCACCGTTTGAACATTCTACCTGGTCAAGGGAAAGGCCTATTATACAGGAATATCTGAGAAGACTTTTGGGAAATATTTGGAAAGAAGCCTTTCCCAGGAGAGAGCTGCCACTCAGGGACGACCACTTGACCAGTGGGTTCCCAGAGTACCTTGTCCCAATCAGCTCAGCTACCACATCAAACAAAACATCACGCTTGGCCAGGAGGCTCTAGTTCAGAAAGAACCTCCCAGGAAGTCTACACACAGGAGGGGAGTTTCCCTTAAAAACAAAAGCAAGTAGGAGTTTTCTGTTTTTTGGTTTTTGGTTTTTTCCCCCTTCTCCTCTTCCTCTGACTGGACAGTAACCTCACACCACATGCCTTCCAGCAAACACTCATCACCCGATAAATCATGTGACCCATTCTGTTTACTTAGAGGTGCTTGCCCAGCTGGACCTCTAATGTAGACCCTGGTCTGTAACCAACTTCAGAGTGGTTTTTACTGAAAAGGGAACTTCTGAGGACCAGATAAGGCAAGCTATTCATTTGCATAGAGGGGCTCTGCTAGGTCATTCCCTGGGAGGCTGGGAGAACTGTGAAATGTGAGACAAGTTTTCAGAAGCTGCCAAAAAAACATCTTCTAGAGAACACCATCCCTGTTTACTTCTTACACAATGTGGAGTAGCTATAGAAAGTCTCCTCTCAAAAGTAATAATGAGGGGTGCCTGGGTGGCTTAGTGGGTTAAGCCTCTGCCTTTGGCTCAGGTCATGATCTCAGGGTCCTGGGATCAAGCCCTACATTGGGCTCTCTGCTCAGCAGGGAGCCTGCTTCCCCCCTCTCTCTCTGCCTGCCTCTCTGCCTGCTTGTGATCTCTGTCTGTCAAATAAGTAAAATCTTAAAAAAAAAAGTAATAATGGATTTGGGTTTGGACCCTCATTTAATGTTTCACGTTCTGGAATCAAGAAATGCTAATTCAAACATTTTTCACTGAGTGCTTTGGCAAAACCACTGACTGAACTATTTTTAAACTGATAAAAAAAAAAAAAGGAAAGAAGAAAGAAGGAGAGACAGAGACAGCCTACTTAGAAGAAGGTGGAAGCTGCTTTTGATCAGATGAACTGCCTGGTCCAGAGTCAGAGCAGTGCATCTCAGAGTGGACCTGTGAATTCTCCATGTCAGAATCACCTGGGTTTAGTCCAGAGGAGGTTGCCCAGGCCTGAGCAATTAGAACTGCAAGAAATTTGGCTCCAGAAATTTGCTGCAAACAAATGAACAAGACAATAATACAACCACACACATATGCACACACACACAACTATTTGAGGGAATGTTATGCTTATAGACATGTGAAAACTCCACTTCTAAAAACACCATTTTGTAGAATTTGAAATGGCGCTGTTGGGCCATGAACAACCAAGCTGCAACAGGAAAAAACTTCTAGAGAGGACAGAATTTTCACCCTGTGATCCATATTGACAGGTCTTTTGGCTTCCCTTCAGTCTACTCACTGGCTAGTTTTTTAAGATAAATAGGCACTTAATTCAATTCTTTACAGAAAGTTCTGGGCCACTTGGAGAGTCCTGGTGGGGAAATGTCTTGTGCTCAGACACCTCTCCATTCACCAGTGTCACAATTTTGTGCTGATCCTGAAAGGAGTAGGGTTGGTGCAGGAATTGGAGAGGTGAACTGAGTTGTCTAGACATTTACGCAAACAAACCATTACTTTGAATTCCTAGGTATCATTTTAAAGCCTATCTTGTCCATTCTCTCTCTCTTGTCCAGTCTCTCTCCTCCGAGTGAATGAATTGAGAACAGAATCCAGTTACAAGTCAGAGCTGCCTCTTATTAAAAACCTTGAGAGGGGACTGGCAACATTAAATTGTACTTCATTAGATCCCAGCTTAGAAGCAAGGTCTGTGCACCATCCCTACTACCCAGGAGCTTCTTGTAGGCTCCTAGAGGCAGCTGGGGATGGGGACACGCTTGTGGCCATGTGGTGCCTCAGGGACACTGAACACTAGAATTTGGGAGGCAATCTTTGGCAGAGTCCCCTCCATCCCCCATGGATATACCTCCTCTGCTTTGGGCACTAAAATAATAAGCCATCTTGGTGTGAGGGACCATGGAATCTTGGACAGTAACCATGATAACTAGTGTGGATGAAGGACCAAAAGGTTCTCAAGGACTTTTAATGTATTATGATTTAAGCTAGTATGTGAGAGAATACACAAAAGAATTTTGGAAAACAGGGGTTTATTATTGCACATGTCAAGAGTTTGCAGGGTAGAGAAAGTCAATGACATAGTGACTCAGGGGACCAGGTAGCTTGGTGATGCTCTCACTCCTCTCTCTGAAGAACAAGATGACTGCTGGAGATCCGTGCGTCATGCCTCACACGGACAGGTTCAATGAGAGGAAGGAATGGAGCTTTGTTTCACATGTCTTTATTTTGATTAAGGTGGAACCTGTTTCTCTGAAGATCCTAGAACTCACTGTCACTTGTGATCCCACACTATATAGGTAGGGAGGAAGGGTAGGTTTGTTGGGATACACTTAGACTAATTATTTTCCATTCACCTTGTTTTGGGGAAGGGTCCAACTTCCTTGAGTATATCACTGTCCAACTCTGGAATAAAACTAGGGTTCTATCAACAAAGAGGAAGCATGCAGTGGCTGCTGAACAGGCCATGGACTGGTGACAAGATTCCAGTCACAGGGATTGTGCATTATCTTTGGTAGGGAGTTCCTTCTGAATGGCAAGAATAAATGCCCTGTCGTGGAGCAAAGAAGTTAATTTGGCTTTAGAAACTAAAAACACATTTTTCATCTGAGTGTTTCATTTAATTTTCTGGCAGTAAAATTCATATCTTCCTGTCCTAAAGGTAGAAGTTTAGTGTATGTGTTAGAAATTGGGACATCTGAGTAAACTCCAGGCTTGCCAAAAAGTTCCTTTCCTCTGGAAGTCTCCAGCAGGCTCTCCCTGCTTGTCTTTCTCTATGTGTTCCCCTGCAGCAGCAAATCTGCATTTGTCTTGGGCATACTATTGGAATTTTCTTCCATGCAGTTTCTAGTAATTTCTAAGTGAGTTTCTGAAACCTTCAAGCCAGACTTCCTTTTTTTTTTTTTTTTTTTGCCTTTTCCCTGAAGCTAATAAAGCCCGAGTGGTATGGCATCTTCGAAGAGTTGTGTGTACTCAGCAACTTTGGTTTGTTGGTTTGTCTTCCAATATGCCTTACTCAGGGTGCTTATCTCTTAGAAAGGGAGATTATTACTACACAGACAAGGCTGGAAACCGCTTCGCTGACAGGTTTAAGAGTCTTAACAAAATAAACAATAGAAAAGGCAAAACTGTGTGCAAAATGGCAAGCTTCATTCTTCCTGCAAGAGTCAGCTGGGGAGGGAGGGAGCTGGAATCAAAACAAACTTGAGAACCTTTCAGGCATGCTCAGAGAGGCTAGGCTTCATGTTGAAGGAGGTTGAGATGGGGGAGGCCATTCACATTTCTTTCTGACCAACCAGCTGTCTATTTGTGTAGAGACAACTGTTCAACTGACGAGTCATTCACCATACCTGTTGATCTGGTTTATGATTCATGCCTTAAAAAAGCCCTAGAGTTGTGGCGATTACTCTTCCTGTTTTCCTTACCCAGAAAGCTATACAAATAATAGAATCATGCCACTGAGTTTCTCCTGATTTTGGTTTTGGGACCCAGTTGGAGAGTTTTTTCTTTGGATTTGGTAGAATCAGATCTCTGACCAGTACATGCAAATTTGTAAACAACTTGAGGACAGGATAGTGTCCTTTACTTTTCTCTCTTTCTTCTCAGCATCCCCTAGGAAAATACTAGGGCCATAAATGTTTATCATATGATTAATGTTTGTGCCCATTGTGAGGCTCCGGCTAACAACCCAGAGATCAAGAATCGCATGCTTCACTGAGTCAGCCAGGAGCCCTAGTAATTGAAGTCTGAGTTCTTCTACTCTTTAAAGGGCGTGGGAGATTGAGGTAGAACCTGCCATTTCCACTATAGTTCAAGAATGCAGGACTGAGGGGTGCCTGGGTGACACAGTTGGTTGAGCATCAGACTCTTGATTTCAGCTCACATCATGATCTCAGGGTTGTGAGATCAAGCCCCATGTGGGGAGCCATGCTCAGTAGAGAGTCTACTAGAGATTCTCACTCCCACTGCCCCTCCTGCTTGTGCTCTCTCTCTCTCAAATAAGTAAATAAATCTTAAAAAAAATAATTCAGGGTAGAATTTGAAGAAATAGATAACTCTGTCTCCTTTTGAAAGAACTGGAGTCCAGCTTGTCCCTTTCAACCTATATGAGACACCTCTCTCACACTTAGCCTCTGGCTAATAGGCCGTGTAGTAGTCAAACCCTTCCAAAGAGCACAGGGGCCCTATGGCCTAGAGTTAGGATCTTAAATGGGAGTCAGGCAGGGCAGGAATTGAATCCTGTTTCCATGTCTTACTAGGTGATCTTGAACTACAGATATTGCTCTCTTTTTTTGGATTTTGCTTTTCTAAATATTAATTTCCTCCCCCATGAAAGAGGGCTGTAAAAGACAGTTGTGAGGATTAAATAAGCTAATATATTTAAAGCATTTAGCACAGTCCCCAACACTTCACAAGCTCTTGTAACTATTTGTTATTGTTATTGTTGTTGTTATTACTGCCAGCTCCCTGTAACAGAACATTTAGAACAAAGAGGTTTGGGTAAAGATCATTTTGAAACTCTTCTCAGAGAGGGTGGGTCTTGAGTCGACGAAAATATATTTACTTGGTCATGGACCTCATTCTGCTTAATTACCATAGATGTGGGTTGAGGTTAGGTTAGTCAAGGATAAACTCACAACAAAAGGGTGTGTAGCCCAGCATGGCCACTCTTGGGTCTAGCAGCTGGTAAATGACCATATTTTTCTTCTTTAATTTTGTTTTCAAAGGGGCTTGTTAGGGTATATTTGCTCATACTCTCTTTAACTTTAACTACCAAGCTAACTGCCCCCACCACTAAAAAATTTAAAAAAAAAAAAAAGAAAAGTAATAAAAAGACACGTTGAAAGATGGCTTTGACTTGAAACCAACATCCCAATCTTAGGGAAACAGATGAGCTGGTGGAAAGACCTTGTAGCCTAACTGACATATATTCAGACACTGCCTTGGCCACTTTCTGGCTGTATGACCAGGTACAAATCACTTGACCTTCCACACTCTTGGTCTCCTCATTTCTAAAATGATTATAATAACGCTTAACTAATAAGGTTTCTGTAAGAGTTAGAAAGAGTATATATATAAAGCATGCCTAGTAAAGGTATTAGGTGCTCATAAAAGTGGTAGCTGGTTCCAGGATTCTGGCTGTTTTTCAATCCTACCCAAGACCTAGAGGAAATGGCTCCCCAGAGCATGTTAATAGTGAACACCCACATATGGTGTGCCAGGAAATCCTCTGCGCCATATGTATATATAAAGTAATTTAGTTCTCTCAATAATCCTATGAGGCAGGTGGTATTATTACCCCACTTTACAGATTAGGGAAATGAGACATAGAAAGGCCAAGTGTCTTGTCCAAGATTCCGTATCTGGTAAACGATAGCCGATATTCATTTCAGGTAGTATGATGTCAGAGTTCCTGCTCCTTGCCACTCTAACAGCAACTCTTTTGGAAAACCCATTCAGCGAGAAAGAAGAGGGCAAGCCCACCACCTTCCCCTCCAGATGGTCTGCTGAGTGCCTTAAAAACAGATATGGCCCCAGGGTGTCTTAAATGAGGTCAGAGGAAGAGCCATACTCTCCCAAAGGGATTTCCTATTGGTCCTACTGGGACTAAATCTAGCAAAATGATTACTCTGCCAATAACGATTTAAAAATTCCTCTTGGAAAACAAAGCCCACTGCAGAAGTTCAGGATTCTGAGATAAGAAGCCCTAGGCTCATTTGGGGGTAGCTGTATGGCTTAGTGGAAAATCTCCTAATCTTAGGGTCAAGCAAATCTGTGGGTATGGGGGGCTGTGTAAACTCTCTGAGCCTTAGTTTACTCATCTGTGAAAGGAAATTAATAAAATATACATCTTAGCATTGTTCTGGGAATTAAATAAGGTGATACCCAGAAAGCTTACCTTCCAGTACTAGGAATACTCTGAGTACTCAGTGAAAGAGCACCATACTTCGTAACTTTAGCCATCTTGCGTGACTTCCAGAGCAATTATTCTCTTGAGAAACCACCAAGAATTTTGGGCCACGTGGCTCTGAAATTGGTGACACACTGGATTGAAGACCAGACACCTTGCTTTATTACCCCTGCCTTGAGCCCTGCTCCTGGCCCTTCTGACTTCTAATGCCTCTGGTATCTGCTGCTAGCCTAACCTCTGCCAGGCACACCTGGACTCCTTTAACAGTGCTCTGCTGCTTTCAGAGGCTGCTTAAAGAGGAGGGTGGCAAGGCAGGGAAGAACTTCGGATATGGAACCAGAAAGTTGGCCAGGATTTAAGTTCTATGTCTACCATGAGCTATGAATGTGACCATCTATTTGGGGCTCAGGTTTCTTATCTATTGACTAAGGAGGGGAATGTATTAGAGCAGATATTGCTGAAGCCACGTCCAGCGCCTCCTCAGGCTAGGAGCCTCTTTCCCCAATTGGATTCCCAATACCCTGAATTTACTATGGAAGATTTATGGCTCTCTGGCACAGTATTACTGTTTTGGGGGGGCGCAAATAGTGAAGAGGGAGGAGGAGAAAAGCAAAAGGGCAATCTGAGATGAGTTTCCTGAGCCTCTGTGAACTCACTAATAAAATCGTGAATCAGTCTTCCACATTCATCCCCAAGAAAAAGAATGAATCTTTTTTTAATAGAGAGATTCCTGCAGTAGCAAAGAAAAGCCTTTAATTTCAGAACCAAAGCTATTTGTTTCCTGTCTCAATGTCCTTTCACCGAGAGCTCATCCCACAAACAATAGCAAAGGCAAACGAAAGACAAATGTAGGAAACATTTATATTTATATCCCAAATGAAGGAAACAGCATGAAAATATTGTGAAGGAAACTCAGTAAGTCTCTGCTCCAGGGTCTGTATATAGATTTGGTGCCAAAGGCAGCATGGCCAGATGTTAGAGGACATGATCCTCCTGCAAAGAACAAAGGAGAAATATGCGGGAATTTCACTGGGGAGGAGAAGAGCCTGGAGTAGTCATTCAGGTGCCCACACAGCAAGCTCTGATAGAGACCTTGAGGCCAGCAACCCTTTCTTTGAGTGTCAGTCCACACATCATTGCCTGATCTTGGGCATTGCCAGGATCTTGGGCATGATTATAATCTCTCTGTTCTTCAGTTTCTTCATCTGTGAAATGGAGATACCAACAGTGCCTAGCTCATGGGCCTACAGTGGGAATTAACAACTTAATATATGTCAGAAATATAGATTTGTGCCTGGTATGTGCTAAATACTTACTGATCGCTAATATTCTTATTACATACAGGTCTAGGGAGAAGGTCTTCTAATGATCCCAGAGCTGTCATGATAATTATCTACCACCACTTCAGGGAGATGCTGTAGTATAAAGTAGTGTTGGCTCTGCTATTGGACAAACACAGATGAAGATCCTGGTTCCATTGTTTACCACCCCCGACTCTGGGCAAGGCTGCAGAAACACTGGGGGCACAGTGGCTCAAGGTTCAGGATGGCTGAGGAATATGGTCCTGCTCCAGGCAAGCTGTGGATACTGTATTGCCCTGACTTGTGGAAACTGTTTTAAGCCTCCTTTCTTCATTTCATCATAAATTACCATTAAGGTTGTCATCATCATCACTATGATCAACTAGACAGAAGAAAAGTGGACATCTGTCCTTTTCATCCTCCTAACTTCTCCCCATTCAGTCTTCCATTATCCAAAGAGTGACCATCAGGATGGGAAGGAGCTGAATAAACTGATCCCTCAAAGGTGGAGGATTTTTTTAAATTGAGGTAAAATTCACATAACGTAAAATTAACCGTTTAAAGTGATCAATTCAGTGCCATTTACTACACTTCCATGTTGTGCAATTATCACTTATATTTAATTCCAAAAGATTTTCGTCACCTCCAGAGCAGACCACATACACATTAAGCAGTCACTCCCTATACCTCAGCCCCTGACAATCATTAATCTTTCTGTCTCTATGGACTTAGCTGGACCTGTCATATAAAGGGAATCATACAATGTATGGATTTTGTTTCTGTCTTCTTTCACTTAGCATATTTTGGAGGTTTTCCCATGTTGTTAGCATGTAATTCATTCCTTTTTAAGGTTGAATAATATTCTACATTTTGTTTACCCATTCATCCATTGATGGACATTTGGACTGTTTGTACATTTTGGCTACAGTGAATAGTGCTGCCATGAGCATTGGTGTACAAGTATTTGAATACCTGTTTTCAGTTCTGGGTATGTACCTAGGAGTGGAATTGTTGGGTCATATGGCAATTCTATGTTTAGCTTTTTGAGAAGCTATCAGAGTGTTTTCCATGCTGCTACTTTACTTTGTAAGCAGTAGGAAGACTTTGATGTTGAAAAATAGTCCTGGTGGCTGGAATTCTATTTTTGCTGATGCAGATTGGTCTGTGGGGTGAAGAGACTGACCAGTGGGTTGGAGGAATGGTGAGTTGGGAACTGGACCTCTCTACTGCCTTTTTAATCCTTAGTTGTAAGAAAAACTAACTCTGCCCTTTGCAAATCTCATTCTGCTAAACTGAAGGGGAATGGGAGAGAAAAGAGGAGATGACTGTATAGAACACTGAAGATGACCAAGTCTAAGCAATAGGCCATTCTGTAGACATACTATATGTAGATGGTTTTAGATCTTAATCACTTTCTTGTAAGAGAACTGTGGTATTCTTGTGCATTTATTCATGGTAGTAACTGACCCCAATCTTAAAGTCACTTAGGTTTTAGCTGTCTGATGTTGTATTATAAGCAACTTGAAGGGCAGCATGTTTCAGAACCCTCTTCTTGGGGGGTAGGAGTATGTCAGGCCTCCCAGGAGCACCTGCCAGAGAGGCCAGTGGATATAACATGGGAGCTACTGAAAAGGACCAGACTTGAGGGAGACTTTGGAGAGTCAAGGCCAGAGAAACTGCATGTCTGCCATTAGATCTGAGGGTTGAGGTCAGAGTGGGACCAGGAGGCAGAGCTATTGGGAGTCAGGAGTCAGGTCTACAGTCTTAACAAAGGCAGAGACAAGGATACTAGATGAGGCATCGGCTATGAATGGGTTTAGAATTCTTCGAGTTCATTCTTCTTAGGGATTGTCCCATAGGGGGTGTAAGGATGGCCACATTCAAAGATAGAATCTGGGAGGCAAAGAACAGCCTTTCTCAACAGGTTCCTCTGAGAGCTTATTAAACAATGTCCAGGGAATGGTTTAACTTTACCCAGATGTCTTTGCAAAGATATGGATACCATGAATCGTAAAATTTATGACCTGCAAATGTGTAGTCTTTTATCTGAAAATAATCACCACAGTTCATATTCTTTTCTATATTGTCCAAACTTATAATATGAATAACTGGATCTCAAACAGGATTCTCACTGTATTCTTAGGAAAGAAGTACTTCTCATTTTCTGGAAGCATTATAGCAAACAATTCCCCACAGTGGATAGATGGATATCAAAACCCCAAAGAAGTTCATTTCCCAGAAAGGTGACCACTGTTTGCTCCCCTCACATCTTTCTCTGTTGTGAACTCTACCAAACCTCAAGATGTGGGAAATCATGTGCGGGGTTTGAAGAGTCCCAGGACCTTCAGGCTCACTAGAAGTTGGTTCCTGGTAGGTCATGAAAGCCTTACTTAGTAGGGCTAATGAAGTTAGGTCTCCCAAACACCCAAGAACATCAGGGGTCTTTATTGCAACTTCTTTGTTCCTCTAGGTGAAGAGACAACTCTGTCCCTTGGAAATAAGGGATGTTTATCGAAGAGTCAACTCGGAGACCTCGTGGCCTTAGGTGTGGAATACTTTATCCTGCTTTCCAAAGCATGTCCCTGCATGCACTAAATTGGAGGAAATTCCTTCCAGAACTCAAGCCCAGAAGGCTGACAATGCTGTTGATGGCAGTATACTGAGTAAGTAAGAGAAGTTTAGGAGATGGAATGTGGGGTCCAGGATCCTCCTTGGAGGAAAGAGATGTGAGCTCCTTGGAGCCCTCTGGAGTAGTGCTTTGATGAACTGATGATAAATAGTGCCTCCTGCTGCAGGCCATACAAACAACTAAAGATCTGACCCCTTCCATGCCTTTAGTCACCTTTGGGAGTCATGCACAATTTGGAAAGCAGATTGAGGGCATCCTGGCTCCCAGCTGACCACTCCATTTGCAGCCTGGAGGTCTGGAGGCCTGAAGACCCCCCATCCCAAGACAACAGGCAGAGGTCCCCAAGTTCACAGAGCTAGTTCCTCTTCCCCTGGGTTTCTGTTCTCTGGGGGACTGCCCTTTCCAGAAATTTCCCTCTGTAGGCAGTTCTTTCCAGGGCTTTCAAGACTCCAAACCAAATCGTTTGGGGAGTGAAAAAGTGAAAGCACACATCTTAGAGCAGCAGGGACCAGCTGCTGGGTCAACTCTCCCCAAAACAGAACTTCCTGGGGAGTGACTGGAGCATCTCAAAATCCTCCAGCTGACCTCCTGCCCATGTTTTTAATTGTCTTTTTTAAAAAATGAAAATAAGATGTTATCACATGAAAAAGAAAAAAAAGAAGAAGAAGAAAGAGAGAGGAAAAGGAAAGAAATTAACTATTAAGGTTCTTTGTCTCCAGGGAAGTTCAGGGGGAAATTTTAGGAACTTTCTGCCTGCTTTTTATAGTATTTACCCGGCCGCCCTGCCAAGGGGAGGATGAGAACCTTTAGCGCCTGGTGCACCATTCAAAGCCCTGTGTGCTTAATAGGGTGACACAAATGTCTGTGTTTCTTTTTGCTTTTGACCACAGGCTGTAGGGAGGGGCCACCCCAGGGGCCTGGCGGGGAGGGCCTTGCCAATTGGTTCCCTTTCCCCCCACCAAACTCGTTCCCAGCCTGGGCCGGAAGGGCCTATCTGCCGCCGCCGACCCGCGGAGGGGCCGGACAGGGGGTGGGGGTGGGGACGCGGACGCCTTTCCGCCGCCTGGACGGCTTGGAGAGACTCGGAGCCCGAGCGATGCTAGCGTGGGCTCTGCCGGAATCACGCCCTGTGATGCTTTTGCCAAAGGAAGCTGGGAAGCCGGGGATGCGGGGGTGGGGTAGGCGATTCCCTGCCTCCTCCCACCCCTACCCCGCCGCTCTCCCTCCTCCCTCCCCTCTCTTTCTCCTCGGCCGAGGAACAGCTTTCGACCGAGGTCAGCTGGCTGCCTTTGTAGCTGTTTCCCAGGAAGGAAGAAGCGTTGTCTGCAGATCAGTTTATCAGCTGGCTTTCTTGTGCCGGAGCGCGGCCGTTTTCCGGGGACGGCTGCCACCCCCGTGATTCCCAGCCCGGGCTGCGGGTGGTGCGTGAGAGCCGGATAAATAGGCCATTGTGCGGCCGCTCAGAATCCAGGTTTCTTATCAAATTATCCACCATCAAGAATGAAATTCCGCCCCTGCTGCCTGTTATCTCAGCTTCTCTTTTCACTCTGCAATTACAGCCATTTCAGGATTTATGCCCCCCCCCCCCCGCCCCGAGTTTTGAAGGGAATATTCAGAGAGCAGTTTCCTTGTGCAGCTTGCTGTGAGGCAGAGACTTCGGGGGCGTGTCTCCTGACAGTGTTTCCGTGGGATTTTGGCTTGCAACCTAGAATTTAGCTTCTTTGGCTTTGATGTGTGATGTTTCTACTTGACACCCCAACTCAGGCACATCATTCAGCACCAACTGCAAATATTAGGGAGGTATTTCTGTAGGACTAAAGATGCAGAGTGTGTGTGTGTGTGTGTGTGTGTGTGTATGCGCGCGCACGTGCGCGCGCGCGGGGTTGGGGTGGGGATTTGAGGGTGGGGAGGGGGCACGCTTGATACCATTTAATTCTTTGTGAACACTAAAGACTTGCAAGGGAAACCACTAGTGGAAACTGGCCATCTGATGGAGGCTGTGAGGCAGTGTGGAGAGGGATGACATTGCGGTTTTAATGGTGTCAGTTTTGTATTATTCTGCTGCAGCAGCTGGCCTACTGTGGAGGAGTTGTATGTAGCTGGTGCTTGACTTAGGAAGTTGTCATTAGCAGCAAGGCTGGTTTTAGAGCCTCTGACCTGGGCCATTGCCCATGCTTAGGTTACTAGTCTGCTGTTACCATCCTGAGACGATTAATACGTTTTGGAGAGGATTCTGCATTTTCATTTTGTACTTGGATTTGCAAATTATATAGCTAGTCCTATTAATAGGAGCTCAGATTCATTTGAATAAGCTTGAATAATGATTTCAATAAGTTCCTAAGTTTCAATTTGACATAGTGGCCTGGCCTTAGTTGATAAACTGCTGAAACTGATTCTCGTACTTTTTGATATATCTGTGGGCAGTTATTCTGATGGATCAGACAGCATTCTACAAACTGAACTGGGTTCCCTGGCATCACATCTGCGGTGAGCTGCAATAGCCCACTGCTGGAATGAGAGCAAGCATCCGGGCAAGAATTGCTTCACTCTGCTAGCTCCTAGTCCTTTAGAAAGCTGAGGTTGTTCACTCCTCAAAGACCCAGATAGTTCTGTAGTAAGATGTTCATTTGTGCAGTTACCACCTCTCTTTCCTTTTATCCACTTCGAAATTCCTAGCTTCCACATCTGCAGGCCACAACTGGGTTGATAATGAACTCATCCCATCAAAAATCTTTCGTGTATTTAGCACTTAAATAACTCTTGGCAAATTACTCTGAATCTGGGACTTGGTGATCCTGACAGACAGAGGAGGGAAAAAGTAAAACAGTTCATAATAAATGAGCAAAATGCGATTTTTCTGGAAATAATTTGTGTAAGAAACAATTGCTTTGGCTTAATAAGACAATTTTTTCCTTCTAAAGAGTGTTCTTTCTTTTGTTTACTGTTTCATTCATTAATTTATGACTTGATTTTCTATTCACTCAACAAAGATTCTTTAGGATGTACTAGAGAGATATTGTGGTAAAGTGATGAAAGAGAGGAGATTCAGAATAGTGGGGATATAAACAAGTAAACAAAGAGTACAATGACATGTTATAGGTGCTAAGATAGAGGTTATCTATTAGGATGCTTTAGGGCCAAAAGGAGTTAATAGGATTAGTTCTTTTGGTCATTTTTTATGAGTTCCCTGGCTATGACATTGTTCTTCATGAGCCCTATTATTATAATTATTATTGTTAATAGGTAACATTCATAAAGTGGTTGGTGTTCAGACACAGAGCTAAAAACATTACGTAGGTTTTTTCTCTTTTGTCTCAAAATATGATCAATTAGGTCCATGTAGGAACTCCATTGTATAGAAGCTTCTGAGCCCAGAATATGATATGGGTGTTCAATGTCACACAGGGCCTAAGAGGTAAAGTCACTATTTGATTCAGCTGTTCTCCTCCAGCGTGTGCCTTCTCAAGGAAGCCTGTGCTGCCCCAAGAGTCATGGCTGCAGCACCACGTGTAATCATGGTCTGAACAAAGTATTAGAAAAATGGACTCTACTATTTCTCAGGATGGCTTTTCTTTTCACAGTATATGCTGTAAGTGGCATCTCCAAAAGGGATTTTTTCCCCCTCCCCTCACTAGTAGGATCAGGCTTATTTGCTTCAACAAGTTATGGATGCCGGTGCTGCAAATGGCTCCCATGAAACCAGAGTAAATCCCTACGGTGGGGACTGGGCACAGACTGGTTTCCCATGGCTTCCTGTAGGAGATTTTGTGGATACTTTCATGCCTTCAAGGTAAAGGCTGAGTTCTTGTATACTCCCATGTCCCCACTCCTTAGTGGTCATGTTAGGTCAGTTTTAGACTTTTAATGTCACAAGTACGGAAGCCAGACTTTTGAGGCTCATTCCCAGAAACCCCTTTTAGCTCTCTGGTACTCGTGGCTTCTTGTAATGAAGACCACTTGGGTTTGAAGTTTTAGAAAATTTCCCCTAGTGTCACACACTTACACACAACACTACAGTAAGGAGAGAATGCTGGAGGGTGGCAGTTTGGAGCCAGGATGGGGCAGGGGGTAGGGCAACACTGATGAAGTGGCCAGGATAAGGTCAAGGAGCATTGGAGTGAGGGCAAGAACTAGAGTTCAGGTTTTGTACTTTCCTCTTTGCAAGGAACTGCAGCCTTGTAACACGAAACAGGATTAGCCTGGAGCAAAACAAAGCAAAACTGATATTTTCTTGAGGGAGGTTCTCTTGTTTTTTTGTTTTTTGTTTTTGTTTTTCTTCTCTGCTGGAATCTAGAGACAGACTCCTTGGCTGGGTGCTAAGTGTTTTCAATGGGGAGAGGCCCTATGTAAGCCAAATTCAGTTCCTCCCACCCTGGAATAGTTCCTTGCTCTGACCTTGACCTGGATGTTTAACAAAGCTGTGAAATGGAAGGCAAGACTAGAAAAGACCAGCGAACAGAGAAAGAAAAGAATCATTCATTGCTACATTGTGAAGAACTCAGGTGTCTGATTACCAGGCTCTTCACTGTTGTTTGGGCCACAGCAAATGGCAGGAGCAATCTTGGTAGGACTTTTTCAAAAGGAATATTTTTATTATTTGAGTAGAAATCATAAATAATCATTGTGGTAGAATCTGATCATATTTTTCATCCTATGATGCGGGTGAATATTAACCTCTAGTAGTCAAGTGGAAAATGTCAGATTTGGAGAGATAAGAAGCATAGTAAGTTGTATAAATAAAAACCCATATGTATCAAAACAGTTGTTTTAGAGACAATATGACACCTCTCTACCACCTGCGTGGGAATGGTTAGGTCACCAAGGCACTGTAGTATGTATCTTTGTTCCTTTACTCATTCATTGTCAGGAAGTTAATAGCTGTGGTGCTCTTTGTGCCTTGCACACAGAAGATACCAGCTCATCTGTCCTCAGAGAGCTTATGATGTCCAGGAAAGACCAAAAAGCACATGAACCTCGTACTCAGACATGTCAGAGGCTGCATGAAGGACTGATGGGGCTGGAAGCCCAGGGAACCCTCTCCCTGAGCTTCTTTGCTTTGGAGGAAGATAGCCAACAAGGGTAAGGTTTGTGCTCAGTACTCGGGGCTTGCTGGGGGTGAAGGAGGGAAAAAGAGGTCAAGTCAGTGACTGTTCTCCAGGGTCACCATATAGAGTAGAGATTAGTCCTATGGGAAGATGACTCTCTAGCTTCTAGGAAATATGGAAGGGAATCCTACTCTGCAGGTATGCCCAGGTCATGGTCAGGGTTTGATCCCAGGGAAGAACAGCCTGTCCATTAGAAAGAGTCACAGCCTGTGAAGCATATCCTAGATGATGGCTCCCAGGACATGGATCTTAGCATTGTCCATAGGACCAGGTAGCAGCAATAGAGGCAGTGGTAGTGAGGGGTGCCAGAAGAGCCCTCCTAAAGGAGGTCTAGAGGAGGAGTATGGGGAGCCTTCCTGAGGAACTGCTTGACTCGCTGTTGGGTGGCACTTGGAGGTGAGTTGAAACATGGGACAAACAGCAAGAAAGTTCGGATGACTGCAGTGTGGGGTACTTCCATCGTCCCCACAGTCTGGTGCAGCCCAGTAAAGGATTATATACAGACTTGAATTCAAAGCAGTATGAGAGAAACCTACGGTGGTCTTTGCAGAAACTAGATGAGTTAAGATCCCTTTCAGTTCAAATAGTTTATCATTTATGAAGCAGGAACTATAGAAAGTCATGGAAGAATGTATTCAAATGGTGTATCAGACATTGATCAATGATGGTGCTCTGTATATCCTCTCCACTTTATGCAGATCCTTTGGCCCTCCTTGAGGCTGGTTCTAGAGTCATATATTTTATCACAATTAAAAAACAAACAAAAGAATAAGCAATACTCTTTAATTATGAGTGTATACTATAAATTGATCTTAAAATTAAAATAACAGTACTGTCACAGAACTTAAGAAATGTTTACAGCTTCCATGTGGGGAATCACAAACATAGATCTTCTTAGTTTTCTTGAATGTTAATTTATTACTCTGAAGTTATGGAAAGAATTTTTGAAGTTAGTAGCACAACAATGTGACTGTACTTAACACTTACTGACATGTACAATTAATGGTTAAGATGGTACATTTTATGTTATATACAGTTTACCACAACTAAAAAAAAAAGTTAAAAAAATACAAAATAAAACAAAACAACAAAGAAACTTTGCAGGCTCAGAAGTTTCACAACTATAGGGTCATGGAGAGAAAAAAAGATACCTAAATGTACTTGAGTACTCTGTATTGTTGCTCTGTGTATTTTAGGAAGTTAAGCATATGCCCTTGTCCCTGCCCTTTATTACATAATACAGCACCATACAATTTCCATATTTTTCATAGAAGTTAGAAGGTGCTTCGTTTTCTTTCATCACTGTGGTGGAGGCTGCTGGTACCCAGTGGTATCCAAGGTCCTCTCTTCTTGAATTTCCCACTCGTGGTGGTTCTTACTCCCTGTGCATCAGGGCAAAACAGGGCTGGGAGGAGACTAGTTCTCATCAGAGTCAGCATGCCTTACCGAAGACCAGGCACCTTTTCCAGAAGCTCTCTTTGCTTCTTTGCTGGCCAAATGGAGATGATTCCAAAGACTCAGAGGAAGGTGGAACTGTTAAGAAGGAATGAGCCTAGATCCCTAAATGACTGCATGGAACTTCACTGCAATCTTGCATGGGACTGTGACAGCAATGAGAGTAAACCTCTTGGTTAAGCTGCTGAAATTTTACTCTTGTTAACATCTAGACTACTCTGAGTAACACAACCATAAAAGGTATTACAGAGACAGGATAGGATATACAGTGCTGTACATGTAAGCTGAGGAAAGGTCAGACAGAAAAAGGGAAATGGAAATGACAGGTTTAATGATTCCCAGGTGTAAGCGTTTCATGTTACTCATTAATCATGTGGCAAATATGTTTAAATAAACAGACAAGCAATTCCTGTTCAACAAATACATCAAGGGAAAGGGGTTTTGTTGAGGCTTGGATCAGAACGTTAATGTCTTCCTTTGGGCCTAGCACAGCAGTTGCAGCAGAGATCAGAAAGACTTCTCAGGGGAGGATGAAAATGCACCTCAAGGAGAGAGAGGAGCTCCCAGTGCAGAGTTCCTTCTTCCTTTGCCTTGCCTTGCCTTGCCTTGCCTTCCCTTTTTAAAAATGTATTTATTTTAGAGTCGGGGAAGGGTAGAGGGAGAGGAAAGAGAATCTCCAACAGACTCCCTGCTGAGTATAGAGCCCCACAGGGAGCTCGATCCCATGACATTGAGATCATGACCTGAGCCAAAATCAAGAGTCAGTTGCTTAACTGACCCAGCCACTCAGGCACCCCAGAGTTCCTTTCAGAATTTTTGTTCTTCCAGGTCTTGGACACTGGAGACTTTTTTCTAAAATGATGATGAATGCCTGTTGAGCCTGGCAGTACAGCCCAAGACAAACCATCACCCAGGCCCAAACTTGGAAGAAAGTCTTCACTTTGGGCCCCAGTATGGATCTTTGGACAGTGGTACTGTCAACCAGTTTATCCTTCTCAGAGTAGCATGACTTCTCAGCTTCATACCTGTGGTTCTTGGAGATTAGGAGGGTACATTTTTATGACCCTCTAATGAGTTCATATTCACTTAGAATATAATCCTGATCATGCCCTCCAAGGTTCTGCATGATCTGGCCTCTGTCCTTTTTCTATAACATCTTGGGTGCCTCACTCCCTTCCTTACCACACCTACCCTGATTTTTTGGTTCCTGAAAGATGCAAGCTCTTTCTCAAGGTCTTTTAACATGCTGTTTCCTGTGCCTAGAAACGCTCTCCTTCCAGATCTTGTTATTCTTAGTTCTCAGTTCCTTGATCTCAGCTTTGAATCCTCCTCCACAGTGGCCTACTCTGACCCACCCACCTAATCAGATCATCTTCGTGCCTATCTCAGACCCTCTCAGCCCACCTCTTCTTATTCCAGCCATTGTGGTAGCAACAGCCTTGTTCAGGTGTCACCTGATAGCTTCAGCTGCACTTGGCTTCTCTCAGTTTCTGCTCCAGGGTTCCAGAGACTTCAGCGTTTTTCTGATGCTGCAGTAGGACCTTCACACGTAAAGCCTAGGAGTGGATAGGAATGGACAACCCAGGACCAATAGAAGCTAATGGGCCAATGCTTCTTCCTTTTGTCATTTGGGTAGACAGTTTCGAGGAGCATTCTACACAGTTCCTTAGTGTCCCAGGAAGATCAACCCCATGGACCACAGAAGTGACCGACTTGAACCTCTACCCTAGTTTCATCTTTTCTTCCTTCCTTCTTTTCCTTTCCCTAGCCCTCACTTCACTTCTCCGGGGTCACTTCCCAAAATAAACTACTGGTCTTGTAATCCCTGGCCAAGCTTTCCGTGGAGAACTTATGTAAAGAGAGTCCTTTCCATTATTTAATATCTTAGGGTCTTAATTTTTTTTCATAGCCTTTATCACAACTTACATTAATTTTATTTCTACAATTATTCTTTGTTTTATGAAAGCCTAATTCTAAGCCTTTAGAATGTAAACTCCAAAGAAGAGGAACCTGGTCATTTTCAACTATTTGTATCCTTAGCAACTAGTGTGAAATGCTTATCATAGACACACCATCACTAAATATATATGAATAAACACATCTCAAAAATGCTACATTTAAGAATATTCTAAGCATTGAGAGACAATATAACATATGGGTTAGGAGCATACAGTCCAGAGTCAGACTTTCTTGGGTCTCCTCTTGCCTCTGCCATGTAAGTACCTCAGTGGCCTCAAGGCAGTACCAAACCAGGCTGGACAGCCCAGTTGATAAAATGGGACTAATAATAGTACCTAGCACATAGGAGTGTTAGGATTCTTTCTTTAATTTTCCCCTTTTTATAGTTATTGAGCAAAATTTAGACTTGCACACATACAAGGATCCATTTTATATCTTCCAAATTTGTCAGTCCTTTAGTTTTATTTTCCAAGTATGCCCGAGTTGAGTAATATAAATCAACCTAGTGACCCAGAGCTGAGAATCAGATTTAGGGGTGTGGTAGTATAAACATTACACATCTTTTGTTCCCCCTGAAAAGTGCTTTAAAACATATTTAGATTAATCAAAAGTAGATATAGACCAGTGCTAATGTGCAACATGTTAGTTTTCTCCATTTTTGGTCTTTTGCAGGGCCTACTTCCATGTGATTGTATTTTAAAATTGTAAGCTAGAACCACTACTGAAAGATAATCATGATCATATTTTCCTAAATGTTTTGTGGAATTGTAGTAACTTTTTTTTTTATAAAGATTTTATTTATTTATTTGACAGACAGAGATCACAAGTAGGCAGAGAGGCAGGCAGAGAGAGAGAGAAGAGGAAGCAGGCTCCCTGCAGAGCAGACAGCCTGATGCGGAGCTCGATCCCATGGACCCTGGGATCATGACCCGAGCCAAAGGCAGAGGCTTTAACCCACTGAGCCACCCAGGCACCCTTGTAGTAACTTTTAAAGCAATGATTAAATGTTACATTGAGAAATGCTGCTGGGGTGAGGGTTGGATGCCAATACTGTTATTAACATGTGCCTTGGATTGTCCACTCTCCTGCCTTCTCCCTTTCTAGCCTATCAGGGACAAGTCCTTTCTTTTCCAAGTAGAAAGAAAGAACTGTCCCATCAATATTGGCATTTTGTGGGTTACTCTGATAAGATAATTTGTGCCTACCTAGGAGAAGGAGAATGTCAGTGCCTTGGTTCCAGCAAGCTCCTCTCCTACAGAGTAACTCCAGAGAAAGAACAAAACCCAGAAAGCTTGGGTCATAAGCCTCCATTCAGGTGATTCTTAAGAACACTTCTTTCTTCCCCACAAGTGTTCCTTCAACTTGTGGGGAAAAGATGACAGACACAGTAGGCTTTAGTGCTGAAAGCTTCAATCCGAGACAAAGAGTCTGTGTGTCAGCACATGGAGGGAGGCAGAGACATGGACACCTGGATGTTGCTCTTGGGCTGCAGGACCACTCCTGTCATTGTTACTTGTGCCTCCCCACTTGCAAAGAGCATGCCCCACTCCTCTCCTGACTTCCCTTTTAACTTCCCCTTCTTCTTTTTTTTTTTTTTTTTTAATATTTTATTTATTTATTTGACAGAGAGAGATCACAAGCAGGCAGAGAGGCAGGCAGAGAGAGAGGGAGAAGCAGGCTCCCCACTGAGCAGAGAGCCTGATGCGGGGCTCGATCCCAGGACTCTGAGATCATGACCTGAGCCGAAGGCAGAGGCTTAACCCACTGAGCCACGCAGGTGCCCCTAACTTCCCTTTCTTACTGATCCCAACCTGCAAGGACCAAGACAGGTGGCCAGGCCCTATGGGTCAGAGGTGGGTAAGGCAGGTGGCAAGGCAGCATGATAAGGCAATATGAGGGTGGTGGAGAGAAAGGGATTGTGTCTCAGGACTTTCCCTCTCACGTGGCGTTGCAGTGTTCCATCATAAAGTACAGGTATAGAACAGGGAGACCAGAAAGTATTGTGGAATGTTGAAGAGAAGAGAGCTGGGCCCTGACTTTGCTGCTGGCTAGGGTGTGATCTTCTCTTTGAGCCTGTTTCCTGGAGATTGGACAGATGGTTTTCTAACCTGGACAGCTCATGATTCTCCGTCAGCAGGTTTTTAGCCTCTACTTTGTATGGTCTGGTTCTGCCCATATCTCACTCTCAGATGGTCCTTGACCCTACAGAAGTCAGCAGGGATGCTTATGCAGTGGCTCTTGCAACAGGAATCGGATTTTAGATGCTACTATTTTTCAAGCATATCAAAGTAATATTTTTAGTTTGTTTTTTAGTTGTTTACTTAACCTAGAGGAATATGCTATGGAGTTGCACATAGCCTGAGACATGGTATGTGGTAAGGATGGTTGAGCTCCATAAAATTGGTAAGATCTCCTGAAGTTATATATGTGTGTACATATTCATATATGTGTGTGTTTGAATATGTATACACATACATGTGCTTGTGAGAGAGAGAGTGGTTTTAAATAACATCACTTTTTCAGAAGTTTCTTTATGCTCTTCCATGTGATTTCAACACAATTTTGTTATATTCTCTTTATCGCCATTATTTTCTTGCCTCATTCCATATTGCTGCTCAAAGCAGAATTTTAAGAACACCTTGAGGTGTTTTTAAATTAAGTCAGTAAACAGCTTTAGTCGACACCTCCAGCGTGTCACAGTGACACAAGCCAACAAAAACAGGGAGTAGGAGGTTTGCTGACAGTTCTGGGCGCTGAGACCTCAGGACTGGTTTGGTAAGTCAGACTCAAAATCAAGCAGTGACTTGTGGAGGAGCCAAAGAAGACTCAATCATGTTGTCTCTTGTACCAGCTACCCGTACAAGGAAAGGAAATTCTAGAAGAGGCTGAGCCTTTCTTTACTCAAAGCAAGAGAAGAAACATGCACAACCGGGGCGGGAAAGCAGGTATACAGATGCTAACTCAGCACCTCCTATATAAGCTCCTAGTGTTGTGGCAGGGCTGGTTCCACATATCTTCTTTTGTGTTTGGTGTCTGGGAGCTGTAACTAAAGCTCCAGCATTATTCTCTGTGTTAATTAGGATATGGATTTGGGCCATTGTAATGACAAGATTCCCAAACACAGTGGCTTAAATAAGAGAAGAGAGTTTCTTTCTTACCTGGAAGCTCAGGTATCCTGTCCAGAGTTGGCTGGTACTTTATGATGTTGGGGATAAAGTGTCTTGTTCCCCTAAATGTTCTTCTGTTATCTTGTTTAAAAATGAAGTTGTTCCATAGCCGTACAGTAAATCTTAAGCATCTAAGACAGTTTGTAGAAAAACAAAGGGAGTAGAGAAGGTCAAGCATGCATTGCAGTGGGTATTGGTAGTATGGTATAGCAGTTACATGGAGGCTTACTGCATGGTTTATAATTTTTCCTCTGCCACTTGCTAGCCACTGAGCTTGGGCAGTTACTTAACCTCTCTGTGCCTAATCTATAAAAAGATGATAATAGTACCTACCTTGTCTTGCTATCGGCTTACATGTATAAATGAGTTAATACATGCACAGTGCTTAGAACAACACCTAGACCATAATTATAACCAATAGCAGACACTGTTGATGCCTTACCCATGTTCATACTTACCACTTTGTAAACTCCAGATAATTTTATACTGTATGATGGTTTTATACTGTGCAAATTTGTGACTGTCTATCTCCAGGCTTTCTTTGGTCTCTTAGGGTATACTCTGCTGCAAGCAAGGCAGACCCTACATGCTTAGAAGTTGGAAGATAGCAAGGAGGTTGAATGGTCCTCAACAGCTTTCTCATTCCTTGGGTGCAACAACTCTGAGGTATTTTCCTATCACCTCACAGAAATCCCAGGACAATTGAGACCTGACTCCTCACACTAGCGACCTGCTCATTGGCATATTCTGTATTGCTTCCTTGCTTTCCATTGGTTATTTTCCCACTCTCCTGATCTTCCTGACATTACCACTCGAATTAACTACTCTTCAGGATAAGCCTTTAGGAAACCCCAACTAAGATACTTGCCCTTTACTATATACACTTCTGTCCAATTACAATGGTCTTAGGTTGAACTCTGATCCTTTTCATGCACCTCCATCTCCTGATGTCCCTCTTCTTACTTTAACAATTACGTCTGCACCAGATTGAGACACAGGCAGACTCCTCTGTCCTTCAACCACGGTCTTCCCCTTGCCTTACACTGACATATATAGAATCTCATGAAAACCAGGCTACAAAGGAAATGGAATGTTGTGGCAAAGAATATTTAATATCTTTGGGGCTGGCTGTCCTGCCTAACTTCCTTCAGGCTTGTTCTCATTTCTCTTGGGATCTGCACATATGGCATATTGCTTAGATCCATGCCTGGGTTATGATTGCTCATTAAATCTGAGACATGGGGGGTAGACCCAGGTACACAGCTCTACATCCTGTTGTGATGGATAAGCATTCTCTTTCCATTTCCTCCCTGGGGCACGGAGAGGATGGAAGTGTTTTTCATGAAGACAGGAAATATCTTCACTTTGCTTTGTGAACTAGATGGAATTATCCTAGAAAAGCAATCCCACTGGAGTGAGGAGAGAAGGTATGTGGGCTGGGTTTTCAACTGAATGATTAAACAATAGTGCTCTCTGTGGCCACACCCTACTATTTTACATATGTTGTTGGGACCAGGACAACCTGGAGAGATAAAATTAATGTTGCCTTTTTAAAAATATGCTATCATTTCACCTACATTTATGTAAGACCCAGTTCCAAGAGTCCCAAAGACAACACAGATAATCCTCATTTTGTAGGATTCAGTATACGTGCATTTCAGTCACTACAGTTCAGTTACTTTAGTAAAATAAAAGCAGCCCCCTCCAACAACACAGTTAAAATTTCAGTTACCGTGGCATATCAACTGTGAGTAGTGACAAAGATTATGAACTTAGCTGCTAATTGGTCAGTATACAAATCACTTCTTAAATATGTGCGTTATGATTAGTTATTTACCAATTATGTCACTTCTTTCAAACTCAGCTGGTGCTTGGTCATTGTGCATCTGTTACTCAATTTACCCACAGACAGCAAACTGTATTTTTGTGTTGCCTTCTTGTCTTCAGTGATAACCCGTGTGACAATTTACAAGATAATCAGTGAAATGAATTGGCTAACAAAAATGGAAAAGAAAAAAGAAAGGAAAAGTGTTAAGGTAGGAAGTAAAATTCAAATTGAATGTAAATGGATTTTAGGAAATATAAGTGAGCCTGGGAAGGTTAACCTTGGAGCCATTTTAAAGATTCAAGATAGGCAGCCAAAGGAACTTAGTAGAAGTGACCTTACCACCATAAATGAAGAAAATTATAAAACAATGAAGATGTCCAAGAGGACATGATGCCAGCAAAAAATAATCATATCAAAGAGGCACATAGATATTTCACAGCATTAAAAGTGCAAAGCACAACATGGTGAAGCTGACCCAAATTTAGAAAGGAGACCAACAATTTACCAAGGCATGGAAAAAGTACTTGCTCTGTGTTGTAAGTTATATGACAAGAAGGCAGGCACTACTCTAATTACCCTAGATAAATTTTTATAAGAAATAAAAATACTTTAATTCTCAATATTTCCAATTAATTAAATTACAGTGTGCTAAATATTTGTTTTACTATTTTTTCATTTCCCTATACATTTATAACTGACAGTGAGAGTGTTTTTAATATTTTGACAAAAATTTCTAAAGGTCATGGACCAATTGTAATTTTCTCCAGTGTTTCTTAAGATCATTTTGCACAGTTTCAGTCTGCATGTCATTTTTACAATACTGCATAACAGTGCAAGGACTGCCTGTACTTCGGGTTTTATCTTTTTTATTAGGAATGTGAAAACCACGTGGGCTTTAGATCCTGTGTGCCTGGGTTCACAGCCTTCCTCTAACACTGAACTACTTGCTGTCTGCTGCTGGTGTTTTCAAATAAACCAACCTATCTGAGATTTAGTGTTCTTATTTGAAAAACAGAAATAATTATACTTACCACATAGAGTTCTTGATGCCAGAGAGGAGAAGGCCTCTGGAAATACTCTTGACATTTAGGAAACATTCAATAAATAAGTTTCAAGAAAGTGGAGACCCTGTCTCTTTTCTTCATTGTAGTATCCCTGGCGCTTAGAACAAAGCTTTACATGGAATAGTTGCTCAATAAATATTTGGTGTGTAAAAGATTGAAGAGTCACATTTAGTATTCAAAACATTTAGTGACTTGTTTGTCTTCTTGTTTTCTTACTTTCTGGATGCTGTACAGCTTCAGAGAGTTGAAGAAATCATGAGACCCAGTTCTACTGAGAACACAGGAGGTTTGTTATTGACCTGTGATACTGTCTTTCTCTTACGGTCATTTCTGCCTTGTTTTTCCCTGCCTGTTTTGTTGAGGTGCACTCAGCAAGGTTAACATTTTTCATGTAAGTAAGGAAATCATACATTAAGGAAAATCATACATTAAGGAAAAACATTAAGGCTTTAAACATGAGAAAGGAAAAGAACAATTTGCAAATCAACTTAAGAAATATTTGGAAAACTGCAACTGCACTAGTAATCAAGGAAATAGAAGTCAAAACCAGAAGTTGTTCTCTTTGTGATCACATTTTCACAGATTCCCAGGGTGATGAAAGCAGAGAGTAGTTAGAGTGCAGACCCTCTTCTCAACTGCTTTTTGCTTGTGAGCATTGCTATAACCCTTTTAGAAAGCAACTAGGACCCAAGGATCATTGGCCGTTGACTTAGTAATTCTACTTCTGGAAATTGATCCCAAGAATTCAATGCAGATGAAACTTTAACATGAAGATTTTAATCACAGCGCTATTTGTAGGAGTGGAGATGGGAAACCACATGTATGTTTGACAGTGGGAATTGTTAAAGTGGAAGAGGATATATGCACTTTCTATTCTGCAGTGTATGTCTGTAAAGTGTTTGGGTATAAAGAGTATATGTCTGCAAATGTGACAGACCATTGTATATAAAAAATATTTTTAATTACATGTAAAATCCAAATAACTGATACCGTAATGCCCCCTTGAAAGAAAATATTCCAAATGTGAATAGTGACCATTTATTATGGTTCCACCGTATTCCAGAGGCTTTGAATACTTTGAATATTTTGTCTCTGATTCTCATAACAATCCTGCAACATAGATATTGTTGTGCCTGTTTTACAGATGATCATATGAGACTGAGAGAGCCAGGTAGCTTTTCTGATGCCTCAGCTAGTTGTGTACATCTGCCTGCCAGTAAAACCTGCCCTTTCAGGCTCAACACGCCCTTTTCCTCGGTTCAGAGTTTGTTCTGTTCTGTTCTGGTTTTTAATTACGAGAAAAAAAATTTTTAATTTCTCTGTTTTTATGTTTATTTAGAAGCATAGATGATTTTAATAATGATCATAAACCTGGCTAAAAGGAAACAGTGCAACCTTCCTAAGTTGTTTATTCACTGAGCATCCATTGCTACCAAATAAAGAACCCCTATCCCTGCTCATTGGATAGGGCTCTATACTGAAATCTGTGTGAGCGAGCAGACTACATGTATCAAACCTTTTGAAGTTCTAAAAGGCAACATGCTCAAGTTTTAAGTGCTTGTATCCAACTTCTTACATAAAAGTTTTTATCTACTTATTTTACTATCATTATTATTTTAAATCTTAAAAGAGCTAAAAACCTTCAATAAAATTCATGCTTCCTCAGTCACAGATTTAGTATCTTAGTTAAAAAATGGGGCCAGGAGTGAGGGGTGGTCATTGTTTTGCATGGTTGATATGGAAAATGTAGCACACGTCCAGCATTCTTTGGGAAAGGAAGTAGAAGCTTCCCTATCAGATGTTTTGGAAAGAAGGTAACTGCAGAATAGGCTGGAAGTGCCAATCGGGAGCTTTCCAAAAGTACTTCCATTGATTCTTGTTGAATATTCATGGACTTGAAACTTTCTGCCTCTGATTGTCCTTTCTCTGAGTCTGGCAGGCTGCAGCCAACGGTTTTCTGGTTGTTTTCCTGAGGATTTGGTGGTGGTGTTTTTGCTGCACATTGCATTGTGTGAGTGAGTGAGTGAGCCAGTGAGTGAGTGTTGTGTGTATGTTAGAGCACAGCCAGATCCTGGGCATTTATAGAGCATTGCCTTCAGGGGCTGTTTACTCTGGACCCTCTCCAGGATACCAGACTTGTTCTAGATGATTCCTCCTGACAAAAGGACAAGGCTTGGCTCATCCTCAAAGATTATTCAGATTATGCACCTTGCCCGTTTATTTGCGTTTTGCTCTAGGGGGTATCCTGCAAGACCCCAGAAGAACTTAGAAGATGCATACATTTTGCTTTCCCTGCACCCAAAGAGAGCCTCCTGAGCAGCTTCTAAGGAAGCAAGTAGAAATGTTTGGCTGGGGCAGCTCCAGCTTGACCTTCCTACAAAGTTCAAAAGGTTATTTGGTCAGTGACTCCCTCCTGCAACCTGCTTGCGTGCAGCCACAGATTGAACTGCAGGACTGTCTGCCACGAAGATCATTTAAAGGAAGGTGCCTTCAGAGTGCAGTGCATTGTGGGGAACTTGCTAAAAAGAAGTGATCTTTTTCTTCTTAGAGAGGGAACAAATGTGGCAAGGAGTCAAAACATCAATTAAAATATACAATTGGCTCCATTTACATGACAAGCTTTGAGTCCTGCCTTAGTCACTGAACAGTAGCTTTCTCTGGGGCTCGGGAAGCTTCAGGCTGGCCTACTGGAGACTGCTTGGTCCTTTCTCTCTCAGCAGTAATAACATTCACGGTGATGTACATCCCACCAACACCATTCAGCCCTGGAGGAAGTTTAGTTTGGCTGATTTAAACTTAAAAAAAGGGAAAGGAAACTTTTTTCCCCGTGCTTTTCTTCTAGATTAGGCTGCAGTTTTGAATTAGTTGTTGTAATCACCTGTACTTATTTTTTTTCTAAAGATTTTATTTATTTATTTGACAGAGAGAGATCACAAGTAGATGGAGGGGCAGGCAGAGAGAGAGAGAAAGGGAAGCAGGCTCCCTGCTGAGCAGAGAGCCTGATGTGGGGCTCAATCCTAGGACCCTGAGATCATGACCTGAGCCGAAGGCAGAGGCTTAACCCACCGAGCCACCCAGGTGCCCCTCACCTGTACTTATTTATATGTTGAAAAGGCAGTGTCAGGTGTGGATCATAACTTGGCCAGCGCTGGTAAGATCACAGATGAGGTGGGAGATGATTGTAAATTGTTTCCATGAGTGCTGTTACTTATTTTCTTTTTGAACCCTTTTTCTCTGTATAGTATTTGGTGTATATGCAGGAATATGGTCAATTTTACAAACTTTATGTAAAGAAGATAGTTTTCAGAGAAACTGGAAAAACTGTATGTAACAATAAAGGGATGGATGCATTCAAGAATGGCAAGAGTTTGCAAACTTTCTTTATAGGGCCTGATAGCATAATTTTAAGATTGTGGGCCATTTGATCTCCATCACAACTGCTCAGTTTTATTATTATAGTGCAGAAGACGATAGCAGTCTATGAGTGAGACTATGTTCCAATAAACTTTATTTATGAAGCCAGGAAGTAGTTTTCAGGCCCACTGTTTGCGATTTTCTTAATTATGGTGTAATCCGTTTCATTCATGCATCTGGTATCTTGCTTTCAGCTGAACGTAAGGAAAAGCCCAACTAAAGATAGCTTAAAATACACATTATCTTGAGTAAGAAGAAACCTCATCATAGGAAAGTCCCCAGGGCTGGTTAAGTAAAGCAGTTTGATGATGTTATCAAAGGCCCAAGATTTTTTTTCTCTTTCTACTCTCCCACCTTTGGCTCATTGGCTTATTCTCAGGCTGACCTGCTTCATAGTCAAAAGATGGCTGCCAGAGTTCTAATGTTATAAGTGGAGGGAACAACATCCAGTAGAAAAATTAGACTTTTTCTTTTTTCTTTTTTTTTTAAGATTTTATTTATTTATTTGACAGAGAGAGATCACAAGTAGGCAGAGAGGCAGAGAGAGAGAGGAGGAAGCAGGCTCCCCGCTGAGCAGAGAGCCTGATGTGGGACTCGATCTCAGGACCCTGAGACCATGACCTGAGCCAAAGGCAGCGGCTTAACCCACTGAGCCACCCAAGCGCCTCCCCCCATCTTTTTTTCTAAGAGCAAGAAAATCTTTCCAAGAAGAGCCTTCCATTTCATAGACCATGTCTTATTGACCAGAACTGGGACATAACATTTCAAGAAGGATTTGGAGTAGGTCACTGTGTTAGTTGTCTGAAGCTCTTACGACATCAAACTCAGTGATATAAAACAATAGAAATTTATTCCGTCACAGTTTTGGAGTCCACAAGTCCACAATCAGTATCACTAGGCTGAAATTAAGGCATTGATAGGGCTGTGCTCTCTCTGGAGGTTCTAGGGGGGAATCCATTCCTTGTCTCTTCCATTCGGTGGCTGTTGACATTCCTTGGCATGTGGCTACCTCAGTTGCGTCTTCAGCGGTCTCCGCTCTATTTTCATATCACCTTCTCCCTTGTGTACCTATGTGAAATCTCCTTTTGCCTCTCTTTCTCTCTTTTAATGTGAAACTTTTTTTCTTTTTTAAGATTTTATTTATTTATTTGACAGACAGAGATCACAAGTAGGCAGAGAGGCAGGCAGAGAGAGGGGAAGGCAAGCAGGCTCCCTGCTGAGCAGAGAGCCCAATGTGGGGCTCGATCCCAGGACACTGAGATCATGACCCAAGCCAAAGGCAGAGGTTTTAACCCTCTGAGCCACCCAGGCGCTCCTAAAGTGGAACTTTTCAAATTCGCTTTGTGCGGGACCATACTGTCTTCTCTGTGGTAGTCCATTTTTGGCTTGTGTGCTGTGGAAGCTCTCTCTCTTACAAGGATGCTGATGATGGCAATTAGGGCCACCCAGATAATTCAGCGGGATCCTTAACTTAAACACATCTGGAAAGACCCATTTTCCAAATAAGGTGACATTTACAGGTCCAAGGGTTAGGACCTGATAGCTTTGGGGTCCACTTTTCAAACTGCCTCAGTCATGGAGAGCTTTGTCAATGTAAAAAACATTGCCACTGCCTGAAAGACAGCCATCATGCCAGTTACCAGTAAGAGAGAACTACCTTGACTATTCTGTATTAATGAAGATTTACTTACATGAAATAAGGGAGGTGTGGACCAAAAACTACTGGATTCAGCCAGCAGGGAAAATCTGGAGTAGGACTATTAGGTAAACAGCAGTATCTGATATAGCATATGTGTTTGGCTATTGTTGTATTGAAACTTACAATGACTTAAGAAAATAATGTGTATACAATAAGGTAGGAAAAAACTTTTATCTATAGTGTGGTCACAACACAGGAAAATACTCTTGAGCATAAAAAAAAGATGAAGAGATAATAGAAATAATACACTAAAAAATCACTATTGGTTGGGGTGCCTGGCCTGTTCTGTTGGAAGAGCATGTGACTCTTGATTTTAGGGTCTTGAGTTCAAGCCCCACATTGGAAGTAGAGATGGCTAAAAAAATAAATAAACTCTCTCTCTCTCTCTCTCTTTTTTTTTTAAAAGATTCTATTTATTTATTTGACAGAGAGAGAGATAGTGAGAGCAGGAACACCAGCAGGGGAGTGGGAGAGGAAAAGCAGGCTTCCCGCTGAGCAGGGAACCTGACGCAGGGCCGGATCCCAGGACCCTGAGATCATGACCTGAGCTGAAGGCAGATGCTTAACAACTGAGCCACCCAGGGGCCCCTAAATAAACTTAAAAAGAAATAAATCTTTAAAAAAATTACTGGAGGTTGTGTAGAGTTAGTGGGAATATGGATGACTAATTTTTTTCCTCTCCTTTTTTGTAATTTCTAAAATCTTAATAAAAAGTATATATATATATATATTGCTTAAATTAAAAATACATTTTAATAATAAACCAATAGCATTATATCATTAGATTATAATACTGGGTTTAAAAAAATATTTCCATTTATTTTGTATCATTTCACTTAATTTATCTCTTGTTTTACTGTATCATGAAATTATGCAGAATATCCACAGATTCTGCCCAAATTTTTCTGCTTTCACAGAGACCCAAACCCCTCACCTATGTTGTCACTAGCTATCTTTCTGAAACACAGGTTGTGACATCCACTATGCTTCTTATCAAAACATTTAATGTCTCTCTCTTGCTTTAGAAAATTTTTCCTTCTTTTCTTTCTTTCTTTCTTTCTTTCTTTCTTTCTTTCTTTCTTTCTTTCTTTCTTTCTTTCTTTCTTTCTTTCTTTCTTTCTCTTCCCTCCCTTCCTGTTCCCTCCTCACCCTTCTCTTCCCTTCTCTTCTTTTTCTTGGCTCTCATCGTTCTCTAAGACCTCGTTCACATCCTTTTTCAAAGTCCCTGACACTGGATACCCACAACGTTCAGCCCTGTGCCTCTTGCACCCATCTTGGCCCATGCCATGCCCTTTCATGCTCTTCCCCAAGCAGGTCTCTAAGTCTGTGCTCCCAGATGGAGGGGAAACATCCATTTCCACCTGAAAACTTACTGGAAATGCAAATTCTCAGGCCCCACCACACACCTACTCAATCAGAAACTCTAAGAGTGAGCCTATGTATTGATGCGTGTCTTAACAAGCCTTCTAGGTAATTTTGAAGTGTGCTAGAGTTTGAAAGCCCCTGGGCTACCTCTCTTTGTCCTACTTTTTTCATTATTGCATTCATGTATTTGTGGCAATCATCATTGCTAGAATAGCCACTGTATTATTCTTCCTAGAGAATTAATTTGTAAACCAATTATACAAGCATGTATAATGCCAGCCGTTAGCCTTCCAATGAATAACATAGCTGTATTACCTATATTCCTATGATTTCCTTGCTATCTCAGTCATTTTTTCTTTAAGTAAACTGTTCTTGACCAGTTTTTAGGTATTTTATCTATACAAGTCAATAAACCTGCGCAATAATGAACATCCCTTCTTTATGACCCACTAGATCACTTATTCTAAAGTCTAAATGCCTGCTTTGAGCCCACTATTGCCCATGATTCAAAGCCATTCCTTCAGCTGTGGTCCATTGAATAGGCCTGGTAACACATGGCCATTCTTCTGTTTCTTCTCTCTTCCTCAGCTAAACCAAAAATATACACAAAAGAATCATGGCCAGTGTGTCTAGACACTTAAGAGAGCTCCTCCCCTTCATTTGTAGTTTTATAATCACAGGCAATTCATCTTTTCTCAGAGTCTTGAATTCATCATTGGTAGAAGTAGATATGGTAAGGTTTTTCCCTTTTGCACACATGGACTCTCATGTGCTGGAATTTATGTGATTCTACAGAGCTCTATCATGAGGGAAGACACAGGTCCTATTTTTTTGTCCTCTGGCATCTGAAGAAAGTGTGTTTTGACCTCTGATCAGCACCTAACCCCATGCCTGGCACATAGTAAGGGTTTAATAAAAAATTATTGGATAAATAGAAGAAATAATGGAAAGAACAATGGAAGGATAGAAAGGAGAAAGGAAGAGAAGAGAAGGAGAAGGGATTGAGAGAGGGAGGAATGAGAAGAGGAAGGGGAGGAAAAGTGGTGTCGGGAGAGAGGAGCAATGGAGATGGCCAAGTATAAATCAGACCTAGCTCTGGATGTGGCGAAGTACTTCAGAGAAACAGATAGCACTGGAATTCTAATACCTATCCTGAGCTAGAGGGGGGGGGGGGGGGGGCTTTAACAGTAAATTAACTATTCAATTTCGTTTCTTCCCTAGAGGATATTTTCAGCAGTTCCTCCCAGGTGTAAAGGGCAAGGCTTCTCAGAGAGTCTGAGAAAAGGGCTTTGTGAACGGTAGAGCAAGAATGCAAATGGTGATTAACTAAAATACCGCAAGCAAGGGCAAGTCTCCTGAGCAGTCTCAGGAGAGACTCTTTTGCCTTCTTTTTGTCATTTGAGTTCTCAAAATTATCCTCAGTTTAGACCAAATCAACCTCAAATGTCTATGATTAAAATTTCCACTCTGAAAATCTGAGCAATTTAGGAATTGTAGGAACTGGACCATCTGGAGATAATTTATAAATAACACTCGCATTTCAAATCGCCCGTCTTCCCAAAGAGTCCTCTGTCCTGTCAATGGGACTGCTGCCAAGGCCCAAACTGCTAAATTGGGCCAGTGACACTAAAGTTGCTGGTGGGAGCTTCTTATCTCTGATTCGTCCAAGAATTTGGGACAGTTCATTGAAACATATATTTTTCCTCATGTAAAATGTAGGCTAAAAGTTACTGACTGTTTTTAGGTTGGGAAAGGTTTTCAGGATTTTAATGCATGTGATTTACTCAACTTTTACTTTGTCTATTCCTAACATAAACAAAACTCAAATCAAATACTAAATAGAATCCAGAATATCCTGGATACATGGTAAGGTTTGGGGGGCATTAAAAAATGACTAAGCCCTCTGTTTCTTTTTCATTAAATTCTGTTGACATAAAAGAGAGCCATTAATACCATCTCTTTTTCCTCTTTTCTTTCAGGTCAGCACAACCTTACCCACCGCAATGTGTTTCTGAAGTGCAGGTCCAGCAGCTGTGTTAAACTATACACTTGATGCTTTATGGGACCAAGGCAATTAGATCATGCAGAGATGACCAGCCTGGGTAATGATCCCTTAAACCATATGTCTATGGAGTTGTCATATCACAGGGATTATGTTGTGTCTGTGCCCTGATTATTGCTCAGGGAGAGGCAAAGTTTAAAAATGATCATGTTCAAAGAAAGCCCTACAACCTGTGATCTCTGGGATCCCACCAGGTCCCACATCCCATACTCCAAATACACACATATAGACCTTCCTTGCTCCTAGCTGGGGGCTCTGAATTCATACATATGCCTTTAGCCAGGCTGTGTGGATTGAGGGGTCTTTGAATTGCTTCTCTACTAAAGGCAGTTGACAAAATTGATGAACCTGGTATAGGAGAGCATCATATATTGAACACATTGCATGAGAAACAAGAAATTTATAAAAGAGGACTTTCCTGGAGTTGGGGTGAAAACTATTTTCATTTGGGCAATATATTGTATAACATGCCAGGATGTGCCATTTCTAACCTAATGTGTATGGTGTACACGTAGAGACAGAACATATAACCATTTCTGAGAACACTGTTTGGCCAGAAAATCATTCAAAAAGGTAGTTTCATGAAGGGACTCTCTTCTTTTTTTCTCTGGGTCCCACAGAATTATTCTTTGCGTGGCCTTCACACCTTCCCTTTGTTCCCCTGACATTTTGTAGCATTGGTTTTCAAATGGATAAAGTTCCCATGGATGTATATCAGCATTTCTAGGAGGAAATGTATGTATACTTTGAAAAAAAAAAAGGTGTTTCATATTATCATAGAATTTCTTAACTTGGGAACCAATATAAGTCTGCTATTCTTGTAACGTAAGCAAACAGAGTAAAGGTTGACAAATTCTCATAGCTGGAGGGAGTCTACATCAGTGAGTAAGCCTTCTAAGGGAGCACCTGATAGGAGCAGGGTCTCATTTCCTTAGGAGGGTAATGTCAAGATTTTCCTGGGTGGTCAAGCATAGCATTTTTGTTTATACAAGAGGAAATGGATTTTTTTCTTAGAGGTTCAAAACACTTCTGGGCAAAACTAATAATAGGAGATGCCTGTATCTCTCCTATAGGATGAACTGAGACAGGAGTCTTGCTGCTAAGGTAGGAGCAGAATACTCAGGACCCATGTGAGAGGATCCAGAAGAGAAAGGTCAGTGTTGTGTGTGAAGACAGCCATGGCTTCAACAATACAGACATTGCTTTCATTGCATGAATGTAGTTGTCCTTGGGAAATGGAAAGAGGAAGAGGATTGAGGACAGTGAGCCCAGAAGGAACCTCAGAATGGGGTTCCTAGGACCTTCGGAGCTGGCAGCCATGAGGCTGCAGTAGCTTTTGTCAAGAAACATCTGTGATGATGTGGGAAGGGATGGGGGACGAGGATGCTTCCTAATCCCCACTACTGGTGCCCTGGGTAGGGGATGGGGGCACAGGCCCCATCTGAACAAGCAAACAGCAGAGTTGGTTCCTGGAACTCTTAGCAGAGAGGGAGCTCTCTGTAGGTGACTTCATGATGTCTATTTTGCAGGGCCTTCTGAACCTGCCCACGCATGCTAGTCCCATAGTCTTCATGAGCAGTGGTTCTGGGGAACAAAAAGAGTGAGTTGAATAAGAGTGGTAACACAGGAAACAGTCTCAGAATCATAGCAAGGCAGAGCTAACAAGTGAGTTTTAACAGTGAAAGGAAGAGAAAGCCTAGTGAGTATTGCCAAATGTAACAAAAATCTCCACATCCTCACAACTGATGATGGGAAAAGTGAGAACTACTGAACATAATTTTGGTGGAGAGATGGAAGGACCCTGTGCTGATGAGAGGTTATGACCTTCCTGTTGTGCTATGGAGGGATAGGAAGCAGGACCAAGGAATACAAGAGGTAAAAAAGGATGATGGGCACCACTGGCACAGAAACCATTAGAGGTCCTGCCTGAGCCATCCCGAGGCCTTACAAGAGAAAGAAAAAGGATTTGGGAGAATTGCAGTCCAGAGAATTCCCTGGTGGGAGCTCAGCACTTAAGACTCCTAGATTATGGTCTCAAAAGCTGATGTACAAGAGGCCTGCAGAAGGAGATAAGTACATAAAATGGGGGAGAAACCCCAAAGGATCCCAAGACTCTGGGGACAGGTTGGACAAGGAAAGATGTCCCTTCACTGCTAGGGGATCCAACAAGAAGTATATTCTCCAAAGATTTAGGGTATTGCTAAGGTGGCACAGAGTAATCAGACCTTTTCATTTTAAGGAAAACTGAGCCATAAATTAGAAATACCAATAAATATTTTAGAAACATCTTCCCACTCTCTTTGGATATTGATATTTAATGCCAGAATCGCTCGGACCTCAACTAGACTCTCTCCAAACCAAACCAGGCTGCCCTCAAGGCTCTGATTCCTTACCAGCAGCCTAAATAAGTTATGTAAATAGTAACCAGGAAAGAAGGACCTAAGAAAATCTAGGCAGGGAGCACCTTCTTCAGGGTCCTAAATGCAAGGTAGAAAGTGACAATAGTCCAGGGAGGTGCTGTGACAGTGGGAGGAGTAGCAAGGAACAATTCTGGCCAAAATGCTAATCAACACAAAAAGGTGAGAAACTGGAACATATGAAGAAGTGAAGGTAGAGCACAATTAGTATTTTATTGGTAATCACAATAAACAGGCTTTTCCTGAGCTCTTATCAACCAGCTTGGGTCATTTGGGAAAGTAATTGAATATCTTGAGACTTAATTTCTTCCCGCACATAAGAATTGAAGCAAGTGGTCCCTTGGATCCCTTCGTATCCTAACATTCTGTGAATCTGGGGTTTTGGGTAGTTTACAAACTGCAACAGCCTCTCCCAGATTTTCCAGAGTTAATACTATTTCTCTGCTATTTTCTCAGCCAATACTCTGATTCTTCCCATCATCCCAGGAAATATATCCTCTTAGAAAATGCTGGGGATGGGTCCTGTAGTACTGGATAAGAATTCTCACCCAGCAGTGCTACGTTTTCTCTTTGGCCCAGTGTTTTCTATGCATTTGACTCGTAGCATGGTTGACACCATTTCCACCTCATTCATTTACCAAGAATACAATGACATTAGGTTAGACTATGGCTCCATTGCCCAGCCAGACAAGCCAGCCAATCACTGATTTGAAGCCCAGCATCTGAGAGAGAAAGACTGCTGAGTTTTGCTTGGCTTTTTAGTCCAGTGGTCAGATAAAGTGTGCTGGGTGTACTTTAACTGTTACATAATCCTTGTAATTACGGTGGTTTCACTTTGGAGCCCAAGGAAGATGGTGCTCAGTCTGACCTCTGGGCCACCTGGGCCTCCCCTTGGTCATGCCTGTCCTCATATTCAAAAGTGGAGCTATTCTTACTCTACTTACAGTAGTGGACTCTGTAGCAGGACTTTTGGGGTGCATTTTATTTCCTCAGTCTTTTCTGGAACCCAGTACTTGTTCATTCATGCCCTCATTGAATACCTTCTATGAAGAAGACACTTTGTGGGATATTATGAAAATAACTCTTTTGGTGTTCCTGTAAGGTTTGTTTATCTGATCCTCTAACCCAGGGGTCAGAAAACCACAGGTCCTGTACCACATCCAGCCCTCTGACTGTTTTTATACAACATTACAAATTTAGAATATTTTGTACATTTTTAAATGGTTGAAAATATTTTAAAAATATAATACTTGTTAGATGTGAACATTTTACTCAGTTCAGACTTCAGTGTCTCTAAATAAAGCTAGAGTAGAACCCAGCTGTGGTAGGTAGAATCTAAAATGACTCCCAGTGATGTTCCCTCTTGTATAATCTCCTCCCCTTGAGTATAGGCAAAAACTGTGAATATAATGAGGTTTCACTCCTGTGATTAAGTTACATTGTATGGAAAGAGGGATTTTTGTAGGTGTAATTAAGGTTACTAATCAGATGACTTTGGTTTAGTCTTTGGGGGAATTACTCAGATGGGCCTAAACTAATCATGTGAGCCCTTTAAAAGTAAAGAGTTCTTCCTGGCTGGGAGTAGAAGAGGAAGTTATAGAGATGTCCTCCAGCTGGTCTGGAAGAGAGCAAACATTCATATTATGAATAGACTATGAGAGACCTGAGAGAGGCCTCTGAAAACTGATTATGGCCCCCACTGACATGTAGCAAGGAAGCTGGGATATCAATCTTACAGCCCCAAGGAGCAGGATTCTTCCAATACCTTGAGTGCATGTGGAAGCAAATTCTTCTCCAGGGCCAGCAGATGAGAGCCCTTCTGGCCATCAATTTCTATCAGGCCTGTCAGACCCTAAGTAGAGAACTCAGCTAAGCTCACCTAGACTTCTGACCTATAGAAGTAGAATTAATAAATGAGTATTGTTTTAAGCCACTAAGTTTGTGGCCATTTGTTATGCAGCAGTAAAACAGTAATAAAACAGCCATGGTTATTTATATGCATGTCATTTATGACTACTTTTCTACTGTATTAGCAGACATTAGTTGCAACAGAGACTGCATGGCCCACAAAATTTAAAATATTTACTATCTAGCCCTTTATAAGGAAAGTATATCAATCTGTGTTCTAACCAAAAATGTAACCTCATGTTAGATATGTTTACTCAGAGTTCTGTGACTGACCCAAGGACTTACATTCAGGACCATTCAACAAGCATTCCTTTCATCCAACTAAATTAGGCCAAAAAGCTAGTAGACACCAGGCTATCCTGCAGACCCACTCTCCATTCCAGTTCTTTAAAGGTTTGGGGAGAGAGATAGAGAATGTTCATATATTTAGAGAGAAAAGAAGAAGGCATACCATATTGGAGATTTATATTTTCTACATTATAAATTTCTGTAGTAGTTGAATTTGTGTAATGAATTTTTATTAAATTAATAATAATTACAACCTTATTTTTAAAGGCTATAGTGTGCTTTGCTTTGTTTTCCTTGAGGCAGTGGCCTGCAGAAGATAAGGTATGAAAACAATTGCTTTGTGATCAGAATTCGAATTCGCTCCACTGGTTCTTGATTTTTCTTCTCTCCGTGTTTCCTTTTTACCTTCACAGGGGAGTAAGTCAAGATAATTCAATTCTTCATAGACTAGTATTGGTTATCTAGGAGAGTAATTTTCAACCATTTTAGAATTTTAATACCATCTAACACTGGTGTGTGCGTGAGTACACACACATACACACTCTGAGAGATTTGTTGTTGTATGTATTTAGCTTTTTTTTTTTTTTTTTGAGAGAGAGAGAATGAGTGAGTGAGCATGTGCATGGTACAGAGGCAGAGGGAAAGAGAGAATTTTTTTTTTTTTAATTTGACATAGAGAGAGAGAGATCACAGTAGGCAGAGAGGCACGCAGAGAGAGAGGGAAAAGCAGGCTCCCTGCTGAGCAGAGAGCCCGATGCGGGGCTGGATCCCAGAACTCTTGAGATCATGACCTGAGCCGAAGGCAGAGGCTTAACCCACTGAGCCACTCAGGCGCCCCGGAAAGAGAGAATCTTAAGCAGGCTCCATGCTCAGTGCAGAACCCAACATGGGGATCAATCTCATGACCCCGAGATCATGACCTGAGCTGAAATCAAGAGTCAGATACTGAACTGGTGTGAGCCACCCAGGTGCCCATACCTTTTAGCTTTGAATTGAGTTAAAACTCATATGACTCTGAGGATTTGGAGAAGAAACTGAGGAGGATGTTATTAGTGTCTTAGGGCTGCTATTACAAGTTACCACAAACTAGGTGGCTTAAAGACAGAAATTTATTTTCATAGTTTTGGAGGCCAGAACTTGAAATCAAGGTGCTGTCAGAGTTGGTTCTTCTGTTGACTCCAAGGGAGAATCCATTCCGTGCCTTTCTCCTAGCTCCTGGTGGCTTCTAGCAACTCTCAAAATTCCCTTCACTTTTAGCTGTAACAATTCCAGTTTCTGCTTCTGTCTTCACATGGCCTTTTCCTCTGTGTGTCTATATCTCAGATCTCTCTCTGCCTTTATCTTATGAGGACACCTGTCATTGGATTTAGGCTTACCCCAAATCCAGGGTGATCTCATCTTGAGATCCTTAACTTAATTATACCTGCAAAGTCCTATTTGCCAAATAAGGCCACAGTCACAGGTATGAGGCTTAGGACTTGTACATACTTTTTTGGAAGCCGCAGTTCAACCCACTCCAGAGGTATTTAGCATTTTGCCAGAGATGATAAGGAAGACTCTTTCTCAATATCCTAAGTAACAATTAAAATCAACAAATCCATCCTATATTGTAGAAAATTCTTTTTTATTTTATAGAGCTTTATGGATACTCAGCACCTTCCCCTGTGATCCTGTGATTATAGATTGGACAGTTCCTCAATGACAAGGTATATGAGAGATGCAAAACCGTCCACACAATCCTATACGGGTATACCATCTTGTCTTTTCCTTTTTATCCATCTGGACAAAACCAAAGAATGAGGCAACATTAGAACTGTCGAAAGTCAGAGTAGTTATCCTCAAGTGTTAGATCGAGGATAGAACCCCATGGAGTCTTTCTGTAAGTGGGGAATTGTGCTCTCTAGCAGAAGAGTTTGGGTCTCTCTGGAAATGAGTACATGCCCCTTATTGTCCATTTGGCCTTGGGAAAATCTGATGCTGTGATCTGGTTTCTTTCTCTGTAAAGAAGGCATAACAATGCCTTGCTACCTTACCACGGTGTTGTGTGAATTTGCTGACACCCATAAAGCTCCCTGAAAATGAAGAGGCTTACATAAGTCCCTGGTATTATTCACACAGTAAATGTTTTCCCCTGAGAATAAAGTAATAAATGGTACCATTGTGAAGCTGGTGGAACGTGTTCAAAAGTTTCCGTTCGCAACTAGTAGATCAAGTTGTGTATGGCTGTGTGGACTTTCTGTGCTCATGCCAAGCTGCATCCAAAACAGCCAGCACAATGGCCTATGCTGGAATGAAAAGCTGTACTGTAAGGGGCAGCCAGATCATGGCATCACATCACATAGGACAGTGCTATGTAGCCAGTGACTTTATACGCACCTTTTCTTTCCCACACCTCTTCCAGCAGAAAGAAGCAATAGCAGAGACAGTGGCCACATGGATATCTAATATGGCAGCAGTTGAAAAGCAATTCTTCTTTCCACCTCACTGTCAAACTTCCCAAGGCTAAGGATGGTCATGATTGTGAAGGATTATAATTATAGCTTTTCTTGCTTGCTTGCTTCCTTGCTTGCCTGCTTATTTTGGGGACCAGGAAAGAAATGTTAATGTCAGATGGGGTACTCAGGTTAAGAACATGTTCTCTTTATAAATACATTCATTTGAGTGGGAGTGTGTGGGAACAGTCTGGACAGAACACCGCTGGCTGACATAGGAGACAGGAGAGGATCTTCGTTCTACCATTATGAGCCCTGGAAATACTCCAGGACATGATACAGGGAAAATGCCTTTCCTCTTTAATTTATTCAGTTTTTAAAAAGATTTATGTATGTATTTTAGAGAAGGGGGGAAGGGCTGAGAGAGAGAGAGAGAATCTCAAGCTGACTTCCTGCTGAGCGTAGAGCCTGATGTAGGGCTTGATCTCGTAATCCTGAGATCATAACCTGAGCCAGAATTAAGAGCCAGACACTCAGCTGACTGAACTACCCTGGGATCCCTGCCTTCCCTCTTTTAGTAAGGTTTGGGACTCTCTGTACTCAGATGTCACATCTGAGGAAATGACAGATATTTTAATTAAATTAGAGGAAGATTAGCTACTGAAGACACTACAACTACTTTTAAAAAGAAACCATGTTTAATTAGAGATGTTTGGGGATTATACTAACAGTCTCACTTGTATCAAGGTTCTTCCCTGAATGGTGAATATTCTCACATTAAAAAGCTAAGAGGAATAACAGAATAATGGAATTTTTGTACTATGAGTGATATTACATTGATATTGAACTATTTGGTAACTTTTCAAATTTTATGAGCAATCTTGCTTTTTTCCCCCCTTTATTTTCAATGGCAACCATGGACAAAGGATATTGAAGTTAATGAGCTTAGGTCAGCAAAAGTAGGAAAGAAAATCTAGATAAATTTAAAGTTGGGTATAATCTTTTCATTTTAATGCAGAGGCTATGGAGGAGTGCTATGCAGCCCACAGTGTACATGGGGTTCCCGGTTCCCTCCCACCCTCCAGTCATATTCTGTTTTCCCACAATCTGTCATTCATTCTTCAGTGCCCATTTGTTGAGCACCCACCATGCTAAAGGTGAAAGTAATAGGCACAGTCACTGTCCTCAAGGGACCCCTAACCTAGCACAAAGTGACGAGTGTAGTGAGGGAATCACGGTGAGACCTGAAATAACTGAAAGGAATTTCATCATGATGCCTTGCTTCAGGCCTCAACATTCAAGGTCCTGGTACCTTCTACTGACTTGACTTTTCTTCCTGGACTGCCTTCTGCTCCACATATCATGAGAACCATGGCCCAAGAAAGAAGATAGCACCACACAGTTCTTGCCTAGTTCAAGCGAGTTTCACTTACTTCCTGGAGAACGTAGAGCAGTGAGGTACACTGGTCAGAAGAAGGCTCTTGTTTCTAGGGAAGCCTTACAACAAGCCTGGAGGACATTGCATGAATATTTCTATGTGACTAGACCCACCTTAGGCACTTTAATTGTTGCCAGAGTTTCTCATTGGTGTACAGTATGGGGACCCAGAGGCTGGACAGTGCTGGTCATTGGTGACCAAGTTCAGAGGCTCTGAAAGCCAAGCATGCTTATGGGCCTGACAGACATAATCATTTGAACACTATAATATGCTGGCTATGTGGTAAGCTTCGAGGAAGCAGACACTAATATCCTGATGAACTCCCTGGGCTTCTGACCACACAGACTACCTGCCCCTTTCATGTTAATCCAGTGGCTAGAGGCTAGGCCATCTGGGAAAAGAATAGTTGAGATACAGAGGTGACTGATGGAGAAGGTGGTGCTTTTCTACTTTGTTCCTAAGGCTTGGGGTCTTCATTCAACAATTTCACAGCAGACCCAGTTAGTTACTTACTCTGTATCCAACCTTCTACTTCTTCCCAGGTTTCTTCAGGGAAGCAATATGCCCACTTATTGCCTTGCTTTCCTAGCCTCTGTCACTGCTGACAGAAGCTTATGACAGAACCTGAGCCAGTGAAATGTAAGCTGGAGTCAGGCTGGGACTTTTGAAAAAGGTTTTGTTTTCCTGCTAAGAAGGGCATAATGTTGGGAAAGGAACAACCAAAGAGGAAACACAGAGGAAGACAAAGCCAAGACTCTAAGCAAAGTGAAGAGGAAGATCCATTTATGTATGTATATATGTATATTTTTATTTTAATTCCAGTTCGTTAATATATAATGTAATATTAGTTTCGGGTGTGTAATATAGTGACTCAACAACACCATACATCACCCAGTGTTCATCACAACTAGTGCCCTTCTTAATCCCCATCACCTATTTCACCCCGTCCCCCACAACCTCTCCTCTGGTAACCATGTATTTGTTCTAGAGTTAAGAATCTGTTTCTTGGTTTGTCTTGCTCTCTTTTTTTCCCTTTGCTTGTTTGTTTTGTTTATTAATTCCACATATGAGTGAAATCATGGTGTTTGTCTTTCTCTGATTGGCTTATTTAGCTCAGAATTCTACCCTGTAGCTCCATCCATGTCATTGCAAATGGGAAGATTTCATTCTTCTTTATGGCTGAATAATATTCCATTGTACATGTACACCACATCTTCTTTATTCATTCATCTATCGATGGAAGCTTAGGTTGCTTCTGTTTCTTGACTATCGTAGATAATGCTGCTATAAACATGCATAATGTATCCCTTTGAATTCTTGTTTTTGTATTTTTAGGTAAATACCCAGTAGTGCTATAGCTAAGACTTCCAGTACTTTTCTTTCTCTACTATGTTGAGTAAAAGTGGTGACATTGGACATCCCTTTTTCCTGACCTTAGGAAAAAAGCTTTCAGTTTTCCCCCATTAAGGATAATATTAGCTATATGTTTTTCATAGATGGCCTTTATTTTGTTGAGGTATATTCCCTCTAAACCTACTTTGTTAAGGGTTTTAATCATGAATTGATGTTGTATTTTGCCAAATGCTTTTTCTGCATCTTTTGAAATGATCATATAGTTCTTATCATTTCTCTTATGGATGTGATGTATCATGTTGATTATTTTGCAAATATTGAGCCACCCTTATAGTCCAGGAATAAATCCCACTTGATCATGATGAATGATTTTTTTTAATGCATCGTTGATATTGGTTTGTTGGTATTTTGTTGAGGATTTTTGCGTCTATGTTCAGAAATACTGGTCTATAGTTCTCCTTTTTTGTGGTGTTTTTATCTGGTTTTGGTGTCAGGGTAATGCCAGACTCACAGAATGAGTATAGAAGTTTTCCTTCCTTTTTTTTTTTTTTTTTTGGAAGTAGTTTAAGAAGAATAAGTATTAATTCTTTAAATGTTTGGTAGAATTTGCCTGTGAAGCCATCTGGTCCTGGAGTTTCCTTTGTTGGGGGTTTTTTGATTACTGATTAGGTTTCATTGCTCGTTATCAGTCTGTTCAAATTTTCTGTTTCTTCATGCTTCAGTTCTGGGAGGTTATATATTTCAAGGAATTTATACAGTTTGTTGGCATATCACTTTCATAATACTTCTTGTAATTGTCTGTATTTCTGTGGTAGTGGTTATTTCTCCTTTCTCATTTGTGGTTTTACTTGATGATCCATTCTTCTATTTTTTCAACTGATATTTATTGAGTGTCCACTATGTGCCAGGAACTGTTTTAGTTGTTAGAGATACAGAAGTGAACAAAACATATAAAATCCTTTGCCTCCTTGGAATTTGGATTTATTGGTGACAGGAGAGAAAGATTGTATATACTATATGATAAGTGTAAGATATAATATGTCACATAGTAATAAGTACTACAGAGAAAAGAAAAGCAGACATACACTGCATGGGGCCTCAAATGCAGATGTAAGGGCTTTGATGTTCCTCTGATCAAATCATTGTAGGTTTGTGAATGAGATGTGATGTGGTCTGACTTACATTCTAACAAGATCACTCTGGCTGCTGTGTTGAGAATAGACTGAAAGAAGAAAGAAAGAACCACGGCCCCCAGTGGCATCTGTGTACACTGTTAATAAACACTAGTAATCACCTGCTTCCAGAAGTCTTGTTATCTGTGGAAAATAACTTATAATCTTTTCAGGGTTAACTATTAACTAGTTAACTATTCCATCACTTGCAGCCACTCATTTCTAACTGATATCTAAATGATTACCATCATTTACTGAACACCTAATATGTGCCAGATGTTGTGCTAGGTCCTAGGGACACAAATATGAAAATACATATAGTTCTTATTATCAAAAAGCTTTGTGAGGTCCCTATACCCCAATTTTGGGTGAACTAATGGGAAAACCATTACACTGCAGTAAGGTAATTGCTTTAGCAAGATTTGTGGGGAGGATGGGGTGAGCATAGGGTAGATAGGAGAACACCTAAGCCAAGTAAAGGAATCAGCTTCATGAAAGCTCAGCAGGTATTTCTCAAGTAAACAGGTTAGTGAAGGGCTCTAGCCAGGAGGAACTAACTGCATGTGCAATACAGAACATGGAGTGTTTGGGACCTGTAAATAGATCAATATTCTTAGGGAACTAGAGTTTGGCATGGGGGAGAGAATGACAAAAAGTGATAGGAAGTTAGGCTGAAAGTGGATGGGCGAAATGATGGTGGATTTTATATGGGCTACAGAAAAATATGATTTATCCTTTAGACAATAGGGAGACAGTGAAGCCACGACTCTGGCAACAGGATTAACAAGCGCTTGTAAGGGAGTGAGACTGGAGAAAAGGCAAGTGCAGGAAGCCAGCAAACAAGCTGTAGAGCCAGAGTCAACTCAGGGTTGGGATAGAGAGGAAGGGATGCAGAGCTGGTAGTTTGTATGGGGTGAAAGACAATAGCATCATACCACGTGTACCTGCACATGAGTATCCGGATAATATTGTTGGCATAGAGATTACACCAGGAGACAGTGAACAGTTTTCTTATGGACTAAATTAAAATATGACTGTTTTTGATATAGGTCCCTGAAGACTGTGTCTGCTTAGTTGCTGCTATCAGGCGATTCCACTTAGCTAGCTTTGTGGAAGCCAGAGGGTAGCCCTAATAGCTAGTCCAGGCTGTGCTTGCCTTCTTCCATGCAGCTTTGTGTTCAGTCCACCACTTGAATGTCTTTTATAGTCTCAATGCTGCTGCATAAGTAATAATACCAACAATGGCCATATTTGGGAATTAACACATGACGGACACATTACATATATTCTTATAAATTTTGTAATAGCACTGCAAAGAATGTGTAATTAATTTGAGGCCCAGAGAGGTCAGAAGACTACCCTAAGGCCACATGGCTAGTGCGGCTGGATGTGATTTGTACCCTGGACCACTTGACAAAGCCTATGCTGTTTCTGTGATGTGGCAAGGTTATCCACCTCATTATAACCCATTGTTCAGTCAAGATCCAGGGCTCTGCGTTTTGCTCACAATCACAGAGCAGAAAAAAAAGTATGACATTTACAAAATACTTTCATATTCATTAAAGACAAATCTCCCAAACATGCTTTTTGTTTTGTTTTGTTTTCCCACAAAAAGATTTGAGTCCCTCAGGGTTCCAAAGTTTCCAAAGCACTAAAATGTACATATTGACAAAACAAATATAAGGAGCATATTACTTATTCTGATAAACCATACTTTACAAGACAAAATAATCCAGTTGAGTGAAAAGAAAAACCACATAGCTCCTTTACAGAGAAAGGAATCAGGAATGGGTGCTTCCGTTCATTAACCATAAGAAGTATGGAGCTTCTTAGGAAATGAGCATTCAAGAAGCTAAATGTGAGCGATACGTGGAAATGAGTATTCCAAATCTGTTCATAAGCACTTCATTCTGTGGTAGTGCCCAATCACTTGGAAATTCATTTACTAAGCATCTACTATATTTGGAGTGTTGCTCTTGGTGCTGGGAGGATGAGAAGGATGGAGACAAAAGAAGAAACAAAGTCATGGGTCTCTTTCCTCTAGGTCTTTCAAATAGATTTTGTCTAAAAGGTTAAAGCAACATAAAATAGCTCAGTGACACTACTCAGGACCACAGAGTTTAACAGCTGTGCATAGTAGATCACCTTGTCTAACCCTTGAAGTTCACAGATAAGGAAATTAATCCCAGAAGAGTTTGTCCCTTGCCAGAGGTCCCGAAGATAGCTGGTGTGAAAACTACCTCTCCCATGAATCTGTTTATATTGCTGTAACTTTATTCAAAATTTGATTTTAAAGTCCATATACATTCACTTGAAAGAGGGAAGAATTCCTTTCTATTTAATTCAGGAAGACAATAACAATAATAAAACAAAGAAATGCCAGCCTGTCATTTGGAAGGGGCCTGATCATAGAGGATTGGTATCTGTATGCCAGGATTTGCACTGCAGCTTTTAAAAAATAATAACAAGGGGTGCCTGGGTGGTTCAGTCTTGGTTAAACAGCTGCCTTTGGCTTGGGTCATGATCTCAGGGTCCTGGGATTGAGCCGCACATCAGGTTCCTTGCTCAGTGGGGAGCCTGCTTCTCCCTCTCTCTCTGCTATTCCCCCTGCTTGTACTCTCTCTTTCTCTGTGTCAAATAAATAAATAAAATCTTTTAAAAAATAATAGCAAAATATAGATAACAACCTCAGTGTCTATCATTAGAGAACTGTATATACTAGAATCCATCCACACAATGGAATATGATAGAGCCATTAATAAAATAAAGCAGATTAATGTGTAATTGATATAGGCATATTTTAAGTGAGAAAATCAAGACATAGATCAATTTTATATATTCCTTTAACCAGTATTTTCTACATAGTGAATTAATACAAAATAATTTTCCAATAATAGCTATAGTAGATATTCTCATTTACATTGCTCCAAATCTTTTAAACATTTTTCTTTTCTTTTCTTTCTTTTTTAAAAAGATCTTACTTATTTATTTGACAGAGAGTTAGAGAGAGAGTACAAGTTGGCAGAACAGCAGACAGAGGGAGAGGGAGAAGCAGGCTCTCCACTGAGCAGGATGGTGATATAGGGCTCTATCCCAGGACCCTGGGATCATGACCTGAGCTGAAGGCAGCTGCTTAACCAACTGAGCCACTCAGGCACCCCATTTTTCCCCCCACATTTTAATACTTCCCCACTATTTAAATCCATTTTCCATGTAGAGTAATAAACAATACTATATTGTCATTTCCATGTCCCAAGTGAGAGGAAGTATAATATAGTTTCCATGAGTAAGATATATCTATGAAGACTTTGCTTTAGAACTCTTGTTTAAAAAGGCAGGAGCTGGAGCATCTATTTGGCCCCTCTCAGCAGAAGTGTCTTGGAGGTATGATAGCTTTATGATTTTTTTGTTTTCACTTTTGTCTTTATTGTGGCAAAGGCAGAAACTCTTGAGGCCAGTTCCTTGGAGCTCAGCCTAGAGTTTCTTATTAATCTTATCAGTGGTTCTGTATGAGCTTCCTATATCCCTAAATAAATCTCTTCCTGATAAACCTAGCTAGAGTGGATTCTGTTGACTGCAACTAGGTAGTGTGATCGATACAAAGACTTCCAACTGTACTCGGTCATAGCCTCCTTCACCATGGTTTAATTATACCTTGGGCAGGGCTCATGATTATAATTAAACTTTCTGTCTAGTCTCCTTTAGACCTTCCATTCCTTCCCTTTTTAAGTCCTGTATCCCATTGTCTACCATGTAAGGCTCATAGACAGGCAGAGAGTGAGACAGGAGTCTTCTTTTCTTGTAGTCTATCAAACTCTACCCATGGCTCTTTAAGTGTCTACTTCCCTCATTTGTTAGTTAGAAAGAAGTGTTGGTAGAAACCTCCTCTGAGTAAGGATGAAGGAAAGAGTATGGGAGTTGTTGGGTGGGGTCCAGAAATAGCCTCCCAAAATGAATACTGCATTCTTGGTGACTTTGATTTCTTTTCTTCTCTTTCCTCACCAGTTGTTTTGTTTAGATTGGAAAGGGTGAAGCTAGAATGATGTTTGGGGTAAAAGATCCAGTATTTCAGCCTTTTGAAAAATCTCGAGAGAGATCTCTAGATATCCTTAAAATGCAGAGTACCCTTTGTTCTCAAGTCTGGGTCTTTTTGACCAGAGGTATAATATCAGGAAAAGTTTAATTTATTCTCCTAATAATTTCCAGATCCAAATTTTTATGGGGAAATAGTCTTTTTTTTTTTTTAATCATAGAAACTGAACATTTAAGCCAGCCACTCTCCCAATTACTTTTGCAGCTAGGATAGAGCCATATGGCCCAGCCAATCCATAAGCTGTGGGCTATGAAGAGGGATTTGGTGATACTAAAAAGTAGGAACAAAGAATAAGAAACATTCTAGTTATGGGTGGCAGCAGCTGGGGTGATAAAAGTCAATTTCCAGAGCTAATAGAAGCTTTCAGGCAGCATGGAGTGGTCAAGGGCTTTCAGCTGACACAGTGGCACCTTGGAGGACTAATGGGAGGTGTGACATTGGCTCTGGGCCTAGTTACAGCGTCATCCTTTGTTTTTGCATGTCGAGACTGTTTCTTCAGTCTTCCTTTCAATTCCGAATTCCCCAGTAACCTTTCTAATATAAGCATTTAATCCTATACATTTCCCCTAAGTGCTGCTTCAGCTACATTTATGAATTTTGATCTACTGTTTTTTCTTTTCAATTCTAGATACTTTCTAATTTTCCTTGTGACTCCGACTTTGACTCAGGGGTTTAAAAAAAAACAAACAAACAACATATTGTTTAACTCTCAAGTATTTGGGGATCTTAAAGATATTTTTCTGTTATTGATTTCTTCTTTAATACTGTTATGGACAGAGAACATACCTTGGATGATTTAAATCTTTAAACATTTTTGAGATACTGCTGTTGTTGGGCCAAGTGTCCTAAAAATGTCAGTTAGGTTCAAGCTGATTGATAGTGTTGTTTATGTCATCTACAGCCTTACTAATACTCTATTTGTTCTATTGGTGACTGAGAGGAAAATGCTAAAGACTTAATTGTGGATTTGCCTTTTTGTCCTTTTAATTCTGTCAATTTTTGTTTCATGTATGTTGACGCTGTCTTGTTAATTGCATATAAATTTAAGTTTGTTATGTATTTTTTATGAATCAACCTCTTTATCATAATGTCATGTCGATTCATTTTTGGTAATAATTATTTTTTAAGTTTACTTAAAAAAGATATTAAGAAAGGTATTAATGTAGGCACTTTGGCTTTCTCTTTATTAGTGTTTAATTAGTGAGTGTTTGTTTCTCTCCCTTTACTTTAATTTGTCTGCCTCTTTAAATTTAAAGTGGGTTTCTCCTAGGTAGCATATAATTGAATTTTGCTTTGTTTTTATGGTCCAAACTGACAACCTCTCTGTTTTTTAATTGGTGTGTTTAGACCATTCACATACAATGTGATTATTGATATGATTTAATTAAAATCCATCATCTCTTTTGGTGCCTGCTTTTGAATTTGTGATTCCACTTTATCCTGACTTTGAAATTTTTTAACCATAGACCTTTATTACCTATTTAGATAGATAGTTCTAGATAGATAGATAGAGATAATAGAATGAATGTTTGTGCCCCACTCATTTGTACGTTGAAGCTCTAACCCCCAGTGTTTGGTTATTTTGAGGTGGTGCCTTTGGGAAGTAATTAGCTTAGATGAGTCATGAGAGTGGGAAGTCCATGATGGAATTAGTGTCCTTATAAAAAAAGGAAGAGAGTCCAGAGTGCTCCAGTCTCTAAGGGCGCCGTGAGAAGAGGACAATCAGCAAGCCCAGAAGAGGGCTCTTTACAGGAATTGAATCTTTCAGCACCTTGATTTTGGACTTTCTAGCCTCCAGAACTGTGAAAAATAAATATCGTTGTTTAAACCACTGAGTCTAGTATTTGTTATGGCAGTCCAAGCTGCCTAAGTAGATAGATAGATAGATGGATGGATGGATAGATAGTTTTGATTATCGCTTTAAAGGAGAAACTATTACCCTTAAGTTTCCAGATTTCACTTCACAGAACCTATACTAGACAAAACATTAGCACAGGTGCCCAAAAATGTATGTACAAGGGGATTTATCATAGCATTAAAAATTTAAATATAATCCACATTTTCATCTTTTAGAAATAATCAAATAAACTATTATACATCAATTCGGTAGAAGATTATGCATCTCTTAAAAACAATAATATCAGTAAATGGATACTAATATGAAAAATATGTCCAGTTGAAGTAAGAAAAACTAGTTGTAGTACACCATACAAAGTATGGCACAATTTAAGCATTAAACAAAAACTCTTACCAAACAAAATATGTGCTTTCTTATGTTTGAATATATATGTAAATGTATATGGTAAGAAAAATTCTGGAAGGATACGTAGTGGTTGGATAATTAGTATACACAATTGAGGAAGAATGTAGGTGACGAGGCACAGAGAAGTTTTGCTTTATCTGTATCATTTTAATTTTTAAAAGTTCATTATTATGATGAGTGGTGACTGGAATTATAGCTTGAAAAGGAGAGGAAAAAGAAAGATACATGTAATTCAGGGAATTTTTTCCCCTTAAGTCTGATGTTTTATTCATTTCACTGGGGTAGGAGATTTGGGAGAAAGGAAGCAAAAACTGTCTGCTGCCTTTTGTCATACAACAGCAATACCAAAATTCACAGTGAGTGCTCCAGGAGTGCATACTGTGTCTGGGGTGTGTCCCTGTGTGTTTAGTTGTGCTCATTCATGCTGAGACATTATTTTTGCCTATAAAAGGAGGAATTACAACATCAAACCTGGATTATTCTCATTTCCAAACAGCCCCAGAATGTCAACACAAGTCTGTCAATCTTTTGTTCTGTTCCTCTCTCACAAACACTCCCTGGAACTCATGCCAATAGTAGAAAACAGATGTAGGCAGGCACTGTTTTGACAACATTGAAAATGCCGGTGATTAGAAGTCAGGGGAGAGTAAAAGTGATTAATATGCTCCTAAAAGAACAGGGACTGCACCTCTAGAAGAAATTGTTGGATGGGTGTCCCTACTTGTATACATTTTCATACCGAAACAAGGGCACATGTTCTCACACAAGTTTCTCCTAAGCAACTTCTTGCTAAGTGGTTCATTCCTATAGCATTTTCATAATGGTAAAGTTAGGCATGTGAAAAGTTCTTGGAGGATGGGGGAAAGGTTGGAGGATGGCAAAAGGAATGAAAGAGTCTCTCTTTGACCATACAATATTCTTCAACTGATAAAGTGGATTTTGGTAACTTTTTAAACCAACAGACAAGGATTTTCTGAATTTAGCAGTAAGCCATGGGATTGTGGCACTTGACAATAAAATTACTAGTTTCTTAATTTATGAGACAGAAAATCTTTGTTTAGCTCATTGCACATAAAGTAGGTTTGCCCTTGAGTGACTTTAATTACGTACCCATCTCTTTACCAAGTGGTAAATATCCTATAAATATCCTCAGTTGTGTGTAGTTTGAACTCCAAAGGGCTGCACCTCTGTGAAAAAATGAACCAGGAAAATACTCCACTGACCAGCACAGACAGGGATTTTGTGTCTACCAGAGCTATATCTGGGACCAAAAGTTTCCCTGATAATTTGTATTCACAGGCCTCCACTTCATGAGTTTGAGGTTAACTATTTTTATATATCTATAGTCTTAAAAATGGATGAGAAATTATGTTAAATATTGGTCTTGGATTTCTGGTACACCAGGGTTGCCTTATAGAAGTAGAGGCATACTTTGGAGATATTGAGAGTTTGAGTCAGACCACTACAGTAGAGCCAATATCACAATCAAGCAAGTCAAATGAAATTTTTGGTTTTCCAGTGCATAGCAAAGTTTTATTTACACCATATTATATTTGATGAGTGTGCAATAGCACTATGTCTTTAAAAAACAATTCACATTCTTAATTTAAAAATACTTTTTTGCTTAAAAAAAACAAAAAAGCAGCTAACCATCACCTGAGCTTTCAGCAAGTCATAATCTTTTTGGTGGTGGAAGGTCTTTGCAGGTGAAAGGACTGATCAGGGTGGTGGCTGCTGAAGTTTAGGGTGGCTATGGCTATGGCAATTTCTTAAAATAGGAGAACATGAACTATGTTGCATCAATGGACTATTTTCATGAACAATTTCTCTAGCGTAAAATGCTGTTTGTTAGAATTTTACCCACAGAAGAACTTCTTTCAAAATTGGAGTCAGTCTTGTCAAATACTGCTACTGCTTTATCAACTAAGTTTATGGAATATTCTAAATTCTTTGTTGTCATTTCAACAATTTTCACAGCATCTTCATAGATTCTGTCTCAAGAAACGACTTTCTTTTGTTTATCCACAAGAAGCAATTCCTCCTCCAGTCAAGTCTGACCGTGAGATTGCAGCAATGCAGTCACATCTTTAGAATCTGCTTCTGATTCTAGTTCTCTTCGTATTTCCTACCAGATCTGTAGTTACTTCCTCCACTGTAGACTTGAACCCCTCAAAGTCATCCATGAAGGCTAGAATCAACTTCTTCCAAAGTCTTGTTAAAGTTGATATTTTGACCTCTTCCCATGAACTGGGAATGTGCCTTAATAGTGTGTAGAATGGTGAATCCTTTCAGAGGTAATTTACTTTGCAGAGGTCCATCAGAAAAATCATTATTTATGGCAGTTACAGCCTTATGGACCGTATTTCTTTAATAATAAAACTTGAAAGTAGAAATTGCTCCTTGACCTGCAAGCTTCAGAATAAATGTTATATGAGCAGGCATGGAAACAATATTCATCTCATTGTACATCTCCATCAGATCTCTGGGATGACCAGGTGTATAGTCAATAAGTGATAATATTTGAAACGGATCATTTTTTTTCTGGGCAGTAAGTCTCCACAGTGAGCTTAAAATATTTAGTAAACCGTGTTGTAAACAGATGTGGTGTCATCCAGGCTTTGTTGTTTCATTTATAGAGGACAGTCAGAGTAGACTCAGCATAATCCCGAAGGGCCTTAGGATGTTCAGAATGATAAATGAGCACTGATTTTAACTTAAAGTTACCAGCTGTGTTAGCCCCTAAGAAGAGAGTCAGCCTTTTCTTTCAAACTTTGAAGCCAGGCACTGACGTCTCTCCTGTAGGTATGAAAGTTTTAGATGGCATCTTCTTCCAAGAGAAGTCTGTTTCATCTACATTGAGAATCTGTTGTTCAGTGTAGTCCCTTTCATGAATGATCTTCTAGATAACTTGCTGCAGCTTCTACATGAGCACTTACTGTTTTACCTTGAACTTTTTTTTGTTGTGGAGATGGCTTCTTTCTTTAAACCTCAAGAACCAACCTTGGCTGGCTTCAAACTTTTCTCCTGTAGCTTCCTCACCTCTCCTAGTTTTCAAAGAATTGTAAAGAGTTATATCCTTGCTCTGGATTAGGCTTTGGTTTAAGGGACTGTTGTGGCTGGTTTGATTTTCTATCCAGACCACTAAAACTTTAGTGGACATTGGGATAGGGGACATTTTCTTGTACAGGAGACAAAAATCAGAAACCATAGAGGAAAGATGGATAAATTCAAGCTTTATTAAAATGAAAAACTTCTGTGAAAAAAAAAACAAACACATAAACAATGAAAGAAGAAAAAAATAGTCTGAGGTAGAAATGTATACCCTATATAAAAAGGAATCTTATAACTTAATAAGAAAATGAAAGTCAGGGGCACCTGGGTGGCTCTGCCTTCGGCTCAGGTCATGATTTCAGGGTCCTGGGATCGAGCCCCACCTCCGCCTCTGTGCTCAGCAGGGAGCCTGCTCAGTAGGGAGCCTGCTTCCCCCTCCTCTCTGCCTGCCTCTGCCTACTTGTGATCTCTCTGTCAGATAAATAAATAAAATCTTAAAAAAAAAAAAGGAAATGAAAGTCAATCCAATTGTAAAACACATGAACAGTTTACATAGGAGGCAATATAAGTTGTTGATAAACATATGAAAAGATGCTCCAGTTTATAAGTAATCAGGAAGTCACAAACAACAACAACAGTTGCCAAAGATGTCAGGAAGCAAGAACACTTATGCATGTGGGTGGAGCATATGTTGGAACCACCACTGTGGAGAGAAATTTGGCAATATATAATAACGCTGAAGATGTACAGACCATCTTTCTCACCTGTCCACAGAAGGCAGGTAGTTGGTAAATACCAACTGACCAACTAACTTAGTCTGAGAAATTTTTTTAAAAAATAGATATTTACATTGAGACAAGTGGAAAAATTGTTTTTTTTTAAAAAATAATTTAAGTACCTGCTATGCCTGCAACAAGAAGAGAAAGACAACTCATTAAAATTAGGTATTTCAAAATAAATGGGCATGAGAAGAACTTCTTTGGAAGTGAAGGCACTGCTATGTAGTCATTTGCATTTAACAACTAAAGATGACAAAATTTAGAGGTACAAGGAGAGGAGCCAAGTAGCTTATGAGCTCACTATGGAAAGGCAAACTAAATCAGCTCCAAAACTGCCTTACTCAGCAATAAAATTTATTCAAAGGTGCAATGTTGAAGTCAGATTCTGCCGTGAAGACCAATCATAGGGTTCTTGAGCTTTTAGCCACAAGATGAAACTTTCAAATGCTTAAATGTATTTGTAGCTATTGGAGTTCCTGAATCAAAAAACAAAAAACAAACAAACAAAAAAACAAAACAAAACAAAAAAACACAACTTCTGCTTCTGTTGTAGGTTTTTTAAAATAATTGATTCCTAAGCATCTTGTTTTTCTTGAACCGACTCTGGTACAAAAAGTTTGTTTATTGCTGCCTTAAGTGTAACTGTGTTTAATTAACAAAGGCTTAAAGAGGAGATTCACCTAAATGAGCGATGTTGGAGACAATGGGAAATAGTTTTAAAAGCAGTGGACTTTTACCCACTGGAAAGCATCTACCCAGTATTATCCTGCAGACTGCCACTGATTTGCCTCTTTATAAGACCAGTCATTATAGGGGCACTGAGTGGCTTACGACCTGCCTTTGGCTCAGGTCAAGATCTCAGGGTCCTGGGATCAAGCCCTGCGTTGTGCTCTCTGCTCGGCGGGGAGCCTGTTTCCCCTTCTCTCTCTGTCTACTTGTGATCTCTCTCTCTGTCAAATAAATAAATAAAATCCTTAAAAAAAAAAAAAAAAAAAAAAAGACCAATCATTATGGGCACACAGGAAAAAAAAGCCTGCCCCAGGGATTTTGAGAAATGACCAAAGGGAGATTATTTGTTCTGCCACTCCTGAACCTGTGCATATGTATACCTTGGGACGAATGCATCTTTGGTCTGTGTGACTAGCTGGAGATTTTTTGGTAGGTTTCACATTCAGGGAATGAACACACAGTCCCAGGGTAAGGGCAGACACCTTTTCTACCCCAAACATTGAGGAGCGCCCCCACCCCTCCACCCCACCCCCCACCCCTGCCAAAGGCCTTATTTGATCTGGTAAGCAGTTTTGAAGGGTTAAATAAGGAAATAATGAGTGAGGTAGGTTTATGAATGGGTGTGCCCAGGGTTTATTTTTTACTTTGTTTACCTATACTGCTCCTTTGGCCAGCAGTTTCTGGGTGGGGGGGTGGTGGGATATAGCATGGTGTGGTTCTCAGCCTGTGACTGATGAAAATTATTACCCTATTCTGGCCTAAATTAAATGGGGTTGAGGTTTTGGAGTGCCAGCAAGGTGACAGCTGCCCTTTCAGACCTGGGTTTTCAGAGAGGACAAGGGGAGATAATTAGGAAAAGGGAACCTTATTATTATAATCATGTCAGACTTGGGGACAGGGAGGGAGATATTCATGGGCTTTTGAAAAGAAAGCACGTGTCAAGTCAGGGTTTTCAGGCTGATAGCAAACAGAGGCACGTTTTCATAATATTAAAAGAGCCCTAGTGCCATATAAGGCACCTTTGATGATCCCTTCATCAGGGGTAGCTGCTTTGGACACTGGATGTGCACAGGTGCACCTTAACACAAAAGGGCACCTGGTGGGCATTCTAAGGGAGGAGAGTAATGTGCCCTTTTAAGCCCTCATCATCTGGTAATACTTTACAAATCCTTCCTGGTCTTACCAGCTCCTGCTGCCTCAAAGTGCCTTTCCATCCAAAATGCCACAAATCTTCTGAGCCCTCTGAACACACTCTAGGTGGATATTGACTGTTCCTTCTTACCAGTAGCTCTAGGATTTGCCTCCAGGTTGTGATATCAGAGCATATTAGAGCTGCAGTCTGTGGTCCAAGGAAGAATTTTGCAAATGAGAAAGTAAGGCCCAGAAAGGTGAAGCAACTTGCTAGTCACTGGAAGTGCAGGCTTCCAAACTAGCTGCAGACTCAGTTTTGTGCTGGGTCTGTCCTCTAGTGTCTAGGGATAGAGGGTGTCCTGGATCTGGAGAAATCTTTCAGGAAAAGGGCAGGTTCCTGTCCTTCCAGTCTGGTGCTCATATCCTCCACTGTCCCCACCCCCTTGCAATGCCCCAAGCCACTTCCAATTTGTTAGAGTGTACCAACAACTTTAAACCCCACATGGCAAGAGATCTAGAAAACCCTGAGGCCACGAAGAAGTCCTAGGCAGGAACAAAACCAAGTGCCCAGCACTTCAGGTAGTGAAGTTCCATCTCTGTGCAGTTTAATTACAAAATACTCTGTGAGACTAGAGCATAGGGAGACGTTATTCCTCCTTTTAAAGAGCCAGTTACCCCCCTCTTGCTTGGTGCCCCCAGGCATGTCAGGTTATGAACACTTGCAGGCAAAAGGACCTCTAAGTGTATGACAGGAGAATGCTCTTGGACTTCACAAACATTTTCACTGGTGAAGCTAGGAATTCTTAGAAAGGCCGCCTAGCACAGGGTCTGAATGGAGTTTCTTCCTGAAAGTGCTGGTTCTCATGTTTTGTTTTTAGTGTTTGTTTATAAAATTTGCAAATTTTATGTGTTTTCAACTTTTTTTTTTTTAAGATTTTATTTATTTATTTGACAGGCAGAGATCACAAGTAGGCAGAGAGAGAGAGAGAGAGAGGAGGAAGCAGGCTCCCCACTGAGCAGAGAGCCCAACGTGGGGCTTGATCCCAGGACCCTGGGATCATGACCTGAGCCGAAGGCAGAGGCTTTAAACCACTGAGCCACCCAGGCGCCCCTGTTTTCAACTTTTAAAAAATGCATTATAATGACCTTTCGAGGCCTTCAGTGCTCTGTGTGTGTGTGTGTGTGTGTGTGTGTGTGTGTGTGCATTCCTTTAAAAGGCATGTCTCTGAAAGACAGGGTTTTGCTAATTAAAGCCAGAGAACACACTGGAGGGAGTGGCTGCAGGGCTCCATGCGTGGGGTGAGGAATTGGTTTTATATTCCGGGATTCTCCGTCTCCCTCTCCCTCTACTGTCCAGATGAGGAAGGAAAAAAAGTGGGAGATTATTTATGTATTCGCTTCGTGAAGAGGTATATATGGCATGTGAGAATGAAATCATCTATAAATACCTTCAGTCATCATAAGTTAAAAAGCTAATACCCCTATATCCAACAACTGAGACATTTTGGTTAGAAGAAAGATATAATTTTTAGAGGTAATTGAATTAGAAACATTTTTTACAGGTTATACCTGCCCATGCCATTTTAATTCCCACTACTTCCTAGTGTTGGCCCTTGGGTTCTCTTGGTCAGGCCCCTTTGCTATCCACTTCTGCAATGTGCTTGTTCCTTCCCCTCTCTGACTTGCTTCAGGCCTCTCCCTTCTGCCTGGAATGAGCACCCCATCCTCTTTCTCCCTTTGCCTCTAGCCCAGCCAAGCCTTGCCTTGGTTCCAACCTGTTTCCCAGCTCATTTTCCCCTGTTGGATGCTCTCTTAGCTAACTCTGTCCTTGCATATAATCTGAGCCCCTCGTTACAGTAAACAGCTACTGGCTGCTGTTCTATTTGCCTGCTGTCTCTTTCCCTCTTCTCCTGATGATGTCACCTCCTCCTCCTTTGGGAGAACCGTACATCCCCATTCTGTGTAGTTTCCATTATGTACGTTCCAAGAATCCTCCTTTCTAACACTTATTACACTTTTTCAGGGGTCTCTCAAGAGAGTGAAAGCTACTCAAGAGGGAGAGATTGCCTGCAGGGCTTACCACTGTGCCGTCCATGCCTCTCTTGCTTCCTAGCTCATAGTAGGAGCCCAAGGAATGCTTAGAGAAGGCAATGAATAACCGGAAGTCAGAGCATCTTGACTAGCAGAAGCAGCAAGATGCCGTATTCAGATAATTCAGGGAAAATGGCACTTTTGCGCAGACAAGTCAGTACTGTTCTCATCTGCACATGTCAAAATTTTTCTATTCTATGCTTCATTTTGACTGTAATGATTAGGTCAGAATGAGACCTTCAGAGCTGAACCTCTTTGTAGACCAGACTATGTAGGAGGAAGCCACAGTAGGTATGCTGGGCAGAGATTCTCTAGGAAACATAGAGAAATGCAAGGACGTTAGGGTTGCAGACAAGGGGAGAGAGGTCAGGGTGAGGAGGTATAGGTAAGCAGACGGTCCTGTTGTGCTCTGCAAGGGGAGTCTTGAGATATTTGGAAATGCCTAATCTGAACCTTCAAGCCACAGTGAGACCACTCTCTGGCCTCTCTCTCAGTTGGATAACTTTTTGCTTACATTTTTTTGCATAATTATGCATTTCTAGTTAAGGGGCTGGAATGCCAAGGGCTTCTCTTCTCCCCTTTGTTTCCCTGGGGGTTTATTTGGAAGAGCTATGAATAGCTCCAAATAGGCTTCTCTCTCCCAACCGTCCTCTACTTGATTTCCACACCAGAGTGGCCAATTCAATCTTTATCTGAAAACATCTCCACTCTTTGGGATGAAGTCTCAATTCAGCATAAACCCAAGAAAAGCCAAGCCAAAAAAGGAATAGTCAGAAAAATCACAGATCATATGCCCCTTTAGGGATTACTGACCCTGAGCCAAAATACAAATCATCTCAGTGTCCCCCAGAACTCCTGTGGGTCCCCATTTCGTCCCTTCCACTTCCACCCACCTCCTTCAGGTCCTCAGAACCTTCATGATGATTCTAATTTTTCTCTTAAGGGATGGAAAAAAATAATGTATTGCTTCTCAAGGGTACTTGGAATTTAGCAAGGGAAAAATCCATAAGCCAAAGGAATGAGTCTCAAGGTGTAGGAGTTAGGTATCAGAGGGGATTTTTCTGGGGTAAGAAACTGTTTTAAAGTTTCTAAAGTCTTGCCATTTAGGTGCCTGCCAGTCAACCTATTCTTTTTTTTTCCTGTCAACCTATTCTTAAGGCAGTGCTTCCTTATAGGATATTGTTATATGTGATTTTTGTTATTTCTTAAGCATCCTTCCCAACCCTAGCACACTATATCCAGCAGTTTAGGACAGTGAAATCCTATTTTTCCAGGAAATAAAATATGCCCTGAAAGTTTCAGGCTTTTTCTTTAAATTTTACTACATAGGAGTTGTATAGATAAGAGACTATTTCTTTTTCATGTTCAAGTTTCCAGTGCCTAGCACAGCGCCTGGCACATAGGTGCTTAGTAAATTGAATGTAAGTGACTCTAATCACACTGGTATAACTAGCCCTTGTTCAGTTTAGAATAGATGCTGTATTTGCTGGAGATCTGTAAAAGCAAAACAGAATGGTGTTGATTCTTTATTAGTTTGTTTTCTCTTGAAAGCAAGCAACAGAATGCCTGCCTAAAAGTTGCTTACACAGAGGGGTTTATTTTTCTCTTCACCCAGCAAGAAGTCCAGAAGTGGGATCTGTTCTGAAGCTGATGAGGACATCAAGGAGCCAGACCTCTCCATTTTTCCACTACTTATTCCTCATCTGGTCAGATGTATCTTCTCTTATGGTCACAATATGGCTGCCACAGCTCCAAGTGCTACCTTCTCAGCAGCTGCATTTGATCAGTGTGATCCATCCTAATCTCTCTCTTATTGGGGAGGAAATCTTCCCCAGAAAACTCAGTATACTTCCTCTTATACCTGATTGCCCCAAAGTAGATCACATAGTCCCTCTACGCTAATCACAGTGTAGGGGAATGAAATCCCCTTCAGGTGCTGCTGCAATCTCAGTCTTTCTGACCCGGGTGAGTGGTTGCTTTTTCCTGACTGCCTTGGCCCCAGTACCTGAGCCCTGTGGACAGAGGGGGAATGCTTCTCTGGTAAATGACTAAGAGCGTCAGCCCAGACTCAGTCATAGCAATATTCCTCTCATGTTTTTTTCTGCAGATGTAAAACCAAGTTGGCTACTTTTTAAGGTAGATAGCCTGTTACTATAGAAGGAGGAGACTTAAAGAAACCCAAGGCTGTACTATTATTTTTGTCAACGCCTTCTTAGAATATATAGGAAGAGTTGAATGATCCTGCCACAAAGTGATTTTATTGTAAAGGAAATTGTCTTAAAATGTTTTCATAAGGTTAAATATCCTACTCAAATTTACTTTTCCTCTTTTTTTTTTTTTAAAGATTTTATTTATTTATTTGACAGACATCACAAGTGGGCAGAGAGGCAGGCAGAGAGAGAGGGGAAAGCAGGCTCCCCACTGAGCAGAGAGCCCGACTCAGAGCTCGGGCCCAGGACCCTGAGACAAAGGCAGAAGCTTTAACCCACTGAGCCACCCAGGCACACCTTTACTTTTCCTCTTAAAAGAGAAACATCGCAAACTTTACCATGAACTATACTTAATCCATTTGCATGGGAGTACCTGACATTCTGACGGATAACAGATCTTTAATATTTGAGCTTATTGTTTTTGCAGTGTAATTTTTTAAAAATCCTGTTCTAAATTCGATAGGTGGGTGTGAATGGGAAAAACATTCACTATTTTGGTTTGCTTGGGCTGGGAGGGAAGCATAGGAATCCCAAGTTTCAAAGTCTGGTTCAGAATGTAACTCGAGACCTGTGAGGCCACTGAGAAAACCACATTCTCTCTTATTTCTGTGTGTTGCTAAAAGTTCTGGAAGGAAAGGAACATGGTTCTGTGCATGCATGTAACAAAAGAATCTGATCTAGACACTGAGGACCAGGAAGGCTTCCTCCAGAAGTGATACCTGAGGTGATAGCTAAAGGAAGGTAGTTGAACAGGTAATGGGTGTGGGAAGGAGGAAAGAGGACATTGCTGGCAGAATGAACAGCACGTGTGGAGGTCCTGTGGTGGGAGAGGGCAGAGTGCTTCTCCAGGAACTATATAAGGCCTGGGTGGCTGCAGTGCTGGATTGAGGAAAGAGAAGTAGGAGATGAGGCTACAGAGGAGAGCAGGGATCAGACCATGCAGAGCAATTTCTGGTGTCTCTTCTTTTAAGGACATTAATCCTATCAGATCAGGACTCCACCCATATGATTTCATTTAAATTTAATTACCTTCTTCCTCATACACCCTATCTCCAAATATAGTCACACTTGGGGTTAGGGCTTCAACATATGAATTTGGGTGATGGGACACAATTCAGTCTATAACAGTCAGTAAGGGAATCCATATGAAAATATTTGGTCAGTGGGTTCTCAGGGTGGTTCTAGGCCTAAAATCCAATTCTGAATCATTTCCTGTGTGCTGAGCATGAATTTTGCTCTGGGATGTCAAAGTGAGTAAGGCTCTGTTTTTAATCACCGCACTTGAGGTCATCTTGAGTAAGGCTAGAGTTGAATGTGAGGACAGGTAATGAAATGGCTGGGGTGACCCAAGTATCCAATGTGGAGCTGGAGAAATGTCCCAGTGGGAAAGGAATTCTCAGATATAACTGCCAGTCAGTGCAGAATGGGGGCCAGAGTTGGTTCATTTCATAATTGAAGAAAGAGGCAACTTAAGAAGGTTCGAAGACCCGAGGGCAGCTGAATGAGGATGGTTTGATTTCTTTGCTTCTATGACTGTTTTTTATATTTTCTGGAATGTACAGTTTATAGAAGTTATTTCGTCTTGGCTGTGATATGCATTTGCTGTTCCTTCTCTTTTGTGCATAAGATATATCTATGGAAAGGAGTTCCTGGTATAAAAAAGTGATGTGAATATTGTGGAGTAATTATTCTGAGCCAGAGGAAGAGGCTAATTAACCTTCTAAGAGTGACCTCTCTCAGTTACGGGACTAATAGCTATTAGTCATAAAACATCTCTGGAGAGAGCCAGTGATTGATGTCCCCAGAGGTAAAAAGCCATGCAGAATCAGAGAGCTGACCCTGGATGTAACCTTGAGACCATGGAGGGCAGCCTCCTCCTCTGGCAGCTAGGGACTATTCAAGAGGGATTTATGTTTGAGTCAGAGTCACACCAGTCACAGGCAGAGCAGTGACTAGGTTCCAGTCCCTGCTTTTTATTCCAGACTCTTTCTACCTGTATCAGGTAACTGCACAGGGGCTCAGAAATCCCCCAATACAGAGACTTCCTTCTTTCAACAGTCTTTTAAAACCTGGGGATTTGGAGATTTTCATTCCCTCTTTCAAATAACATAATGATAAAACTCAAAGGTTTAACAAACCTTGTGAAAGTACAAATGGAAAAAGGATCTTAGTAAGTCAAGATTGCTATAAATAAACTTAGGCTTCAAATGAAACCAGGCACAATCATCACCCAGTTAAATCAGCCTTTAGGACAGTGCTTCACTCTACATATATAGTAGGGTGTGTGTGTGTGTGTGTGTGTGTGTGTGTGTGTGTGTGTAGATATACTCTATATACTCTTAAAAATACGGAATTAGTTCAAGATTCTAAGATAAATAGACACATGGAATGGAATGGTGATCTCAGAGAGAGAAATCGCAGACCCTATGTCAGATACCTGACCTATGAAAAGGGTGCTAATCCAAATCAATAGAAAAGACAAGATTGTTTAGTGGTGATGCTAGGAAATCTGGGTCACTACATTAAAAAAATAAAATAAATAAAATAAAAATAAATAAAACAGGATCAATGCTTTATACTAAAGGAAGACTTCAGCCACATCAAAGATCTAAATATGAAAGCCAAACCATACAGCTAGTAAAGTAAACCACAGAAGAATATTTTTGTGGCTAAGAATGAAGGGGGCTGTAAAAAGACCCCAAACCTTCAACTACAGTAGTGAGAGATGGATGGCAGATTGAGGGAAGGATTATCATCATCAACAAAATTTAACTGACAATGGGTTTATATGGAGCATTTGCAAAGATTCCTGCAAATCAGTAAGAAAAAGTCAAAAAAATTCAATAGAAAAATGAACAAGGTATAAAAAGTCCAAATGGCTAGCATATATGTAAAGACATGATAAAATGAATAGTAGTCAGGGAAATGCATGTTAAAGCAGCCATGATATACTACTTTATTCCCATCAAATCATAAGTTAGAAATGTGATAATGTGAATGAAGTGTGGGGGGAAGTATATGGTGACACAAACTTTTGTGTCCTGGTGGGAATATAGCTCAGTTCAGACATTCTGGAGAACAGTGTGCCGGTGCTTAGTCAGTTAATGTGTATGCATCTTATTTTTTGCAGTAACAACACTGTTGAGAAATTCTCACACAGGTCCTTAAGAGTATAGATACATGTGTATCATTGCAGTTGTTGGGGTGGCGGGGAGTTGAGAAGCAAGTTAGGAGTCCATAACAAGCGAAATCGATAAGCAAAGAGAATTATGGAATTACTTTATGTAGTTAGAAGCAACAAACTAGATACACAGACAAATGCTAAAATACTTAATGATGAATGCAAAAATAAGGAAAAGAGCAAAGGTTTTCTTAGCAATATAATTTAACTAAAGTGAAAATATACACCTATATAGAATATCAGACAATTTACAAGAAAACAGTTTCAAATATAGATATCAAACCCATTCAGCGTGTAGCTTAATGTGGGAATGGGGATGGGGTAGTTATTAAAGACTACCTAAAATGCATTTTAAAATGTAACAAGAGTGGAACAGTGCATGATTAATGGGGATAATATGCCATGAAATGGGGCTGATGATTCAACCAGCCCTCAGTATCTAAGGTCCAATACAAATATGTAACATAAAAATATATAATAAAAATAACCAGTGAAAGATTTCAGATGTTCACTTTAAGGACTGCAGAAAAGGTAAATATTTGGGGAAAGATTTATTTAATGCCTCCTCTCCTTGATTGTTTGTTTCTTATTAGTAATAATTTGAAAAAATTCTAATATGGAAGACAGCAATTTCTAGCTCTCTTCTAGTATGGTTTATTCCTTCTTTTATAATAAAAGTGCCTGTTATTATGGAATTATTATTATAGAACATGAGGTTATCTGAAATAAAGATGACATTCAAAGACCCCCTTGCAGTTAGGGAGCCATGAGTTTAAGTTCTGGTCTGTGAGATATGAGGAGTATGGTATCTCTCTCTCATCAGCTCTACACAAGGACTTTTATTAAATCTCTGCATCCCATTCACAAACATCTAGCATTATCCATCTGTCTGGCTTTTTCAAGTCCTAAGATGTGTAGATCCGGACACAGACCAGTTCCTTAACTTTAATCAACAGTAAGCCTTTTTTAGCATCATAAATAGCACATATACACTTCACAACATCAAAAATACCATTCATATGGCAAGACCAAAATTCACAGACTGATTTGAATGCATCCCTAGTGTGGGTTACCTCTACAGAGGTAGGGCAGGAGGAGAAAAGAGCCACAACAGGCTTGTCCTAGGTGGCCAGTGCCTGGGACTTGGTCTAAAGGCACCAAAGTTGTAATTCCAGTTTAGATAATCATTCCCACTGGACCCTAAGCAGGTCAGTTCACTTCAGTCAGCAAATGAAGAGACTAATAACACCCTCTCCTTGGGGTAATGAGAAGTAAAGTCTGTGAAGCACTTTGAAAGGAATGCTGCTGTTGCAGTGTGCAGAGAGGGAAGCACTCAGAAACAGAGGCCTTGGGCTTAGCAGGGACAGAAAAGGTCAGCATATCCCAGCCCAGGCACTGATCTAATTAATCAATGGGCAACCCTCCCACTGGCCAAAAGCAGATGACTCTCTCTATATATAATGTCTAGAAAGTACAGATGAATAAGAAAGAGAGAGATTAAAAGGCTGCTTTGAGTGTATATGTCTGTGTGCACATGTGTGTATGCACACACTTGAATGTATGAACACTGTTATAGACTTGTAATATAGTCAGAATCTACCTCTTTAGGGAAATCTTCTGGGGTACCTGGGTGGTTCAGTTAGTTAAGCGTCTGCCTTTGGCTCAGGTGATAATTCCAGGGTCCTGGGATTGAGTCCTGTATCAGGCTCCTGCTCAGTGGGGAGTCTGCTTCTCCTTCTGTCCCTATCCCCTGGTTGTGGTTGATAGATAGATATCTATAGATTGATAGATATAGATTGATAGATATAGTTGATAGATATCTATAACTATATAGTTGATAGATATCTATAGATAGATAGATAAATCCAAAAGTTTCTTAAATTTCTTCCTTTTTAAAAGATTTTATTTAATTATTTAAGATATATATGTGTGAAGCTTATGTGATTTTATTATTTTTTTTCACTTCTCAAAGAATTTTTATTTACAAAAGTATAGTATCAGAAGGGATCAGGCAAGCGCAGGGGACTAGTCTTTACAGAGTCACATTTCAGTAGATTGGTCACCTTTCTGGTCAAGGAGCTTCTCTAATTGATGGTAGATATTTTTTAGGTGGTTTTCAGCTCCCAAAAGGGTTCTCGCTTTGACTAACAGAGCTGGAAGGTTGGATGAATCATAAGTTTCTTTTACGTGAGGTTCTTTTTCTCAAATATCTGAGTAATCTTGATGAAGCTGTCTTAGGTTAGATAAGAAACATGCTGCATTCCTCAGGGAAGATTTTCTCTCCTTAAGTTTGTCATATTTGACTTGTAGTTGTTTCAGCTGTGGTTCTAACCAAAGCAGTTCATCCTGGAGTTCAAGCAAATGCTGCCTTTTCTTTTTCCAATATCTGAAATAATCTTCGTGTTCTTCCTTTTCAGAGTTTTTGACATCTGGACTTCTTTAAGCGTTTTGATGAGTTCTTCTTTCATATTAGAATGAAATTTTTTGATGGCTTCCTTAAAAATTTTAGATTCTACTTTTTGTTCATATTCCAGGATGGTCTTCTCAAAGGCAGACAAAACAACGTCTAACTCTGAGATATCACTGGATTTCTTTCCTTTCAAACACCAAATAGGTTCAGAGTCGGAATGATGTGAGTCTCTGGCTTCACTTTTTGATTTATATATATTTAGATTTATATATACATATATACATATGTATATATAATATATATATATGCATATATATATATGCAATATATACATATATATGTGTATATATATATATCTCTCTCAAATAATTAAATAAAATCTTTTAAAAAAGAAGAAATTTAAGAAACCTTTTGGATTTTTGCCTACCCTTGAAACACTCAGGACAGCAGGGAGCATGGTGTTAGGCCATAATAACAATAAGCTCTAATAAAAGCATAGCTATTTCAACTTTATACATAACCCCTGCCAGAGACAACAGTCTCTTCAAGCTTATGTGATAGTCCAGTGCTTTCTGGACATTGTACATTCCTTTTTTTCTTACTATACAGTTCCATTATTATACAATTATATAATATACAATTATATATTGTGTATATATACACAATGTATAATATACAATTATACATTGTACATTCCTATTTTTCTTACTATACAGTTCCATCTTATTATTTTGTTTTCTGTGGGCCAGAAACATTTAATGGACTACTGGAGACTTCTTTTTTTCACTTTCACTTCTTCTTCTTTTTTTTAATCATAACTTAAATTCTAGGTTTCCTACAATTCTAATGTCTGTGCTTTTCAGGACAAACTGCCAGGGTTTTCTTCTCCAGGTGAAAAGCATATCTTTCTTTTACCTTTGCACATGAAGAGATTTGCCAAAGCTATTCTCTAGACAGAAAAATTTGAAGTCATGTGCAATCTGTTTCAAGGGACATATTCTATATCTTGTTAGCAGAATGACCTTTTTTCCTGAAAAAAAAAAAAAACTGAATCCAAAGACATTCTGGCTTCATTCAAAGCATTTGCAAAAGGGAGACATTTATTATAGTTCTGTAGTTCTGCAGTATTGAGCAAAGTGCTTTAGTGTTCATATGCTTGTGGGTATAGTCCTATGAGCTCTTAGAGGAAACTAAGTATAAAAATACCAGTAACATGAAAGTGCGTTGTAACATTAGCAGTCCCCAAAATAAGGTTAAATTTGCAAAGTATACAAATGAGGATGGGGATCACTGGTTGTACCAGGAGTTACTGAATCTTAGTGGAAGATAGCTAACTTGTGATAAAATGAATGTTCTAAATATGGATTTTTCCTATATTTTAAAAATGCCTTTCTTACTGACAGAACAAGCAAAACCATTTCACTCATATCGCAAACATTTTTTTGGAAAAGTACTTTATGCCAGATCGGAAACTTCAGCGTGGAAACAAAAACTCTGTGAAAGGATCAAGTAGAAATTATAGAATTATAAACTACACTATCAGAAGAGAAGAATTCCTTCAATGTTTTTAACTACAAGACTACACAGATGAAGAAAGAATCAGTGAATTTAAAGACAGGGCAATAGAATGATCCAAACTAACCACAAAGAGGAAAAAAAATGAAAAAATAACCCCACCACCGAATAGAATGTTCTACATATGTGAAACCCTACCAAAAGGTGTCACAGAAAGATAAGAAAGAGAAATACGAGGCAGAAGAAACACTTGTAGATATAATGGCTAAAAATTGTCCAAAGTTGATGGAAGACATTGACCCACAAATCAAAGAGTCTCTCAGAACCCTTCAATAATTCCCTATTACCTCTAGAATAAATCCCAAGTTAATAGAGTAAAAAAGTACATATGATCTGGCTTCTGCCTCCTTTTTCAAACTTCTTTTTCTGCAGATTTTTTTTTTTTTTTGACTGTGTTACTTCAGGTAATCTTTTAATTCTTCTTCCATACTTTCTCCTTGCTGGGACCTCTGGATATTCAGATTTTAGTTCACATGTCAACTTCTCAGAGAGATCTTGTCTATTGCCTCCAAAGTTGTCCAATCCCATCCCCTATTCTCACCTTCCAATTACTGTCTAATTATTTTAGGGTTGTGCTAAAGCAAATACAATTATTTGAACTTGTTTTAATTTTTTCTGACTTCATTATTTTATTTCTTACACTAGAATGTAAGCATTCTGAAAGCAGGAAGTATGTATTTCTCATCCAAGAGCATAATCTCATTCTTTTGAGAGGTATCTGGTACATAATGGGAGTTAAACATATATATACACATTGTACATAAAATGTGTGTGGGGGGTGGGTGTGGGTGCATGTATGTGTAAAAGAAACACTGATGCCTTCAGGAATGATTGGGCTCTGCCAAGACTCTGAGTAGCTCAGCTCACATTTACTGATGCAGTTCACTCTTCCATCTCATCTTCACTTCCTCCTTCTGCTTCTCATGTTAATGGAGTAAAAGAACATGTTTTCACAATATTATTACCAAAGAAGACACATAAGTTTATCCCATCCACATAGATGCTCATCAAAGTCAAACAGAAAAGGGAATAGGAAGCTGAGGTTGTGTGGTTAACTTGTTTTAGACTTACTGCCTGACTGATGACTGACTCAGACTTCTCTTAGATTCAGAGCTGACTTTCCCAGAACTGACTTTTTCAGTCTTTTCTTACTGGCCACTTTTTCTACTTAGAGCAGAGTTTGGACCAAAAAAGAAAAAATAAACCATTTAAATAAAGTAGTATACATTTGAATAGGCCTCTTAATTTTTATAAGTATTTTATCTGTATTAACTCTATTCCTATAGCATCCATATAATAAATGATAAATAGGCCAATTTAAAAATAAAAGTATTTCTATCAAATTTAGAAGACTTAGGTTTAGAGAGTTTAGGTAACTTTTCTAAGATCAATAGGAAAATATCTAAGTTCCAGGTATTTAAAATTATCTCAACATTTTTTTTTTTTGCCAATATTCATCCTAATGACAAGACACATTTTTAGATTTTTTTTTTTTTTAGAGTGAGAGAGAAAATGTGTGCATACATTAGCATGGGTGAAGAGGCAGAGGGAGAGGGAGAAAGAGAATCTCAGGCAGGCTCCACAATCAGCAGGGAGCCTGATGTAGGACTCAGTCTCAGGACCTGAGATCATGACCTGAGCCGAATTCAAAAGTCAGACACTCCACCAGCAGAGCTACCCAGGTGCCTGTGTAATTCAACCTCTGAATCTTGGGTTATCTCCTATTAAGGTTTTGTACTCAAAGATAGGGCCTTTGAAAATCAGGGCATTTACGATCTCTGATGGGGAAAGATGGAAATAGCAAGAAACTATCTTACCACAAAGTCATAACTAAGACCTTAACATTCTTGAAATTCATATCTGTTTTTTACTTCTAATATAGGTAATTTACAGCCTTGTTATCTTGCTTTCTTCCAGAAACCAAAATGCTAGACAGTTACACCTGTTGTATCTTACTTTATGCTCATCAGATGGATTCGTGTTTTTAACCAGCAGCCATTCATTTGGCATATATAAGAGAAAATAATTCTGAAGTCCTCTATGAAAGGATGGAGTTGAAGAAGGCATGTTGATGAAGGACTTGCTTCAGATACCATCTTAGTATTTCTATTTAAATATGTCTTAATATTTCTAAAACCTTCATCATTGTCATTATGAAACTATCACCTCCAACATGAAACTTAGTTCTCTAATTTGCCCACCTAGCAACTTTGTGTCTTCACCAAGCTTTTCATTTATAAGTGATGACAGGAAATGTCCTTGGTTATGGCTTCAAGGAGTAATGATGTGGCTCGATAACATGGCATTACCCCAGTTCATGCTCTAAACCCAGCCCGACTTTTTTCCTGGGTGAGATCCAGCCAAGTGCCTTGTCTAATGAGAACAGTACTGGGAATATGAAAAGGAAACAGTAGAAACAGTCTCCAATTACAAACCAGTAGGAGAAATAATTTAATACATGTAATGTGAAGATATTCATTCAAAAATCACTTACTATTTGCCAATTCTATACCTAGCCCTGGGCCAGATTCTAGAGCTATAAATATTAATAAAACTGTCTTCACTCAAGGAGTTCATAGTGAGGAAGACCTTCTCAAACTACCCAAACCCTATAAGTAGATCTTTAACTACAGAGTGCTTAATGAAAGTCTTTTGAAGCCTGTAAAAATGCTAGGCAAATATTAAGGCATTTTAAATTCCATAATGAATGGAAAACAACCATAAACACTTTTTGAAAATCTCTTTATTAATCAAAAACTTATTTTGTGGTCTTTTACCCTCAATCCTTTTTTCCCCTTAATCCTTTTAAAAGAGGTTTCAGATTCCTAAGATCCTATGAGGTTCTACCCAGTGGATGGATGGCCAGCTTGCATTGTTAGAGTAATACCAGAGACTAGCATACAGTTTCTGGATCATAACACACATGCAGTTTTTGTTGAATGATGAAAGGAAGGCATGACTTGAGTAAGAGACAGATGGGATTGATTAAAGGAAGGCAGAATGTGGCCATGGAGTTTTTTTGAGTGAGAGTTCTTCCTGTTCTCTTGGGACCATAATCTCATGAAAACAAGTGAAGCCCCATTATGATTACTCCAAGTGTTTTAGGTATCAAGCAGAGACTTTATGCTATACAGCGGAAGCTTAATAACCCTTCAGAACTGGTAAAAGACAACTTTTTCATCTGATCTTCTTTTAGGGGAAATACCTCTGATATTTTCTTTCTTATTGTTGTTATGTCCTAGATGTCTAATTCAGTGTGCTTTCCATTCCTTGTGCATAGATATATTTAATTAGTTCAATAAATAAATCCAGAGGAATATCATCTTACTTTGGCAAAAGAAGAAAGGTAAGAATGACAGTGATACCTAGGGATGATGATAATAAGAAAGGCCTCAAGAAACATTCAATTTAACAAGTGATGGATATATCTGAGGAATTTAGCAATGAATACAGAGATCCTCTTTTGGACACAGTTGCTAGAATCTCCACTAGAATAGTTATAGTCATTACTGGGTATTGATTCCCTAAATTCTAGAGATACATGAAAAGATTAGATGATTTCAAAAAATAACCACTAAAGCAATGAAATCCTAGGAGGGATAAGGATTGGGTCTGAGAAAACATTTCTAGGTTGTACAAGTTTAGATAATCAAGGACAAAGAACAAATCTATTTTACAGATCTGAAAAAGTGAAATGCTCTGGAAAAAGGGTTAAAATATATCTTAAGATTTAAAAGTCCCCCAAAGCTAGTAGATTATAAAGAAAAGAGTGAGTTGTCAGTGACAATCAGGTAAACTTCAATCTTGAATTGTAGTCTTAGGTCCCAGGAACAGGCGTCACAGAAACTCTGTTCCTTTCTGGTTTTGAAATGTTGCAAACAATAGTGTAGGAAGACATTCCTGAGAAGTAGAAGGTGACTGGCTGTCAGATACAAAGTGGGACCCAAGGCCCAGGTCAGTGTTTGAGTTGCACAATCTACTTCTCTGAGGAATTGAGTTGGGGGTGGGAAGATTAGAGAAAACATTTAGAAGAACTCTCTGTCCACAGGGAGGCAACCGGTCCAGATTCTCCCATCAGAATTCCATGGCCCTAGGGTGCCTGGGTGGCTCAGTCAGTTGAGCCTCTGCCTTTGGCTCAGGTCACGATCTCAGGGTCCTGGGGTCCAGCCTCTTTGCTCTTTGCTCATCGGGGAGTCTGCTTCTCCCTCTCTCTCTGCCTGCCTCTCTGCCTACTTGTGATCGCTCTCTGTCAAATAAATTAATAAAAATCTTAAAAAAAAAAAAAAAAAAAGGATACCATGGCCCATTGCTGCTTCCTTCTGTATGACTATGACTATGGGCGAGTTTCATCAGCCTGAGCCTTGCTTTTCTCTTTGATAAATGTGGATAACCATTATAGTTTTGTCTCTCTCTGGTTGGGTGATTATTCTTCATCAGCAACTTAGGACATGATGAGTGCTCAGTAAACAGTAGTTATTCAATATTGATGTAACAGCTGCCACAATTCAGTAACATATAGGTAATCAACATATCATTACTATAGGCTTAAGGAAAGTCAGCTTTAATAACAGGAGAATAAATCAGAGTGGCACAGTGACTGAAGAGCATCAGAGGCTCTCCAATAGCACTGCAGACAGAGGTCCACAGTGACCAGCCATGGGCAAAAGACAATTCATCTTCATCACCAAAGAACCATTTCTGATCAGAGAACTAGTATAAAGACTCACACTAGAAGCAAAGTTTCTCATGTACTGAGAGACTAGAAATGATGACTGACACCCATATCTTTTACAGTCAAAACATTAGCAACAATTTTCTTAAAAGAGTAAGTTATAGATCCCTTGTAAGCAGAGCATTCTGAAGCTGGGAATCCTGTGGGCCAAAGGTGATTCTAAACAAACAGAGAAACTATAGGATTCTAAGACATGATTTTTCAAAAACAAAAAAACAAACCCAATATAACCAAACATACTGAGATTTCTTAGAGGGATGCTTAAAGAAACTAAACATACAACACTAACTTTTTCTCTGTTAGGAATAGCAGGATATTATAAAAGATGGAAAACCATCTTCAGTAATGTTCTTTGTCTTCAACTCTGGGTTCAAACTCTGTATGTTATTAGGGGCTATCAATATTTGAACATATTATACCTCTTAAAGCTCTTTTTCTACCAATTTTCTCTGTTTTTAAAAAGTTTTTATTCAAATTCTGGTTAGTTAACATATAGTGTTGTATTACTTCAGGTGTTCAATGTAGTGGTTCAACACTTGCATACAACACCTGGTGCTCATCACAACCAATTCTCTTAATACCCAAAGTGAGCTTCCCCACTCAAATCCCACATTGTTTTACCTCTGAGCCTTGGCACATGCTCATTCTCTACCTACAGAGTCCCTCCTTTCATCACCATGTGTCAATATCCAACCCATGGAAGGATGGTTTTGTCCCAAAAGTGTTGCCTAATGCACCAACTGGAAGAAATCTTTGCTTTCTCAGTGCCCACCAAGCTCTCTATCTGTATCTCTTTCATGGAATCCACTTTATCCTTTGCATCACAACTATTTGACTAAATACAGCCTCTCTTACAGATTATAAACTCTCTGAAGGCAAGGTTCATTTCTAATATATATTTAATTCAATTTAGTGAATGTTAGTAAATATCTTTTACATACTAGACACTTAGTTGATGTTCTGCCTCCTTTATAAGACCCGTTATGGTTACTAAATGAATGAACAGTGACATAAGTACCAATCTCAGCTTATTTTTCTGGCCCTTTTTCAATCTGTCTTTCAAATGGTCCCTATGAAAAATCAGTCCTATCCTAGAACACACACATACACACACACATACACACACACACACACACACAGGCACTATAGGTAAGAGAAGGCATACCATATTTTATCTGGCTATAGCCCAAAGATGATCAAGGTCTGCTAAAACAGAAATGAAATTCTAACCACAGCAAAAATGCACTTTTATGTCCTTTATAAAAGGATGTTATTTGGTTATTTCCTCTCCAACTAAATTGTAAGCTCCTTTGGGTAGTCTTTTTATCTGGATTCTTATATATGATAGGAACTTAATAATCTTTTTTTGGCTATGTGTGACAAATTCAAATTTGTATAATGCAGTAATTTCAAACTATAAGAGATCTACCGTATTCTATAAAGAAAGAATAATTGGGCATAGGAAAAGTTTGAGAGGCTTAATTATTGTCATTGATTTTTTAAAGTAACTGGAGTTGGTTTATTGGCTGACTTTGGGTTAATTTTAAGGGAAAAAAAAAAAAACTAGTTCAGATGTTTCAAGATTTCCATAAAGTATTGGTAGCTAATAAAATCCTGTCTACCTTAAACACTCTAGGTTCATTAGACCTCAACAAGAGAAAATTAAATTTGCCTCTATAGTTGATGCCTTTCTGTAAGATCTCAATTTTTCTTTGCTTTTTTAAAGATGATGCCATGAAAATACAAAGGTGCTGAAATGAATTATTTGTCCTTTGGGGTGGGGGGGAAGGAAAAAAAATCTTTCCCCAGGAATACTTTTTTTTTCTTTTAAGTTCTTCTTTCTATTTGAAATTCTTCCTGACTTGACGGCTTGCAAGAATTTCATAATCACATGGGTGTAAGGAAGACCAGTTCTGCAGAATAGTGGAAGAACATGTCTTGCAAATTAGAAAATTATTTGTTTCTGTTGCTAATTTGCTAACCCTATTCAAGACTCGTTCAGTGGTTTACAAATACCACTTCCTCTTGGTTATCTTTTCCAAGGTTACTGTGTATGAACATACATAAAATACCCTGTATAAAATTATTGATGCTAATTATAAGATTCAGGGGTCCTTAATGTTGCCAGAGGTAAATCACCAGCCAGGTGTTTGCTAATGAGTACATTAAACCTATGAAACCAAGTCAGATTTCTGAGTTGTCAAGTAATAATTTTCAAAAAGTTGAAAACACATCGCTTATACAAATATATAAATAGTGACCATGAGTCAAAGATTTATTAAACCTTTTTATGATGGAATTAAAAGGATGACAAAGCTGACTCAAAAGGGAAAATGAAAACTGATACACAAACAGAAAATTTCTGGTATAAATTGCAAATTTAGACACCTAATAGGTTAACGGCATGTACAGGGCAATAAAGCCATAACCATTTTTTCCTTCCAGACAGAAATCACTTTCTTCCAGATAGAAATCACAGCGCGATATATCAATTTTTTATTTTTTATTTTTATTTTTTTTATATCAATTTTTTATAAGATAACATCTGACTTTACAGAGTTGAGGCCCTATTGTTAAGCAATGTCACCTTCTCCTAGAGTGTCAGATGACACTCAGGCAAGCATATTAAAAAGACACACAGTAATCTTGTTTCTGTTATTCCCAAGGTTTGAACCATTTTTCTTAATGAATTTTAGACAAAGATGCAGGAAAGCCCAGAATTATCTATCAAGAGTATCGTGTTCCTATTTTTATTTTTAATTTTTATGATAGAGACTCAAGGTAAAAATAAAAGAAATAGGAAAATTTTGTTAAGAATTCCCTCACTTGACAGTAGCTTGCCTTAGAGGGAGATACTAAAGCTTTGAGTCAACTGATGTAAAATTAAACAGGAAATTGAACCCAGCCACGCTCCCAGCCAGGTATTCTCTGAGGATCTCCTGCTGGTGACAGTGCTCTCAGGGACTGTTCCAGATTTGGAAGTGCTGCCTCCCCCAACTCACTCCACCCCGCAGTGCTTCTCCCATCCACTCTTGCTCCCCACCACACACAGGCCCCTCCTTCCAGCTCCTAGTCAGCCTGCTGCCTCTGCATTATCTTACTGACCCTCACTGCATATTCTGGCCCGGTTTTGCTGTTTCCTTCTGCTGTTATGGTTGCATTACACTGCAGTGTAACCAATATAAATCAATCCTTATTGACTTGGTTATGTTTAGAACACTGTCTTTGTACAAAGCCTATCATAGTTTTTTTATCTCTTTATTTCTCAGTTCACACAGGGACCTGACCTGATTGTCACACATTCATGGGACCTTAAGTTCTTATAAACTGCTAGTTTTTTTTCACTATCAGTCCCTTCAAGCTAAAGATCAGATCTGAACCTCTTCTCAAGGGGCTTAAAATAAATAGGATGAAGAAAATTGGAAAAACCAGAGAGACACGCTGGCGCATTCTTGTTTTTTTTTTTTTTTAAAGCCTGTGCTACAGAACATGCATTCAAGTCTCTGACAGAGAGAATGTTTAAGCCCAGGATGTGCTCACAGAGTTACAGGGAATCAGCAGCCACTGGGGTGGGCTTTTCTGGGGTGGGTAGCTTTTCACATCCACTGGGAATGTCTCTCCTCTTCTTTACACTATCTGAGTTTTAGTCTCAAGACTTGAATTTCAGTTCTTCAAAAAACTTCCCATGGTTTTTCAACCCACAAACTCCCATTCGTCGCGTGGGTCAGCCAGCTGATACTACACACATGTGATGTGTCGTCCAGATCCCCTATGTGGTAAGCATGAATCATAGCTCCTGGTTGCATCTTGTACTTTGCTTTATACAGCACGACATCGCAGTTCTATGGGAGCTCAATATAAATTATTTATTTGAGGTAGGGCTGGGGAAAGAAGTGTGAGGATTGGAGAAAAGAACTGAAAATAATGAAATAAAGGCAGAGAGATAGAGTATGTGGAGGAGGCTAGGAGTGACTGTGTGGAGTGTTGAGGAAAGGAGCACACTGCAGAAGAGAGTCAGCTGCGGTGGAGGGCATGTGGGGGTAGCTTGAAAGGATCACATGAACTCAGGAGAAATGTTAGGCTTAATTTGATCATACACTGCCTGGTACTGTGTTAGTGAGCCCTTACTGGTGTTTAGTGAAGAAGCAAATAAGTGAGTGAATGAATTAATGAATGAGTAAATTTTTTTTTAGTCTAGTCTTCCCCGAAGCTCACTAGATTTCCACCCTGAGATTTAATATTGTGTCTATCATCTCTTTTTCTCCTGTCTCCCAACCCCCTTTCTGTTGGCTTCATTTCAGTCTTGCTTTAGATGATGTTATAATCTCTTTCCAAAATGTCATGAAAAGCTTCATGACTTGCTTTTAAATGACATAATAAACAGATTTCACCATATAACATAGCATAAGCATATGGTTTTAACTAACAGATTGATTGCTTATCTTTTGGTCTAATGTATAATGTGTGTACCAAAGTCCTTAGAAAATACTCTCCAGATCCCTCAAGCTGTAAAGCTGCCTGCCCAGAGTTGAGGCTGACCTAAAATGGCAATCTGATTAATTATGTTGCCTTGGAGAAAAGACGGGGCCAAAATACTGGTGAGTTCCCTTTATTCGAAAGATTATTTTAAAATAAAAAGTAAAATGAAATGAACGAAGTCAGAAAATGTTCTGAACATTATGAGGAAAAGACTTTTAAAAAAATCTGTAGTTTTTTAAAATATAAGAATGTGATGGATTTTTTCTTTTTTTCTGGTTTTATTATAGAACTCATATGTTTAAACTTCTTGAATAGGATCTATACTTTCAGGAAAGGTCCTCAAATCTTCTAAAGTGGGAGTTAAACTACATAAAAATGGGCAAGTGTGAAAATGTCCATGTGATTGTCTGAAAATACAATTCAAAATTTGTAATTCATGGCATGGTGATTTTTTAAAATGGCACAGATGAAGCACATTATTCAGTCAATTAAGGTTGTAAAGAGGCTTGCTCCAGATCCTTTGAGCTCCTGTCTATAAAGTTTACATTTTAATTGGTCAGAGTCAGCCTTGTGCACACTTCCAGGCAGCCTAACTGGTGAACTGTCTTTGACGAAACCTATCCCTAGACACCTGAAACGATGCAGACAATATAGGAGACCCTCAGTGAAAATCTTTGGAAAACTGAATACATGTAATTCAAACACGGAGAAGTAGTAGAAATAAGACTCCAGACCTGCATGTGGAGTTAGGCAGCCAGTCCCATGCCCTTGCTCTGATGGTGCCCTCTGTGTGTATGCATTCCTACTCTGCCATGAATAGTTAGCAAGCATTTCACTTATGCAAACCATTTCCTACCTCCTCAGCCTTCACCCCCACCCCCTGTTGCAGGATCCTTGAAATTGGGGTTGTGTTTTGGGGCTCCTTCCATTTCTGGCCATGCCCAGCAAGCCTGGACAAAAAATGATACCCCCACCATACCAAGCTTGGTTCTGGCCCCTGCCAAGCTATTGGCCACTCTTCCTTAACTGTTGTCTGGTTGGGATTGTTTTTGGGGGGAGGGAAGGGAATATTCAGAAAATGCTGTAGAAACTGCCTCAATACTTCACATAAGACTCTTTGGTTTGATCATCTTTGTTGAGGTAGGACTATATGAGTTCTCTCTAAATGTATATGTTGATTTATGAGTAATTGTTATTTATTCTTTATTTATTTATATTAATTATGAAGATTATGATATTATTTGATTGCAGGTCTTTTTTTTTTTCTTTTGGTACGCTTCCCCCGCTTGCCACTCTTGACATTTCACTGTGCATTTTAGAAGAGAGCCTTTTTCTAAAGGGATCTGTTAAAGTTTTAACTTTTATACCTATCTGAGCGAATTACAGACAACCTACCATTTTATTCTGCTTGGAGGGACCCTGGAGCCCTCATACAACCGACAGCTTTTACTTTTAAATGCAATCTCTTTTCTACATACATTATTTTCTATTTGTTAGCTATTTATAGAAAGCTTCAATAGAACTGTTTCAACTGTATAACTATTTACTATTCAAATAAAAATATTTTCAAAGTAAAAAAAAAAAAAAAAAAAGACTCCAGACCTGCATGTGTCTGTGATGGAGGATAAAAGGGGGAAAGAGTCCAGGAAAAATTTTAAAAAGTTGGGGGTGGTGGTAAAGGGAGGGTGTGGAATAAATTGAAAGGAAAGAGGTCAAGAGAGGTGGTCCTGGGAGGAAAAAGTCACCTGGACCATTAAGATATAGCAAAATGAAAGTCTTCATTTTTTTCAGCAGCTCTGAAAACATGTTTTGAGAGTAACTATTCTTCCAGAAGTGAGAGGGGCAGCTCAAACTAAAAGAATCAATCTTTCTTCCTTCCTTCCTTCCTTTCTTCTATCCTTTCTTCTTTTCCCTCTCTGTCTCTCTTTCCTTTTTTTTCCCCTTCCTTCCTTCCCACCTCCCTTCCTTCCTTCCATTATATTTATTTATTTGACACAGAGAGAGAGCAAGAGAGCATGAGCCAGGGCAGAGGCGGAGGGAGAGAGAGAAGCAGACTCCTTGCTGAGCTGGGAGACCAACATGGGGCTTGATGCAGGAACGAAGGGATCATCACCTGAGCCAAAGGCAGACACTTAACCAACTGAGCCACTCAGGGCCCCCCAGAAGAATTTTTCTTAGGAGGATGAGGTCATGTGTCCTTTTTTAAACAAACTGGGCCAACATGTGTTGGCATGTGTAACCTTGCAGTTAGAAAACAGCAGCTACCGCACCACCCCTCCACCCTCCAAAAACAGAACCCAGCAGTACTGATAGATTTCCATCCACGCATTCTTTTAGTCAGGCCCCTTGCATGACAGTGTGGGCTGCCTGCAAGAGAAAACCTGGCGGAGTGGGTAAGGTCCTTCCCTTATTGCTGAGGACAGCATCACATGGGAGGAGGTATGAGGTGAAGGCGTTTGCTTTATGTTCAAGCTCTGCCCTGCTCATCTGGTCCAGATTTTTGGTAAAGAGAAGAACACCAGCCAGCCAGGACCTTGCAGTCCCTCCACTCAGCACAAAGCTTCCTTAGATTAGTGCCCAAACTAATTTTTATGACAAGTCATTCCAGTAAGGGCACTGCTGCATTTCACAGATGGGCTTCCCCCAGATAGAGACTGTTGATTGGCTGAGTGGGGATCTGGCTGGATTAAGGAAATTTAAACTGACAGCTGGTCTTTTTGCATGGAGCATAAAGCCCTTGTTGTTGGAGGAAGCAATGGGGGCTGGTCTGACCCCCTGGCCAAATAGGAGGGCTGCTCTTAGCTGTCGCCAACGCTTCCCAAGCTAAGATGACTTGAAAAACAAGAATTGTGCAAATACAGTTACACTGTACATGCCCAGATGATCTCAGGGCCCTACCCAAAAGATCAGAGCGGACAAGAAAACAGCCCAGTGGAACAGGATGTGAGAACACAGAAACAATTGAAAGAAGCCGACTTGTAGGTGGAAATCCCAGAAGTCTTAATCACAGGGAACCTGGCTTCCCTGGAGCATGAAGTCCTATCTAAGTCTCTGCTGGAAGTTTAGTTTACATTATTAGTAGGAATAGAGCCGGGATTTAAAAGGTTTATTTGCCTGAGGAAAGACCTGGAAGTATTTAGAAATGAAACTACTAATAAAAGCATGTGTGTAATCACGTGCCAGCCATTGTGCAAAGTGCTTAATGTGCATTAATTTATCCCATCCTCACAGTGACCCTGTGAGATGGGCACCGTTATTATCCTTGTCTTACTAGAGGAGGAAACTGCAGCATAGAGAAATGAGGTAGACTTCGGGCTAGTCTGAGACCCTAATCTACATTAATAACAGTGTTTTCTAAACTACAGGTCACAATCCATTTAAGATGATAAAATCGATCAAATGGGTAGCAACTAGCCTTTAGAAAAGCAGAATAGAAAAAAGAAAATCAACGTCCACCAATGTATAGTAAGAATAAGAATTGTTTCCATATCCTTTCAGCTCATATATGTATGTGTTATGTGTTGTCAGTTGCAATATAAAATGTAGCCTAATATGTAACATAGGTTAGTTTTGCCTCTTTTTTGATTTTTGTGTAACTGAAACGATGTCACATGTGTTCTATTATGTCTTTGGTATCTGACTTCTTTTGCTTGGCACTATTTTTGAGACATATAATAATATAATATATAATGTAGCTATAGTTTGCCCATTCTCAGTATTGAATTATATACAATATACCTATTATATATTGTATGACCACACATGCATAGCTATTTAAAATATAAACAGATTTCACCATATAACATAGCATAAGCATATGGTTTTTTTTTTAATTTTTAACAAACTTTATTGAATTTTAATTTATAGACCATATAATTCACATACTTGAACTGTCCAGTTTGATGTGATTTTTAGTGTATTCATAAACAACTACAACCATCAGCACAGTCAATTTTAGAACATTTTCAACACCTCAAAAATAATCCTGCAACACTTAGGTATCTCTTCCCCACTCTTTCTCAGTCCCTTCCCACCTAGCCCTAAGCAAACACTAATCTACTTTCTATCCCCTATTCTTTCCTAAGAATGGAATCAAATAGTCTGTGGTCTTTTATGACTGAAATTGACTTCTATCAGCATACTGTTTTCAAGATTCATCTGTGTTGTAGCTCGTGTCAGTTGCTTTGTTACTTTTTTTTTTTTTTTTTTTTTAGGATTTCTTTTTAGGATTTTTTTTTTATTAATTAAATTTATTTATTTTCAGCATAACAGTATTCATTATTTTTGCACCACACCCAGTGCTCCATGCAATCTGTGCCCTCTATAATACCCACCACCTGGTACCCCAACCTCCCACCCCCCCACCACTTCATTCCCCTCAGATTGTTTTTCAGAGTCCATAGTCTCTCATGGTTCACCTCCCCTTCCAATTTCTCCCAAATCCCTTCTCCTCTCCAACTCCCCATGTCCTCCATGATATTTGTTATGCTCCACAAGTAAGTGAAACCATATGATAATTGACTCTCTCTGCTTGACTTATTTCACTCAGCATAATCTTTTCCAGTCCCATCCATGTTGCTACAAAAGTTGGATATTCATCCTTTCTGATGGAGGCATAATACTCCATAGTGTATATGAACCACATTTTCCTTATCCATTCGTCTGTTGAAGGGCAGAAAGATTCCCTTCTTTTTTTTTTTTAATAAACATATATTTTTATCCCCAGGGGTACAGGTCTGTGAATCACCAGGTTTACACACTTCACAGCACTCACCAAAGCACATACCCTCCCCAATGTCCATAATCCCACCCCCCTTTTCCCAATCCCCCTCCCCCCAGGAACCCTCAGTTTGTTTTGTGGGAACTGCTCTATGACCCAGCAATTGCACTACTGGGTATTTACCCTAAAAATACAAACATAGTGATCCAAAGGGGCACGTGCACCCGAATGTTTATAGCAGCAATGTCCACAATAGCCAAACTATGAAAAGAACCTAGATGTCCATCAACAGATGAATGGATTAAGCATATGGTTTTAACTAACAGATTGATTGCTTATCTTTTGGTCTAATGTTTGGTCTAATGTTTGTTTCTTGTGGATGATTTTTGGGTCGTGTTCACTTTATTATTATTATTATTATTATTGCAGAGAGTACTGTTATGAACTTAATACTATGTGTTTTTTGGTAAACATAGGTCCACATTCCTGTTGGCTCGGGGATCTAGCGAGGAATGGAATTGCTAGGTCATTGGGTATGTGGGGATTCAGTGTTAGAAGATGCCACTGAACAGTTTCTTCAAAAGAGTTGTACCAATTTAAATATGTTTCTTAGAGTGAATTATAATCAAAGAAGTTGGAAAAATGCTTTTCCAGATACAAATACAGAAATGACTGTGTATCCCTCTGTGTATCTTTTCCTTCCTGTTTGCACCCTCCATCTCCATCTGCAAGCAGGGCTGAGAAGGTGGGGGCAGAAGCAGAGGCAGAGACTGTAGTTTCTGAAACAGCCTTTGAGCAGAACAGAAGGAGCATGCGCCTCTTGGATGTGAAAGAGCCCACTTCCCAGTAATGTGTTCTGCTCTCTCTGAGTGGAAGGCACCCTCTTAACACTTCTGTGACCCTCCCCCACCAGTCAACCCTTGACTGCTAGGACACTAGGGAGACTAGCCCGGTCCCCTGACCACTGCCTAGCTTCCTGTCCTCAGAAGCTTACCTGGTCCATCAGAACATTCATTTCCCTGCAGTGCTCTCCTTCCAGAAGTAAGACCTCTGGTGATAAAGACTACCACCTGAAGGCAGACCAAGGAGGGAGTTTTTCATGATCAGAAAGGTAATGAAATAAAAGATAAACTAACCCTGTGGCCCTAAAGAGGACAAATCTTCAGAAAGAGGGGAGAAACAGAGAAAGAAAATATAACTCCTATCACCCAGGGAGCTAAGGACTAGAGATGACCTCTCTGCCTTGTTTATGCTGGCAGAGGTGAGCACAGGGAACATCAGCCTCTGTCTAGAGCAGTTTCTGGCTGGCACAGGGCCACCCAGCACACACCTTCTGAGGGGCCTGCTCTCCCTTTCCGACAGAAGCACCCAGGGTGAGCCCACCTAACCACTGAATGCACAGAACCAGAACTACGTGTAGGGGCATTTGTCCTGATTGCCCCTGTCCTCCTAGCCTAGTCTTCCCAGGGACCCCGCAGAGAGCTTGAGAAGGAAATGCAGGGCCGTGGTGTCCGGGTGTCAAGTTGGTGGCGGGGCGCGTGGGGCTGCTTCTGTCAGTCAGAGATGTTCTGTCATCCTAGAGCCAGGCCTTATTCTAGTATCCCTAGGGGCTCCAAATAGGTGGAAGGGGTCTGATTCTTCCAGTTCCCCCAGAAACCACACTAATCCCCTTCTCCACTACATTTCTGCATTTAGAAACTGCCTCCAGCTGAAGGGAAGAGTAATACTGCAGGGTGAAATACACCACTTGTAGTGAAATGAGGATATATTTTTTTTAAGATTTTATTTATTTGACAGAGAGAAATCACAAGTAGATGGAGAGGCAGGCAGAGAGAGAGAGAGAGGGAAGCAGGCTCTCTGCTGAGCAGAGAGCCTGATGCGGAACTCGATCCCAGGACTCTGAGATCATGACCTGAGCCGAAGGCAGCGGCTTAACCCACTGAGCCACCCAGGTGCCCCAAAATGAGGATATTTAACAGAAAGTTGACCCATGATCACTAGACCCTGCCACATGTGGCATCAAGCCCTTGAAACATGTCTAGTTCAAACTCGATGTGCTGTGATTGTAAAACACACAGGGGATTTCAAGGAATTAGTTAAAAAATGTAAAATATCTCATTAATAAGTTTCCTATCGTTATCGGTTGAAATGATAATATTTGGGATACACTGAACTAAAGAAAATATATTACTAAAATTAATTCCATCTATGTCAGTTTACTTTAAAAAAAAAAATGTGCCTACTGATCAATTACTTATGTTCCTCACATGTACCTTTTAAGTAAGGCTGCTCTAAAATCAGACCACCAGGGGTCTTGCTAATGGCTTGCTTTTGAGAAGTCATCTAAGTTCTTTGTGTCTCAGTCCCTTGTCCATAAAATAGGAATATTCATGTACCTCCCTGATATTGTTGTTAGGAATAAATGTGCTCATATGCATCAAGTGTTGAAAGTGGTGCCTAGCATGTAATAAATATTCCTTAAATGTTAGATACTGTTATTTTTAACATCATCCCTGGTCCTCTTTGAGAGCAAAATGTGACAGCTTCAGTAGTTCTACCCTTGTCTCTAGGGAAGCCCAGTGTAGCCACTTCAATCAACACAGATGGAATCAATCGTTTGCACTCCTGAGATGCCTACAAGAATAATGATTATATGTCTGGGAATGCCTGTGCTTTGATATAGATGCCATACCCAGACAGGATTCATGCTGTACTTTATGATAAGCTAGATCCTGACCCTTTGATGAAAGCAGATTGTGTCCTGTTCTCCCCAGCCTGGAGAACACTGGGAAGAATTTTTCCTATGGTGCCAATTGGGCCACAGATGAATAGCTGTTGTGGAAATATGCCCTTATTTCTACTTTAAATGATTACTACCAACGTTTTTAATTTATCAGAATACAGAGGTCTCAAAAAAGAAAAAGTCATGATTAAATTTGAAACTAGATATATACCTTAAGAAAGAAATTAGAATCCATGTGGAACCTAAGAATATTTAATCTAAATCTTGAGCTTACATATAATAGTTTGTTATGGATTCCGCCCCCCCCCCCCCCAGTTGAATGTAGGACCCTTGCTTTGGGCTACAATGGTGCCTGTTGTTCCCAACTCATTGAAAAACAAGTTCTGATCTTTTCCTTTTAAAGTATTCTGTTTCCAAATGCTTGTCTTGTTAAAAGAAAAAAAAAGAAAAGAAAAAAAGGGGGGTAGGGAGAAAGAAAAGAAAAAAAAAAGCATATCCTGGTGCCATGAATTGGAGACTGCATTTTTTTCCAGTTAATAGCACATTATTTACTTTCTACATGTGTAAATGAGTAATGAGTCACTCGAGGGAAAGACAGTATTGAAGAGCAAATAAATTCCATGGATGAGATCCATAGAATTTTTAAAAAATGATTATAAACTCATGCTTTCAGCTAATAATAGTCAATGTTCTGTTGAAGGATAAGAACAATGAATTGAATTACATAATTGGGAAAAAGAAATACATTTCCATAATTCACTCCGGATTACAGAGGTTTAATTTCTATGTTCTGTTGTTCTGGTTTTAAAAAAAAAAAATCCAAATTATAAGGAGAATGATTCTATAGAGACAGTGACGTTCTTTTCCATGAGATTCATAAAGCTAGTGTGTTGTTTCTCCCTCCCACTCGGGGCATCACATATTGCTTCTGTGATCCTGTAAAATATCTCCAGAGACTTATTAGCAACAGGCATGGCTAATTAACACAGCCAGGGAATGTGGCGCCTTCCCTGGATTCCTGAGCCCTTTAATTCTGAGCGTGACCCACACTTCTTTGCAGGTCCCCAAAGCCATTAAGCACTTATCAGAGATCCAATTACTTTAGATCTAGGTCAAAAGGCAAAGCCAGACAAGGAATACTGAATTGGACACTCTTCTTAAAACTTTAAAATTTAGAATGTCTAGGAGCACTCAGAAAAATGGTGTCGTTTATACAGAATTTTGAGGGAGATAGAAAAAGAAAGACCTAAGGGAAGTGAAGACAGACTTGGGGCCTGACGTACTCCGAGGCTCAGGGATGATGAAAAGACCTGTTCTAAATCTCATTCAACTCTGTACCATGAGTGGTTAGTGCCATTATCTTTGCTGATTCTTTGGCGTCACGCAAATTTAATTTCATCGTCCTAGACTCAGACATTTTGTCTCTATAAAGAAATGTAATAATGAGTCAGTACCTATGAGTTCTGGGTTATATATTGTTAAAATTCTTTGTGACATAATATTAAACTGCAAATAGAAACTGTAGATATCCCTGTTTGAATAGTTTTTGAAAATCAGAATGTTGTTTCAGTAAAGCGTTAAATAATTTTTGGCAAAATAGAGAATTGTACCATTGTTGACTTTTATAGCTGATGGAACCAGCTAACCACAGGGACTGACAAATTTTGGGGTGGTCCCTAGGGTACAATCCCTTATTCTACACTTGATCATCTCTCTCTTCTCCAATATAGAAGGCAAGCTTATCAAATTTAAGCTGTCACCAAGCTGAGAGGGAAAATAACTATACCAGATCACAAAATCAAGATTTGGTTTTTGAGGGGAGTGGAGAATTACAGAACTACATTTAGCAAATATAAATGCAAAAACGTTTAGAAAGCTGTCTTCATAAATACCTGTTGAGGGTAATCTGCTTGGCACCACTGATGTGAAAAAGACCTGGGGGCTGTTGTGTTTTGGTTGAGGACCAGCTCAGTATTCATGCAAAACGCCCTGTGGCTGAATTAATGTAAGAATAAAACTCTAGTGAGGTGGCAAGACTCCCACATCTTTTGTACGTGTTTCTATCACATCTGGAGTGTGGTTTTCCTTTTGGGGCCCCAAATTATATGAGATACAAGTTAGGGTATGATCAAGAGGAAGTGACGAGAATGAGATTATATAAGGAACAGAAAGCAGCAGAAAAGAAAAATGCTTTGGGGCTGACATGAGAGCTGTCTTCAAATATGCCAAAGGGCATATTTGAATGCCCTTCATATCAGTGCTAGGACCTCAAGTAGAACACACCCTTTGCCTTTCCTTTACTAGTATACCAGCCGTGCCTGTCCACCTGGGGTTGTAAATTTCTGAATGGCAGAGGCCTCCTCTTTGACACCCCTGAACGTCTCATCTACTCTCACTGGGCTGCTTTAAAGCCTTCAGGGGTCTTTATCAAAATAAGCAATTTGATACCTATACATCTCACAGTAACTATAATTAAAAAAATTTTTTTGAAATAGTTTTTAAATAAAATAAATATGCTTATGAAATTATTTGTCCATGAAAAACTAGTTTTCTTTACAAGTAGAGTATTTGGGAATCTTTGAAAAGTGAGAAAAATTTAGGGGTGGTGAGGTGGCTCAGTCAGTTAAGCATCCACATCCTGATTTTGGCTCAGGTCACCATCTCAGAGTCACCAGATCAAGCCCCACATATGGCTCTGAGCTTGGTGCAGAGTCTACTTGTTCCTCTCCCTCTGCTCCTACCCCTGCTCATTCTCCCCCCCCCCCGTATCCTTCTCTCAAATAAATAGATAAATAGATAAAAATCTTTAAAAAAAAAAAAAAAGCAAGAAAAATCTACCTATAAACTGCTTTTGAATGTAATGGGATTTTTAAGTGTCCGCAGCTTTAGGTTGATGTTGCTGGTGGACATTTAATTAACTTTATTAATTTTGTAATAGATATGTATGTAAATAATTGCTATATACATATACTAGGTTTATTTTCATAATCCTTTTTGAAGCTCAGAGGTTCCAGGCACAGAAACCCTGATGACAAGTGAATAAAAGACCACTGCCTGCCCCAGCGTTAAATAGTAAGCATTCAGTAGGTATTTGCCAAATCAGTTAAAATACGCTGATTTCTCGAATGGAACACAAAAATTTCTGGTTCATTTCTCTGCTAAGAGCTTTAGAGGGGGCATTAAAAGGAGAATGGGAATGGGAGGGAGGGCAGCAGCTGTCCTCAAATTTCTGGTGGATCTGTTTGCCAAGAAAAGATACATCCTAATTTGGTTGTTAATTGCAGGTGTGATTGTCCCCAGTGCTGTACCAGAGCCATTTCACGTTAATAGCAGGAAGTGTACTGTGATCAGAGGAGCAAACTCTTATTTAGTTCAGGAGTTGAGTCACTGCTCTTCTAAAAAGAGAGGATTCTAAATATACTGAAAGAGGGAGCTCGTCACTGGTTATTGGAAAGGGTGTCTTTTTGCAGGTCTTTTAGAAAAAAGGCAACAGATTAAGCAGTGGATCAAAATATAAGTCAAAGACTTGCCCACCAAGTTAAAAAACAAAAAAGAACTGAACTAAAATAAAAATAGCTCCAACCCAAAGATCAAGAGGACTATTTTGTCCAAGGAAAGAATAGAAGTAGTCTGCTTACACTCTGCCAAGCCTCTAGCTTCAAGTGCATCTTTGTGCAGATAGTTGAGGGTCTGAAAGGCTTTATTATTAAGAAGTTAATGCTTGACAGCAGCCGACTCGACCACAGCAAAATTGCCCGCCTTCGAAAGCTGGCCTCCTATGAGTCTTGGGTTAATTACTCAAACCTCCAAATTATCCATCATGGAGCAAAATGAAGCATGCAAAATCAAAAGCCGATCTGTAGCTGAGATTATAAAAAGGGAGTGGGTTCCTTTCCATTTTAAAAAATAATTATTTCTATTGTAGGAACCACAAGAGGGGAAAGGGGGAAAAAAAACCCTGCCCATGGCTGACAGCGGTGCAGCCCAAGAGGAAAACAAAATCAGCTCATGTAAATACTCACAAGGCAGTTTTCTCTCAATTTCCAAAACAAGTCGTCATAAATCAAATTGCATGAGAAGGAGGTGACTGAGACCGGAGATACTCCAAGTGTTATTGCTAAAAAATATTTTCAGTGGCACCATTTTGTAAAACAGTGGAATGTGCTTAATCGAGCCACCCATGATCTACTGAAAATAAACTTCTCAAAAATTATTTCACCCTCTCTATATACACGTATCTACTTCCTTACCCTACTTCTCACTTCAGGATGTACATTCATTTTTAAAATAATTTGCTTTTGTTGAGACTCACCACCATCCCCAAAACCCTTCACTTGTTTCTCTGCTTTTTCCCCCATCAGTCAGGTCTGTCAGAGACTCCCAAAACTTTTTAGGAGAAGTCTTTCTTAAACAGAGGTAGGACCTTGCACATGTTCTTGAACACGGTTGGGGTGGGGTGTCCATGAATTACTGAAAAAATTTTTTAAATTTAATCTGGTGTTTTAATTACAATGACAATTTAAAATTATATTTTTATCAGTTCGATGAAACTTTCCTTCTGCAGTGGTAATTTGCAATTGCACAGGAGTTTCTTAAAAGAAGGCTTCAGTTGTTTAAATCAATGTTTCTCAAACTAGAGTCTATGGATTTATTCTCAGGGGTAGGAGAAAAGTTTTATTCTTTTTAAAAGATCCTTATGCTTCAAAGTTTGAGAAAGTGAGCTACACTTTTTCACAACCAGCTGACCCAAATTCTCACCAACACACATCAGCTACTCTTGAAGCACATTAATCAGGTTAACTGAAAGGGCTTCAGGTATCATGGGCAAATTCTTCTTAATATCAGACTAATAGGTGTCTGCACAGTCCTGGGTTGAATAAACTATAGATAAAATGGTAGTATAATGTCTGACACAGAATATTAATACTACTTTCAAATTTGTTTTATTATTGGAAACTTTAGGGGTGGTGACGTGGCTGATCTCCCATTTGATCTCCCATTCTTACCTTCTCCCCTTTCAAACAGATGTGGGTTCTCTATATTGATGGTGGCTGAGAAAATCTGAGTGATGCACTGGGGGAATATATAAGGAATGCCAGATGCTAAAAGCAATATTGACCTATGAATTTTTCCAAACAGATTGGGGCCAACAGCTAATTAACTCATCCACATGGTTTTTCTTTTTAAAAAAAATGGTGGCCAAAAAAAAAAAAAAATATATATATATATATATATATATATATATATATATATGGTGGCAAAATATACATGACATAAAGTTTACCTTTTTAACTATTCCGAAGTGTCCAGTTCAGTGGCATTTAGTACATTTGCATTCTTGTGCAACTATTGCTCCATCCATCTCCAGAACTTTTTCATCTTCCCAAGCTAAAACTTCATCCCCATTAAATAATACCTCCCCATTTCCTTTCCCTGAGTCTTTGGCAACCATCATTCTATTTCCTGTTTCTATGAATTTGGCTACTCTACCATAGTTCTTTCTGAATCATTCTCTGATTCTTAAATCAAGGTGAACTAGGAACTCTCTCTAGTCCTTGCCCATTATCTCATATGGACATAGGACTCACCTCAACACCAGTTCTTAGGTGCAATTCATTGACACATTTGAAATATTCCCCCCACCCTACTTCCCATTGCCTTCTACATTCTTATATTAGCCCAGCTAGGAGGACTGATCTGTCTGCAAGTCTGCCCAGGCTCTAAATGACCCACAAAGAAGTTGCATTGTATGCCAAGACAAAAATGGAGCTGATTTCCCTCAAGTCTGTGGAGCAGCTATTTATACTTGTTCTGCCCTGGAAGCCCTCTTTATGTCAAGGTACTATTTGATATGGGTGGACTAGAGATCCCAATAGACTTTTCTTGCTGCAGCCTAGGTTTCAAAGGACCCCTCTTGGCTCATGCAGAGCTATGAACTAGTAAGAATGGTTCTACCATGTTCTTTGTTTTGGAAATGGGATATTGGATGGAATGTTCTTTGCTAATGGACAGGCAGAGAGCATCTGGAATAGCAGCAGGGATGGAGTAAATTTCACGTTTTTTTATACTTCGCCATTGATTACTGAAGGTCATCCTGTTCTATGCTAAACTCTGACTTGATGAGACGGGATGACATAATCCCCTATCATTGTCAAGATACACTAGATCCAAAACAAGAGATGAAAAGCTCATTATTACAGTGAAAAATTAGGGAACACAATTTTCTTATTCTTTTTTTTTTTTTAATTTTTTATTTTTTATAAACATATATTTTTATCCCCAGGGGTACAGGTCTGTGAATCACCAGGTTTACACACTTCACAGCACTCACCAAATCACATACCCTCCCCAATGTCCATAATCCCACCCCCTTCTCCCAAACCCCCTCCCCCCCGGCAACCCTCAGTTTCTTTTGTGAGATTAAGAGTCACTTA